>NW_022436954.1:20097121-20189047 GCF_009761245.1 Sapajus apella
TTTTTTTTCCAGTTCTGCGAAGAAGATCAATGGTAGCTTTTATGGGGATAGCATTGAATCTATAAATTACTTTGGGCAGTATGGCCATTTTCATGATATTGATTCTTCCTAACCATGAACATGTAATGTTTTTACATCTCTTTGTTTTCTCTCTTATTTTGTTGACCTGTGGTTTGTAGTTCTCCTTGAAGAGGTCCTTTACATCCTTTGTTAGTTGTATCCATAAATATTTTGTTCTCTTTGTAGCAATTGTGAATGGGAGTTCGCTCATGATTTGGCTCTCTTTTTGTCTGTTATTGATGTATAGGAATGCTTGTGATTTCTGCACATTGATTTTTGTATCCTGAGTCTTTGCTGAAGTTGCTTATCAGCTTAAGGAGAGGACTGAGACAATGGGGCCTTCTAAATATACAATCATGTTATCTGCAAATAGAGACAATTTGACGTCCTCTTTTCCTAATTGAATACCCTTTATTTCTTTTTCTTGCCTGATTGCTCTGGCTAGAACTTCCAATACTATATTGAATAGGAATGGTGAGAGAGGGCATCCTTGTCTAGTGCCAATTTTCAAAGGGAATGCTTCCAGTTTTTGCCCATTCCATATGATATTGGCTGTGGGTTTGTCATAAATAGCTTTTATTATTTTGAGATATGTTCTGTTGATACCAAGTTATTGAGATTTTTTAGCATAAAGGGATGTGGAATTTTGTCAAAGGCTTTCTCTGCATCAATTGAGATGATCATGTGGTTTTTGTCTTTGATTCTGTTTATGTGATGGATTATGTTTATATATTAGCATATGTTGAACCACCCTTGCATTCCTGGGATGAAGCCTACTTGATTGTAATGGATAAGCTTTTTGATGTGCTGTTGTATTTGGTTTGCCAGTATTTTATTGAAGATTTTTGATCTATGTTCATTATGGATGTTGGCTTGAAGTTTTTACTTGTGTCTCTGCCAGGTTTTGGTATCAGGATGATGTTGGTCTCTTAAAATGAGTTAGCAAGGATGCCCTCTTTTTTTTTGTTGTTTGGAATAGTTTCAGAAGGAATGGTACCAGCTCCTCTTTGTATGTCTAGTAGAATTTGGCTGTAAACCCATCTGTACATGGACTTTTTTTGGTTGGTAGGCTATTAATTGCTGCCTCATTTTCAGACCTTGTTATTTGTCTATTCAGGGATTCAACTTCTTCCTGGTTTAGTCTTGGGAGGGTGTAAGTGTCTAGGAATTTATCCATTTCTTACAGATGTACTGGTTTATTTGCATACAGGTGTTTGTAGTAGTCTTTGATGGTAGTTTGTTTTTCTGTGGAATTGGTGGTGATATCCCCTTTATCTTTTTTTATTGCATCTCTTTGATTCTTCTCTCTTTTCTTTTCTATTAGTCTGGCTAGTGGTCTGTCTATTTTGTTGATATTTTCAAGAAACCACCTCCTGGATTTATTGATTTTTTTGAAGTTTTTTTTTTTTTTGGGTCTCCATCTCCTTCAGTTCTGTTCTGATCTTAGTTATTTCTTGTCTTCTGCTAGCTTTTGAATTTTTTAAATCTTGCTCCTCTAGCTCTTTTAATTTTGATGATAGGTTGTTGATTTTAGATCTTTTCTTGCTTCTCATGTGGGCATTAATTGCTATAAATTTCCCTATAGACACTGGTTTAAATGTGTCCCAGAGACTCTGGTACATTGTCTTCATTCTCATTGATTTTAAAGTACATCTTTATTTCTGCCTTTATTTCATTGTGTATCCAGTCATCATTCAGGAGCAAGTTGTTTGAGTGAGTTTCTTAATCCTGAGCTCTAATTTGATTGCACTGTGGTCTGAGAGACTGTTTGTTATGATTTCTGTTCTTTTGAATTTGCCGAGGAGTGATTTACTTCCAATTATGTGGTTGATTTTAGAGTAAGTGCAATGTGGTGCTGAGAAGAATGTATATTCTGCTGATTTGGGGTGGAGAGTTCTGTAGATGTCTGTTAGGTCTGCTTGGTCCAGATCTGTGTTCAAATCCTGTATATCCTTGTTGATTTTCTGTTTTGTTGATCTGTCAAATATTGACAGTGGAGTGTTAAAGTCTCCCACTCTTATTGTGTGGAAGTCTAAGTCTGTTTGTAGGTCATTATGAACTTGCTTTATGTATCTGGGTGCTCCTGTATTGGGTACATATATATTTAGGATAGTTAGCTCTTCTTGTTGCATTAATCCTTTTACCATTATGTAATGCCCTTCATTGTCTCTTTTGATCTTTGTTGATTTAAAGTTCATTTTATCAGAGAGTAGGATTGCTACCCCTGCTTTTCTTTTTTTTGCTCATTAGCTTGCTAAATCTTCTTCCATCCCTTTATTTTGAGTCTATGTGTGTCTTTGCAAGTGAGATGGGTCTCCTGAATATAGCACACCAATGGGTCTTGACTTTTTATCCAGTTTGCCAGTCTGTGCCTTTTGATTGGGGCCTATAGGCCATTTACAGTTAATGTTAATATTGTGATATGTGAATTTGATCGTGCCATTTTGTTACTGACTTGTTGTTTTGCCCATTAGTTGATGCAGTTTCTTTATTGTGTCGATGCTCTTTACCATTTGGTACGTTTTTGCAGTGGCTGGTACTTGTTTTGCTTTCCATGTTTAGTACTTCCTTCAGGAGCTCTTATAAGGCAGGTCTGGTGGTGATGAAATCTTTCAGCAATTGTTTGTCCATAAAGGATTTTATTTCTCTTTCACTTATGGAGCTTAGTTTGGCTGGATATGAAATTCTAGGTTGAAAGTTCTTTTCTTTAAGGATGTTGAATGTTGCCCTCACTCTCTACTGGCTTGTAGGGTTTCTGCAGGGAGATCTGCTGTGAGTCTGATGAACTTCCCCTTGTGAGTGACCCAGCCTTTCTCTCTGGCTGTCCTTAGCATTTTTGCCTTCATTTCAACCCTGGCGAATCTCAGGATTATATGCTTTGGGGTTGCTCTTCTTGAGGAATATCTTTGTGGTGTTCTCTGTAATTCCTGGATTTGAATGTTGGCCTGCCTTGCTAGGTTTGGGAAGTTCTCCTGGATAATATCCTGAAGAGTGTTTTCCAGCTTCGATTCCTTCTCCCCATCACATTCAGGTACACCTATCAAACATAGATTGGGTCTTTTCACATAATCCCTTATTTCTTGTAGGCTTTGTTCATTTCTTTTCACTCTTTTTTCTCTAATCTTACCTTCTCATTTTATTTCATTAAGTTGATCTTCAGTCTCTGATATCCTTTCTTCTGATATCCTTGATGGATTTGGCTATTGAAACTTGTGTATGCTTCGTGAAGTTCTTGTGCTGTGTTTTTCAGTTCCATCAAGTTGTTTATGTTCTTCTCTAAACTGGTTATTCTAGTTAACATTTTGTCTAACGTTTCTCCAAGGTTTTTAGTTTTTTTGCATTGGGTTAGAACATGTTCCTTTGGCTCAGAGAAGTTTGTTATTACCCACCTTCTGAAGCCTGCTTCTGTCAATTGGTCAAACTAATTTTCCATCCTGTTTTGTTCTCTTGCTGGTGAGGAGTTGTGATCCCTTGGATGAGGAGAGGTGTTCTGGTCTTTGATGACTTCATCCTTTTTGTGCTGGTTTCTTCCCATCTGTGTGGATTTATCTACCTTTGATCTTTGAAGCTGGTGATTTTGGATGGGGTCTCTGAGTGGATGTTCTTTCTGTTGATGTTGAAGCTATTTCTTTTTGTCTTTTAGTTTTCCTTCTAACAATCCGGCCCCTCTGCTGTAGGACTGCTGGAGGTCCACTCCAGACATATATTTGCCTGGGAATCACCCACGGGAGCTGTAGAACAGCAAGATTTGCTGCCTAATCTTTCCTCTGGTAGCTTCGTCCCAGAAGGGTACCCACCAGGTACCCAGAGCTCGAAAAGATGCCTCAGCCAGAGCTCTCCTGTATGAGGCATCTTTTTAGTTATACAGGAGTCTGGGAGCTGCTTGAGGAGGCAGTCTGTCCCTTGTCTGCCCTGCAGAGGCACTGCTGGGCTGCTACAGACTCAGTCGAGCTGCTGTGTTAGCTTCTTCTGGCTTTTGTTTACACAGATGAGATTAGAACCACCTCTGCAATGGTGGACACTCTTCCCCCCACTGAGCTCTATCATCCTGGGTTGAGCTCAAACTGACGTGCTGGCTACACAACTTTCAAGTGAGAGGTCTTCAGTTTGTTGGTCTTTGTGGGGGTGGGACATGCCAAGCTATATCACCTATATCCCTGATTTCTGCTTCCCCTCTTTCTCAGGAGCAGTTAGCTCCATCACACAGGTGCTCTCAGTGTTAATGTCCATCCAGATCTGTGCCAACAACCTATGGTGCCGGCTGGAGCTGCTGCTCAGATATGTTCTGGTAACTCACAGCGCTTTTCGGCCTGGTGGGGATCTCCTGGTTTGTGGGCTGCAAAGGCGACGGGAGAAGCACCGTATCTGAACTAGAGTGCTGGAGGGGGAAAAGTCCCCAATCCTCTGGCCAGTTGTACTTCCTGGGTGAGGCAGTGCCATGCCCTGCCTTGGTTTGCCCTCTTTGGGCTATACCCACTGTCCAACCAGTCCCATTGAAATGAACCTGGTATCTCAGTTGGAAATGCAGAGATCACTCACCTTTTTCATCTCTCTTGCTGGGAACTGTGCTCCAGAGCTGTTCCTATTTGGCTATCTTGGCATAATCCCCCATTTTTCCTCTTCTATCTGAGAAAAAAACATGAAGTTCAGAGTCATCTTCAAGGAAAGTTCAACAGCTTCTGGATATAAATTGGAGAAAGCTTTACTTGAAAACTGTTATGAGAAATAACAATGTTAAAACTTGTGATAATCATAATGGTCCTAGTAATAAAAGCTATCCCTTATTTAGAACTGTTCATCAGGTACTGTGCTAAGCCCTAAATGTATATTATCTCATTAAATTCTCCCAACAACACTGTGAGATGGGTAGTTCTATTACTCATACATTATAGATGAGGAAGTAGAGGCTGAGATGGGTTAAGTGACACATTCAAGGTCACAAAGCTGTGATATGTGGAATTTAGTCTCAAACCCAGGTCTGTCTGGTTCAAAGGCCAGTTTGGTTCCCATTCCAAGTTCTTCTTTGTTTACCCAGGAGTAGATCTGGGCACCAACAGGCTTTGGGAGTTAGTATTTCCCTCCCCAAAGAGCATCATTAAGCACATTGGCTCTGAAGTGTAAATGCCAGCTGAACCATGCTGCTTACTGTGATTTTAAATCTTGCAAATTCTGTGAGCTTCAGGGGGACATGGATAAAATGGTAGGGAAGAGCACTTACTTTATTGATTTTCATGAGGATAAGATGAAGATATGCATTTAAAATGCTGCACACAGTGGTTGACAAATAGAAAGTGCTCAATAAGTGTTAATTTTTTCCCAGCCATTTGAGACAACATGGATGAATCTGCAGTGCATTAGGCTAAGTGTAATAAACCAGACACAGAAGGATAAACACTACATGATACCACTTATACAGCGAATCAGAAATAGTCAATGTCATAGAAGCAGCGAGTAGACTGGTGATGACCAGGGGCTGGCTTGGGGATGGGGGAACTGGGAGGTATTATTCAAAGGGTACACCGTTTTGCAGGATGAGTACTTCTAGAGATCTACTGTACAGTATGGAGCCTATAGTTAATAATATTATAACTGTATATGTGCAGTTATAATAGTTACATAGTTAGCAATCATTGACAATAACTGTATTATATACTTAAAAATATACTTTAAAATGCTAAGTGGGTAAATCTTAAATGTTCTTATCACAAAATATAACAATAATGTAGGAAGCAACTTTGGTGGTGATGGATATGTTTATGGCATAGACTGTGGTGATGGTTTCAGTGAGTGTATACTTTGTCTCCAAATTTATCAAGTTGTATAAATTTAATATGTATAGCTCCTAGTACTTTAATCATACCTCAGTAAAGTGTTTTAAAAAAGAAAAGGGAAGGCCTCACAAGTTCATTCCATTTTAGTCTATTTAATCACAATAGAATCTCACAGCATTAAAAAAATTTTTTTACCACATGAATCAACAACTATGTGATTCTACAAGGCGTTTAATGAAAATGAACAATCCTTTTCTCAATCCTTCTTTATCTCTGACATCTACTTCTAAGAGTCAACCCCTTTTGGTTCTATCATCTAGCTGTTTTTCTGAGACTTTACCTTTGATTTTTTCAGTTAAACTTTTTATTTTTAGATCATTGTAGATTCACATGCAGTTGTAAGAAATAATACAGAGAGACCCTGTGTACCCTTTACCCAGTTTCTCCCGATGTTAACATCTTGCAAAACTATAATACAATATCACAACTAAGATACTGACAGTGACACAGTCAAGATACAGAATATCTCTATTACCATAGGGATCCCTTATGTTGGCCTTTCATATGTACACCCACTTTTCTCCTGCCTCCATATCCTCCTTTGCCCCTGGAAACTGTTGCTAACTGTTCTCCATTTCTATAAATGTGTAATTTCAAGCAGTTTATATGGAGTCATGCAGCAACCTTTGGAGATTGGTTTTTTTCAACCAGCATAATTCTCTGAAGATCTATATAACACCCTTTGTTGTGTACATCCATAGTTCCTACCCTTTCATCCCTCCAGCTTTGTTGAGGTGCAATGGAAAAATTAAAATTGTCTAAATTTAAGGAGTATAACATGAAGTTTGGCTACTTTGTGAAATGATTACCACAATCAAGCTAATTAACATGTCCATCCTCTTAACATATCCATCACCAAAATTCTGTTCTTTTTATTGCTGAGTAGTATTATGTGGTTTGGAAGTATCCCCCGTTTTCGGCACTTTTTACATTAACACTCAGTGTGTATTCACAAGGGGCCCTGGATTTAATGTTAGGACCAACACCACTTGCTTTTTTTTTCTTTCCTCTCTGTGAATGTATGTTAGTTATCTTCTTCAAAATAATGTCTCCCAGCATCTTTCATGTTTATTTTCTGCTTTTTAAAATCTCCCTATTTGTCATCCTCCCAACAATCTGAATTATCTTCTAAGAAAATAAAGGAAATCTAAAAATTTCTCCTTCCACATAATTTCTCTCTGTAGCATTTTCATTGTTGGGTGCAGAAGTTTATTTGCTGATTTGCATGGAGCATTTGGAGGATCACAAGTAACCCAGTTTAGTGAAAACACAAGGAAAAGTCTTGATGGGATTAAAGTTCTGTTCCAACCATCAGAAGCTGCACCTGGGCAAGGGAGAGCCAGGTGCTGGGATGCATTGTCTAGAGCATCCTCCAGCTCCTCTCTCAAGATGACATTAGTGACATCAGGAAATGACCTCCCTGCATAATTGCTCCTTATATTCAGTTTTAGCAGCAAAACATATAATAAATGTGTGTGTGTGTGTGTGTGTGTGTGTGTGTGTGTGTGTGTGTGTGTGTGTTTAAGGTGAAGGTCAAGACAGAAGTGGGTTTTAATGCGGAAATAATAGATTTTCTAAATTAATTTATTTCTCTCCTTGTCCATCTGGATCCTTATTGCCTGATTTTTTGGAATCCTCTCCTACCTAGCCCCACTCACAGTTCTTCTCAAGGTCAATGGTAGCAGGGCAAGCCAATAAAAGAAACTTGTCTTCTCTATTCAATATTGCAAACATTTTAAGGGAAAGGGCTATTTATCCCATTTTCCCATTTTTAATTGTCACCAGCATAGTATCTTTCACATACTAAGAGCTCAGTTCATATATTTTTTGTTTGAAGTGTTGCTGGTTCATGAAGGTGTGATTTAAATTGAGTTTGTTTCTGGATCTTTGAGAAACATGGTTTTCAGATTTTCCTCCTGCCCACTTTAAAATAAATTTTAACAACTCTGAAATGTCTTTAAACGGCTTTGTTTGCCCCATGCCCTCCATTCCTGCAGAAGAGGGGACTGGGAATCAGAAAGCCTCCTTTCAGTCTTGGATTCATTATTTGCTTACTGAAAGATATTAAGCAACTCAATTAATCTCTATAAAATGGAAGTGATAATGAATTCTCAGGTTTCTGGGGCAACCTACAGATCAGTCTTCCCAGAACTTTTCTGATACAAATTAAAGAATTTCCATTGGCCATTGTGAAAGGTACAAGGTGGGGGCGGGTAAAAGAGAGAGAACTGTTTCTTTATGTATGTATGGCGATGGATATGCCAAAACTATGGACACTGACGTTATTCTTCATTGTATATATTTTAGGGCCTGTATTAAGAGGTTTTTATTATCTTTCACTTTAATTATTTTACAAAGGCTTGCCATACATTTTCCCTGTTCATAAGGTAAAATCTCTTTATGTAATTTGTTGCAATTAAAAATTCTTTTGGCTTTTCCTACAGAGCTCTGGGGAGATAGCTTTTTCTTGGAGATCTCAGTGGAACGAATTAATTTACATTGAAGCAAAATTAGAGATTCAATTACATGATAACCTTTAAAAGGATAATTATGTTGTAACACCTTTAGCTTTATTGTCAGAACTGATTTCTGAACATTCCCATCCAGTTTGGCCTCTAACTGTATGCCTGAGGTCAATTGTGATTCCCTCTTTGCGACATGTGGTTTTCATAATCTGTGAAGCATGGTTGCTCTCGTCAGGAAGGTGTTGGGGCACTAAGATGCCCAAAACATTGACCATTAACCTAGATACTTCAAGATGATGGATTGCATGAGAACAAGTATAAAGAATTGTGACTGAGAACAGTTGTTGCTGAAATGTCAAACCAAGAGGGGGACACACTGGCCAACCATTACTGCCTGAAAATCAAACTAAATAGAAAAAAACCCCTAATATTTCTGTAAAACCTGTCATGTGTTACACACTCGGAAAAGCGTTTTACATGTTTTATTTGCTCTCCACAATTAGTATCATTGCCTCGAGGAGGAATTGAGGGTTAGAAATGCTGATTACATAGCATGCATAAGTTTATACACATAAGGGGGAAAATTTGAATATGGATTCCTGACTCTGAGCTGATGATCTTTTCATTGGGACTTGCTGACTTGTGGTGGAGGAAACGGGTTGACTTGGTTGTAAGGCTGGATAACGATGCTGATGCTAGAGGGGGGCTTCTGGAAAGATGGCGACATAAACCTAACTCTGTTTTCCATTTGGTATCAATCAGCTGCAATAGAGCTTCCTTTTTTGAGATGATTAGTTTGGGCCTGAAGGTTGCTAAGTGGAAATGAAGTCATGGGCTCTGTAGGAGTCTTATGGGACATAACTGATGCAGTGCTTTCTGAGCTGTGGGTGGGTAAATGTCTGGAAGCCAGTGACAGAAAGCCTTGAGAAAGAAACTGTAAAATGTGAATGCTGGGAAAAGGCTGGCCCAAAGAGATTTATGGACTCTGAAAGAAGTTTGATGGTCTTCTGTGTGTGAGTACGAGGTCTCCATGATACCTGAGATGCCAAGGAGTAGTCAAAAATATGAATTTAGTCACCCTGAAGAACAAAGATGCTTCCTGCAGAGGACTACTTTCCCTTTCTTCACTTTTAGACTGCTACTTGGTAGGATATTCCAACAACACCTGATTTCAGTGATCAAGAAAAATAAGAGTTAAGATCAAAGTAGAGACAGCAAGGTCCAGCAGAGCACGCAGAGCACACAGAACACAGCCACAAGCAGAGCTTTTGAAGGTGACAGACGACAATGTGGACAGGAAAATGAGAAGTGCACTTAAAGAGACCCAAGTGCAGCTTGACACAACTTTCTAGAGCTAAAAAACCACTTCCTACATCTGTAGATAAATAAGTGCAAAGATGACCACTGTGAAGACAAAAATTACTGACCTGAAAAAGCAATTGGAAGACATTTCTCTCAAAGGACTGAATAAAAATGTAAAGAAATAAAAAGCAGAGGAAAAATATAACAGATTTAGAGGATATAGCCATGAAACCCAACATGAGAAGAATAGATGTTCTATGTCATGAAAAAATATGTGATTTATAAAGAAAATATAAAAGTTATAAATTTTTATGTATATCAAACCAAAACCACTGAATATGTAAAGAAGAAATGCTAAGAAATGTCAGGAAAATTTGCTATACATAAAATAACAGTGGAAGACTTCAGTACTTCTCTTTCAGAATTACATAGGTATGTTAGAAAAAAGTTACCTAAGAATATAAACATTTATTAGCACAGTAGATTTATGTATACAAGTAATTATGTGTATATATCTTTGTAGTATATTTACAAAAATCAATCAAATTTGGAGACAAAAAACATTTACAAATGAACAAAACATGCTGAGATTTTATAGTCTACCTTCTGTAATCATGATTAATATATTGCAAAAGAATAAATGCAAATCAAAACCACAATGAGATAGCATCTTACATCAGTCAGAATGGCTACTATTTAAAAAGTCAAAAAGTAGCAGACGCTGGTAAGGCTGCAGAGAAAAGGGAACACTTATACGCTGCTGGCAGGAATGTAAATTAGCTCAGCCACTGTGGAAAGTAGTTTGGAAATCTCTCAAATAAAAACAGAGCAACCATTCAACCCAGCAACCCCATTACTGGGTATATACCCAAAGGAATAGAAATTATTCTATCATAAAGACACATTCATGTGTGTGTTCAATGAAGCACTATTCACAATAGCAAAGACACAGAATCAACCTAAATGCCCATCAATGATAGACTGGAAAAAGAAAATTTGCTATATACACACTATGGAATACTATGCAGCCATAAAAAAGAACAAGATCATTTCCTTTGCTGCAACATGGATGCAGCTGGAGACCATTATCCTAACCAAGCTAACGTAGGAACAGAAAACCAAACACTGAATGTTTATAAGTGGGAGCTAAACATTGGGTACATTCGGACACAAAGAAGGGAAAGACACCAGGACCTATTTGAGGGTGCAGGGTGGGAGGAGAGTGAGGATCAAAAGACTACCTATTGTGTACTATGCTTATTTCCTGGATGACAAAATAATCTGTAGAGCAAATCACCATGACATCCAAGTTACCTTTATAACAAACCTGCACATGTATCTCTGAACCTAAAATAAAAGTATTAAAAAATAATAAAAAGATGATCCCCCCAAATCTTAATTGCTTGCAATATTAAGCAGCATATTCTTAGGGAACTATTGGGTCAAATAAATGAGAAATTGGGGTTCATTTAGAAGGCAATATAAAAGAGAGAGATGACTTAATATGCCATTGTAAGGGGACTCTACATTCATTTCCCAGGGCTGCCATAACAAAGTACCACAAACTGGATGGCTTAAAGCAACAGAGATTTCTTCTCTCACATTTCTAGAGGCTAGAAGTCCAATGTTAGGGTGTAGGGAGGGCCAGGCTTCCTCCTAACACTCTAGGGAAGGATCCCTCTTTATCTCTTCTAGATTACGGTAGCCCCAGGCATTCCTTGGTTTGTGACAGCATAACTTCAATTTCCACCTCCTTCTTCACATGGCATCGTCCCTCTTTATCTGCCTTTGTGTCTCTTCACTTTTTCTTTCACAAGGACACCAGTCATATTGGATGAGGGCCCACCCTCACTCAGTATGACCTTATCTTAACTTGATTACATCTGCAAATACACTATTTCTAAATAAGGTCACATTCACAGGTACCAGAGATTAGGACTTAAACATTCTGGGGGACACAATTTGATCCATAATAAAGACAAGTGAAAACTGTATTTAGAGGAACAGTCTCAGCTTTAACTACTTTTATTAATAGAGAAAGAATGTGTACTCATCTTTACGTTGATAAAGAAGCCAAATGACATGAACCAAATTATTTGGGAGAAAGAAATAATTAAAGATAAAAGTTGAGATAAATTAACTATAAAACAAAAAGGCTAAAGATTAAATTAAGATTGGTTCTGTAAAGAGAACCAGATAAATGCCTAATAAGTTTGATTAAGTAAAACGGAACAAGAAACAAAAATAGAAGATTAGAGATTAGTAAAAGTAACATAGTTACACAAATATTGAAGAAAATAAAATAATATCATTGTATTTTAAATTATAAGATTAAGAATTATGAGCATACATTACACATCTACCACATAGGGACCTTTTGAAAATTTAGAGCAGGGGTTTACAAGTAAGACCCATGGGCAAATCTCTCCCACTGCACGTTTCAGTAAGAATCGCAAGCTAAGAATGGTTTTCACAATTTTAAAGAGTTGAAAAGTAATTAAAATATAATATTTTATGATATGTGAAAATCATAAAAAATTCAGAGATCAGCATGTATTAATAAAGTTTTATTGACACATAGCCACACCCATTCATTTACACATTGTCTGTAGCTGCCTTTGTATCACAATGGTAGAACTGAACAGTTGTCATAGACTATGTGCTCCTCAAAGCTTAAAATATCTTTCCTGTTATAGAAAACATTTGTTAGCCTCTGGCCTACAGCAGGTAGATAATTTTCTAACAAAATATGACTTATTCTAGAAGAGGTGAAAAACTTGATAGACCAATTGTCAGAGACAAAATGGAAAGGTAATTTAAAAAATCTACTTTTGAAAAGGCTACCAGAATAGTAGACTTCATTAATGAGTTTCATTAAAAGATTTTAAGAACAGGTACTTTTTATATTGTTTAAACAATTCCAGGCCATTGAAGAAAACAAAGTTCTTCAATTCATTTTATGAATATAAATATAAACTTTAATACCAAAACCTTGTAAAAGTAGTACAAGAAAGAGAACTCTATACAATCTTATTTACAAATATAAATTTAAAAATTCTAAAAAAATTTAGAAAATAGAACGGTGACACATCTATATCAATATGTTTTATTATCAAGAACTGTGTTCTTCTAGAAATGCAAATGTTATTCAATAGCAGAAAATTTAGCAAGAAAATTATAGAAGTATATTCTTCTATCAATAGATTTAAAAATAATTTGATAAGCAGCCATTAGAGATTTTCTATCAAAATGAAGAATAGTGCTGTCCATTACTGTTATTGTTCAATACTTTCTTTGAATGTTGAATAATTTCAATGCAATAGTAAATGCAAGAAGAAAAGAATATTAAGTAACATAAAATATTGGAAAATAAAAAGATAATATTTTCTCATTTTCTGACTATATAATATGTACCCAGGTAATTTAAGACACTATTGCAAAACCATTAGAATTGGTAAGGGAATTTGGTAAGTAGTTGGATGAATATACAAATGTAAGTAGCCATTTGGGGTTTTATCAATAACCACTTCAAAAAGTAAAGAAAGATAAAGACCATTCACAAAAGTTAGAAATCTGTAAAGTGGTTTTTTTTTCATTTTTAAAATTTTTATGTATTATACTTTAAGTTCTGGGATACATGTGCAGAACATGCATGTTTGTTACATAGGTAAACATGTGCCATGGTGGTTTGCTGCACTCATGAACCCGTCTTCTAGGTTTTAAGCCCCACATACATTAGCTATTTGTCCTAATGTTCTCCCTCCCTTCCCCCCTCCCAAAAACCTGTTTATATGTAATCTCCTACAGAATCTTCAGTTATCTCAAGTCCTGGGGATTATATTCCCTTTTCCTATGTCTACTATACCACTCATGATAAATTATTTTCCTACATATTTTGTAATATTTGCCTGTGCATTTCTCTTTTTTCTTTGTAAATATTGTATTGTATTTTATTTTTTAAATTAATTAGTTTATTTTATGGTACTTTAGGTAAAGTGTTTTTAAATCCGAAAAAATAAAATAGTAGAATTTTCATAAGAAATTTAGGTGGTTATATGTACAGAATCAGTGAGATGTTAAGCTTTTTGACTACATGCAAATAGCTACAGTAAATGGCACAAAGTCAACAGACAAATGACAACTTTCAGGAAATAATTGTTATGCTGATGAATGACAGATAATTAATATTCTGATCTATTTAGTCTTCTTAAAAATGGACACTAATGGGACCAAAGACCCCAAAGGAAACAGAGCACGAATGCATGCATGGATGCAGACCACAAGTCCAAATGTCCAAGAGACACATGAAAAGAAAGTCAAATCCAACAGTAGCTAGGAAAATGCAAATTAAAATAGGAATGAGATATCATTTCCCAATATTCAGACAAGAAAAAAGTTAAAAACACTGATCTAGGGGTGCAAGAAATGGGTACTCCTATACATCATGCTGAAAATGTAAATTTTTGGCCCCTTTGAAAACTCATGTAACAAAATCTATTAAGTTAAACACAGAGGTTTTGAGCCTCATTCTACACTCAGAAATCTGTTGAATATGCTAAAATCACTACCATAAAAAGGCAGATATCCAAGGTTACTTATTACAATGTTTTTGATGGTGAAAAATTAGAAACTAAGTGAATGCCTCCTATTTGGGGACTGGACATATAAATTATTACTGGACGCATAAATACATCATGGAGTATTATATAGCTTTTAGAAGCATTTATGAGAGCTGCAGTGTGTCTCTGGATGCGGAAAAATTTCTACGAAGTATGAGTAAAACAAGGTATGTATGTGAAAGAGAATGTGTGTAACTGTATTTGAGTATTGGAGCATGGAGAAACATGTAGGACAAATGCTAGTTATTAACGTGCATTGTCTGAGTGGAAGTAGGAAAGAAGAAAAGAGGTGGCAATCAAGGGAAAAGAAGGAAAGAAAAGAAGAAGATGGAACTAAACGATACCTAGAACATACATAAATTTACCTTGCTTATGCATCTTTGAACACATATGTGTATATGTTCTAAGAAATAAAACTGAAAAAACCAGAAGCCAAATTTGAACAGTCAATACCCTTGATTTTCTCTGTTGCACTGTAACTTGCAACCCTTTTGTTGCCATCTAACAATTGTTCTAGCAAAATGGAAATTCTTTATAAAGCTTCCAATGACTGTGTTAGAGAGAACATAAAAGTCAGCTTCAGGTGGTTTTTCCCAGTACTGTGAAGAGGGTCATAGGTAGCTTGATGGGGATTGTGTTGAATCTATAAATTACTTTGGGCAGTATGGCCATTTTCACAATATTGATTCTTCCTAACCATGCGCATGGAATGTTTTTCCACCAGTTTGTGTCCTCTCTTATTTCCTTGACCATTGGTTCGTAGTTCTCCTTGAAGAGGTCCTTTACATCCTTTGTCAGTTGTATTCCTAGGAATTTTATTCTCTTTGTAGCAATTGTGAATGGGAGTTTGCTTTTGATTTGGCTCTCTTTTAGTCAGTTATTTGTGTATAGGAATGCTTGTGATAGCAAAACAGAGATATAGACCAATGGACCAGAACAGGGGCCTTGGAGGCAACGCCACACATCTACAACCATATGATCCTTGACAGGCCTCACAAAAACAAGCAATGTGTAAAGGATTCCCTGTTTAATAGATGGTGTTGGGAAAACTGGCTAGCCATGTGCAGAAAAGAGAAACTGGACCCCTTCCTGACACCTTACACTAAAATTAACTCCAGATGGATTAAAGACTTAAACATAAGACCTAACACCATAAAAACCCTAGAAGAAAATCTAGGCAAAACCATCCAGGACATAGGCATAGGCAAGGACTTCATGACTAAAACACCAAAAGCATTGGTAACAAAAGCCAAAATAGGCAAATGGGATCTAATGAAACTCCAGATCTTCTGTACAGCAAAACAAACAATCATTAGAGTGAACCAGCAACCAACAGAATGGGAAAAAATTTTTGCAATCTACCCATCTGACAAAGAATCTACAAAGAACTAAAACAGATTTACAAGAAA
This sequence comes from Sapajus apella, assembly GCF_009761245.1. NCBI lineage: Eukaryota > Metazoa > Chordata > Mammalia > Primates > Cebidae > Sapajus > Sapajus apella. Next base: position 20,112,808 of record NW_022436954.1, read on the forward strand.
AAAACAAACAAACCCATTCAAAAGTGGGCAAAGGAGATGAACAGACACTTTTCAAACGAAGACATTTATAAGGCCAACAAACACATGAAAAAATGCTCATCATGACTGGTCATTAGAGAAATGCAAATCAAAACTACATTGAGATACCGTCTCATGCCAGTTAGAATGGCAATCATTAAAAAATCTGGAGACAACAGATGCTAGAGAGAATGTAGAGAAATAGGAACACTTTTATACTGTTGGTGGGAGTGTAAATTAGTTCAACCATGTGGAAGACAGTGTGGTGATTCCTCAAGGACCTAGAAATAGAAATTCCGTTTGACCCATCAATCCCATTACTGGGTATATATCCAAAGGACTATAAATCGTTCTATTATAAAGACACATGCACGTGTATGTTCATTGCGGTACTGTTTGCAATAGCAAAGACCTGGAACAAACCAAAATGCCCACTGATGATAGACTGGACAAGGAAAATGTGGCACATATACACCATGGAATACTATGCAGCCATAAAAATCGATGAGTTCATGTCCTTTGTAGGGATATGGATGAATCTGGAAACCATCATTCTCAGCAAACTGACACAAGAACAGAAGACCAAATACCACATGTTCTCACTCATAGGCAGGTGTAGAACAATGAGAACACATGGACACAGGGAGGGAAGCATCACACACTGGGGTCTGCTGGGGGGAAATAGGGGAGGGACAATGGGGGGTAGGGAGGTTGGGGAGGGATAACATGGGTAGAAATGCTAGATATAGGTGACAGGGGAATGGAGGCAGCAAACCACATTGCCCTGTATGTACCTATGCAACAATCCTTCATGACCTGCACATGTACCCCAGAACCTAACGTACAATAAAATATATATAGAGAGAGCTTCAGTTCAGTCTAGGGTCAAGGATCAAAGGTTCTCAATTGAAGAACTCTGAGATTTTTAGCATATTACTTAGAATTTAGTTCTGATCTTTTGGACTTGCTTTGTTTTCACACACATTTGTTCTTACCAGGTCTTTCTTCCAGAACCATGAGACAATGAGAAAGGGGTCATAAGTCTGGGTTTAAGTCCTGGCTCAGCTGCTTTTTGTTGCAATATTGATTAAGCCGGTGGTTCTCAAAATTGAACAAGCATCGAGATCACTTGGAAAGCTTGTTGAGACACTGATCTCTAGGTCTTACTTCTAGAATTTCTGATTCTATGGGTCTAAAGTAGAACTTTATAATAATTTGCATTTCTAATAACCACACTTAAGGAATTACTGATTTAAGCCAGTCAGTCTCTTGGAACATCTCCTATCCCCCCATTCCCACAAGCAAAATGAAAAATGAGGTTTATGGTCTGCTGGGGCTTGAAGGCCTTAAAGATGAACTCAGTTCTTTTCCTTTGTAAATGAGGAAACGGTGGCCCAGAGACCAATGCTTGTTGACAGAGCCAAGTCGGAAAACTAGGTCCTTTGAGTTGTAGTATGTTGTCTGTAGCACCCCAGTATTTAATGCTGTCTGGGTCATAGCCTTAACACAAGGGGACATGAGATAATCCTGATGAAAGGACCTCTATGAAACACAAATGCAAGGGTTATTCTCATTTATTGAGTACTGACAGATAAGCAGGGCTGGTCTGTGAAGGGGTCTATTAAGCAGCATCCCTCTTGCATGGCTAAGTTCTAAGCCCTTTGAAAATAGCATAAAACAGATACAGGATGAAAATCAGATAGTTTGAAGGATAAAGCTTGTATCTATTGATGATGGATTTCCAAATGCTCAAGAATTAGAATGGGAAATAAAGGTTTTCTCTCTAATGCTTGTAATGTCAAGTACTGTGTTTGCATGCTTGATCTCATTTAAGCATTTCCACAATCCTAAGTAGATCATATTATTACAGGCTGAGCATCCCTACTCAGAAAATCCGAATCCAAAGTGCCCCCAAATCTGAAACTTTATGAGCACCAACACGATGCTCAAGGTAAATGCACATTGGAGCATCTCTGATTTTGAATTTTCGAATTAGGGATGCTTAACTGCTAAGTTTAATGCAAATATTCCTAAATTCGAAAAAAAAATCAGAAATCCCAAACACTTCTGGTCTCAAGCATTTCGGATAAGGGGTATTCAGCCTGTATCATCACTTGCCAGATGAGGAAACTGAGTTTCAGAAGAAGTAGCAATTTGTCTTAGGTGGATCTTGGACTGGAACCAAAAGAGAGTATTCTTAACGCTCTACACTCACATTATGCCAATGTTTCCTTTTGTGAACATTTACTATACTCCAGGCATGGTTTATCAGATCCTCTATGAGTCATATACCATCAAAGGTTTCTCACTGGATTTAGGCTTTACATGGTTGTGGGAGCTGGAAGGCAGCCTGTAGAGGGTTGTTGCCTCTGTTGCTGGTTGTGACCGGGTCACTGTAAGTCAGCACAGTGGACAGTTGGAAAGAACTGGCTGTAAAGTGTAGGAGAGGAAGGACAAACTGGAATCTTGTCTGTTTTTCCACCTCCACCATCTTGGAGATCTGAGTAACCCACAGAAGAGCTATTATGTGCTCTGCCTTGGGATTCAAAGAAGCTGAAGAGCAAGCCTAAACAACAACTAACTTGGGTGCCAACAGATCAGCTACCACATGGGTGAGCTGCAGCGATGCCTGGCACCCTACGCCAAGCTTCAGAACACAGAGGCTGCTGCTTTACTTCTGCCTTCCAGATCACACGCAAATTTCTTTGTGACCAACCCTAACCCAGGACCACTCAGGGCAGGGGATTCTGGGAAATGTAGTTCTAGCTCAGCGAAATTGACTGTCCAAAAACATATTGTAGATTTTTTTTTAATCACCAGCTTTACTGAGGTATAATTGACAAATTAAAATTGTGTAAATGTAAGATGCATAGTGTAATGTTTTGATATATGTATGCATTGTGACATGATTACCACGATCAAGCTAATTCACATATCCATCACTCCATGTATTTACCATTGTGGGTGTTTGTGTGTGTGTGGTGAGAATACTTGGTATATACTTCCTCAGTAGATTTCAAATATACATTATATTGTTATTGTTTGTAGTCACTATGCTGTACATTTAGTCATCATGTAAAGCTGAAATTTTGTGCCCTTTGATCAATGTCTCCCCATTCCCCACCTAGCCTCTGGCAATGGTCTGCTTTTTGGAAATTTTTTTGCATACATTATTTCACTGATCTTCAAAGTAATCATTTAAGGCAGAAGCTCCATTTTTCAGATGGCGAATTAATAGGTCACATAACTGGTCTAACATACAAACTTGTCTAAGGTACAGCCCCAGTGTGGAGTTTTGAACTCAGATCTGTGTGACTTCCAACTTGTTCATAGCCACTGTATGATGCTGTCCACTAATTTTTCTCTAAGCATCAAGGTGTGCTACTTGAATGGGCACTGATGACACTGACATAAAGTAAGAGGGATGACCCAATACTGCTCAGGGCATATTTGGACTCCAAAATGCTTTTCTCACCTGTCCTCATTTCCTAGACTTGAGCTCCCTAGACAGGGCACTGAGATTGGATTAAGGCTTGCTGAGATATTGATTCACCCTTCCCCTCACACACAGCTTGGAGTGGGCTGGGCAGCAGGAGCTCTGGGATGGTATCTCCCAGCCCTTAGCAGTCTCATCCCTTTACCATGTGTGTGCCATGCTTGAAGGCTGGGGAGCAATATTATGGTCTCCTGGGAAGCGGCTTACCTCACAGAGATGGGCTTTGTTTTGGCCTCTGGGAAATGAACCTAGGAGAGAAATGGGGTGACCTGAAGTACATCCTGTTAGCATAATCAAAGCTGGCTACAGACAGTGGTAGAAAAAAACCTTCCTGTGACACTGTCAGGCTCTCAAGTGGCAGCCAGTTATCTTGGTTTTGATTTTTGTTTTATAAACATTTTCTCTGCCTGTTGGCTTTCCAAATGGAGCCAAACACATCTCTGGCAGCTGAGGCATAAGAGCCCCAGTGAATATGTCAGAGCTGAGGCGAAAGCTCCACTCCAAAACAGGTATAAAAGGGAGAAAATAAAGAGGCTTGCTTTTATCACAGAGCCTGGACAATACTGAGAGGAAAAAAATCACATAACAGAATGTTAAATGGAAAATGTCCTTCTCCTTCTGGAGCTGCAGTGGAGGCCCACAGGCTGAGGACATTGGTTGGTAATGCTTACATCCTCTTTAAAGAAATTATATCTGTGCAAGACATGCTAAGAGATGAACACCAATGCCCATCCCTGTTAACAAGTGCATTTAAGAAAAGCCTGGAAATTCTTTTAAGACAAAGCAAAACAAAATTTCCCTCTTAGGTTGGAGTATTAGTCTGTTTTCATGCTGCTAATAAAAACATAGCGGAGACTGGGTAATATATAAAGAAAAGAGATTTAATGAACTCACAGTTCCACATGGCTGGGGAGGCCTCATAATCGTGGTGGAAGGTGAAAGGCATATCTTACATGGCAGGCAAGAGAGATCGAGAGCCAAGGGAAAGGAGAAATCCCTTATAACACCATCAGATCTCGTGAGACTTATTCACTACCATGAGAACAGCATGAGGGACCCCCTACCCATGATTCAATTATCTCCCACCAGGTCCCTCCCACAACATGTGGGAATTATGGGAGCTACAATTCAAGATGAGATTTGGATGGGGATACAGCCAAACCATATCAGTTGGATTCTCCTAGAAGCAGACCCCCTAGCCCAAATAATTTCCAAGTCATTTATTGAGGAAGTGCTCCCAAGGGAAACCAGCAAGGGAGTGGGAAAATGGACAAGGAAGAGGAAGACTCAAGCAAATTGAAGTCCCTGAGGCTCCAGTGTGTAAATGACACCTCCAGGTTTTGTCCTGCCTCAAGGCAAAGGTATTCCCACATGGGTCCTGCTCTCAGCTATCAGTGCTCAATCATCTGTACATCACTAGTGGGATCATCAGCAGCAAAGCCCTGCAGAATCTGGGGAATGAGGTGATAAAAGGGATCCCAAAGAGACTTAGCTGCAGGAGCTTCCACAGTGTCTTCTGCAGAAGGAAATTTGCAGAGTAGAAAGCACTTCCTCTTCCCACTCCTGCATCTCAAGCCAAAAGAAGGAGCTGTTGGCACAGGAAGAGATTTGTTTCTCTCGCATCTCCGCTCTAGTCTAGTAGGAAGCTTGCTAAGGAACTCCTAGTCCCATTTGAGGCTGCCACTCGGCCACAGTGGAGTGAAGTGGAGTTCTGGGGAGAGCTTAATTTGTGCTTTCTCAACTTTGGTGGGCATCCAGGCTGGAGAAATGGAAAGAACAACAGCTCACAAGGGCATGGTGAGGAGCTAGGCTGGAAGTGGGAGCTTTGTGCCTCCTGGAGGCTACAAAGTAGTGGTCAAGGATAGAGACCTCAGAACTAGGTTGCCCAAGTTTGAGTCTTGGTCTGCTCTTTACTAGCTGTGCAACTTTGGGCAAGTTTCTTACGCTCTCTGTATCTCACTTTCCCCATGAATACAATGCAGATAATACTATCACCTTCCTCATTGGGTTGCTGTGAATATTAAATGCAGATCTGGCACATGGTAAGGGCTTAATCTACTACATACACCATACACACGCACATACACGTACGTATATAATACACATAATATAATCCAATATATATCATATATTTTAGATATTGCTAGGTAATTAGTCATTCTGTAAACAGGCATCTGATTGTAGAAACTATGGTCTCAGTCCTAAGCCTCCATTGTTAAAAACAGTGGAATCATACTTAAAAAAAACCAGAAAACAAAAAACAAACTATGGTCACAATCATTGCATCATACTGATCTTGAATACATATTGTATTCTAAAAGATAAACTAGTGAGCTTTGAAGTCAGCTGGCTTGGATCTTAATCCCAACTCTGCTATTACTATTAACTCTGTCATTTTGAAAAATTGTTGAACCTTTCCAAGATTAAAATCATATTTCCTTAATTGAATTGTTAGAATTAGATGAGATAACATGCATAAAGTATATAGTAGAGTGCCTAGCATAGAGTAAGTTCTTGGTGAACGATTATTGCGTTATTTCTCTAGGGCTGGTTCCAGCCCTGGCTTTTTGTTCCTGTTGAGAAACTGCAGGCTTGGGGTGGGGAGAAGGAGAAAAAGAGAGAGGCAGCAAAACCAGCATAAGAAATGCATCTCTCCATGAGAGAGTCTAGGACAAAGAAAAGGGAAAGAGAAAAAAAATTAAAAGTGATGAAAATGTCACTGACTATGCATTAGTGACTTGGGACTTCAAGTATTAGTCATTTGACTTTCCTTTTGTGTTTTATTTATTTTCTACTGAGCGTCATCAAGCTCTGAGTTAGGTTTTAAAATTGAATGAATCATCCCGTTATCCTTGAGAACGGCATCGGGGACACAAAATATTATCCTCATTTCACCAGTGAGAAACTGATAAACAGAGAGGCCAAGGGATTGGTGCAAGGTCACAAAGCCAGAAATAGTATCCATGGTCAGGAGGCTGGCCTTCAGACTTTGCTGCATCCCCAGGTTCTAGGAAGCTGGCTCTGCCAGGAGGTGAACAGCAAAGGTGGCTTTATAAACGTGGAAGAAAAGGGGAAAACACTGTGACGGTTGATCACCTTCCATGTGGCAGATACTATGTGAAACATTTTATGTTTGTATATTGTCAGATTCTCACAACCATCATATGAACCCACATATGAATCATACTGGGTACTATAGACTCAAATGAGCCAGCTCAGGGTGATTTAAACTGGTCTTCCTGACTTCAGAATTTGTGTTGTTCTCATTACGTCAGGCTGCTCCTGGATATTTGGTTCTTGTTTCTATTTCAGAAGGAGTCTGAAGGCCAGTGGGGTAAATCTCTCTATTCAAAGCCACTTCCACCTCCCCACCCAGTTCTAGGAATCCCTGATCATATTCTGTGGCAATGGGATGCTCCCATTTCCATTTCTTTGCTGCCACTTTCTGCCCTCTCCCCCTTCTCTAAAACCTGAGAACTGGAGGAATTTTGGTGATATTTTCCAGGGATGACAAACCCTGTGCAATCATGGAAGTCTTTAGACAGTGGTTATTTGCTATATAATTCATATTTGTAGGTATTTATTGACTCTTGGCTCATGCCAATACCTTGTTAGATTCATTTCTTTATCTCTGGAACCTGGCAAGTCTAATTGCTCTGTTCTAGCCTATAGCTCAGTTCAAATCCACAAGATTCCAGTAACAACAACAATAATAGTAACAGTAGGAGAAAAATACCACATAACAAACACAGTGGTTTATACAAATCTTCTTTCGCCTTTAAAAACAGGCAATAGCTATGTTTATCTTTCCTAATGTTACAGATAAAGAAACTGGGAGTTAGAGAATTTAACCTAGTTGTCTAGAGGCCCACATCTAGTAAGAGTAAAGGCTGAGATTTGAGCTTAGGCATGGTTGATTCCAAAGCCTCTCCTTTAAATAATTTACTTTCTTAGCAATTGTTGGGTAGCAAATCATTCCAAAACTTAGAGACCTAAAATAGTACCATTTTATCTAGCTCATTATGATTATGTGTCTCAGCTGGGAGGTTTATCTGCTCTGGGCATAGCAGCTGATCTCTACTGTGCCCAGTCACGCATCTGTGGTCTGGGGTCACTGGGAACTGGACGGTCTCGGTGGCCTCAATTACATGTGTGAACACTGACCGGGCATTGGCAGGGGTGCCCTGGTTCTTCTTTATCAGCCTCTCATCCTCTAGCTGCTACTCTGGGCTTGTTCCCTTAGATCTAAGAGTTCTGAGCACAGCAAGAAGGCAAGACCCAATGCACCATCACTTTTCTTCTTCTTTTTTTGAAGATAGAGTTTTGCTCTGTCACCCAGACCGGAGTGCAGTGGCGTGATCTCAGCTCATTGCTTGCCCCCTTCCTTCCTCCCTGTTAGCCAGAGAAAGCCATGTGGCCAACTCAGATTCAAACGTGGATAATTAGATTCCATCTCTCAATGACAGAAGAGGCATTTGCAGCCAGTTTTGCAGCCACCACCCTTATTCTCTGCCGCGTTACTCAGTCTGGAGAGAAGGAGAGATTTGCAGACAGATAAATGACAGGACATTCTGAGAACTGCTTACCAAGATGGAGCCTGTCTGTTTCACCAGCCTACAAAATGCTCTGGGCAGCACAGAGCTTGGCAGTTGCAAGCACATGAGATTTCCTTGGAAAAGGAGCCAGCGCAGTGCGTGGAACTGCCTGGGCACTGGGCAGGTTTAGTGGTGAGAAGCCCTTGTGGTTGTGGTTACCTAGCCCTTGAAACCCTTCATTTTTTTCTGAGTAAGACTTTGCATCATCCCTGCATCACTGCCCCTCACCCTGCCCCCGAGGAGCTTGGCACAGCCTAGAAGTCCAGCTGGACATCTGTTCCAGGAAACACAAAATTAACTTTATGACCAGAAAGTACCAAGCATAACTCAATGTAGTTTCTATCTACTTTGGGTATTTAACAGCCCTACATCAAGCACAGCTCATTTTGACACATTGGGAAAAATGTCTGTTACATAGTTATGCTCTTTTTGAGGCGATTTATTCCAGCTTTTAACGGTGTGTCTTAGGTGCTTCTGTAAGTGAGCAAGGTTGTGTGTGACAGAGCCCTGGCTGTTCTGTGGTGGGATCCAGTTCCACTCATCACTTTTCTTCCAATGCAATTGGAAGCAGAATAATGTGGTTAAGTGTGCACACTTTGAGCAAGGTTGGGTTCAGATCCTGACTCAACTACTTACTCACTCTGTGATTGGGGTGAGTTATTTACAGTTTTTGTGTTTCCATTTCTTAAGCAGTAAAATGAAGATAACAATAGCAAAAATTCATAAGGCTAGGTTATTGTGAGGATTAAATGAGTTAACATGTATAAAGTGCCTAGACTAGTGCACATACATAGTAAGGCTTAATAAATATAGCTGTCATTATTAATAACAACAAATAATCTTACTAGTATTGTTATTTAGCAATGATTCCAACACCTTGTAGAATAACAGTATTAACTCCGATAGCTTATTAAAAATAACATTGTGTGTCGTATTCCTGGAGATTCTGATTATGGAATGCTCAGGAATTCATACATTTTATGAAGGGTGACTTTTAAACAGCCAGTGCCCAGAGCAGCATGTTTGCTCTATAAAGCTTGGCATATTTCCTTCAACACTTAACACCTGTGGATATTGAGATCACCTAAAAATAATGTCTTGGGGGCCAGGCCTGGTGGCTTACGCCTATAATCCCAGCACTTTGGGAGGCCAAGGCGGGCAGATCACCTGAGGTGAAGAGTTCGAGACCAGCCTGGCTAACATGGTGAAATCCCATCTCTATTAAAAATACAAAAATTAGCTGGGCATGGTGGTGGGCACTTGTAATCCCAGCTACCTGGGAGGCTGAAATAGGAGGATTGCTTGAACCTGGGAGGCGGAGGTTGCAGTGAGCTGAGATCAAACAACTGCACTCCAGCCTGAGCGACAGAGTGAGACTCTGTCTCCAAAAAAAAAAAAAAAAAAAAAAGTCTCTTGGGGAAGACATATTTGTAAAAACATCTCTTCATTTCCCCAAAGACCCTACATGCAAAATATGCCCACCCATTCTCCAAGAGAAAATTCAGGACACCGTCCTTGCCTTCAAACTGTTTAGTATAATTCCTAGAAGGAGGATCTAATAAGGAACTGATGTTCCTAATTACTGATAATAGTGGCTTACATTACTGAGTGTCAAGAACTATGCTGAGATTATTTGGGTTAGCACTTTTAATCCTTTCAATAATCCAGTGACATAGGTACTCTGTTATGTGGAAACTGCAGCTTAGTAAGCTGAATATCATTGTCAAGATCACTCAGCTAACTGATAGTTAATCCAGCTACTTAGTTGTTGTTTCAGGACTTAAACCCAGGCTCTCAGCTTTCCAGGCCTGTGTCTTGTACTGCCAATCTAAACTGCTCTTTTGACAGAGAATGCTAGTTGTATCTTATTTCTGTCCTTAATACATTTCCCTAATAACAGAACGTCAAGATTTAGCTGGACACATTGCCACCCAAAATAAAACAATATTTCCTATCCTTTCTTTAGGTAAATGTCCACATGGCTAAGCCTGACTACTGGAATGTGAATGAAAGTGACATATATAAATTCTGGATGATGCCTTGAAGGGAAAGAGCATGTCCCCCCTTCCCTTTTAACTCTTGTGCTGGACTAAGGCCATTGCACTGTGCCATCTTGAAACTTAAAGATGGTGGTGTCATCCTAGAAAATGTGGAGGAAAAACACAGAAAGAGTTTGGGTCCTTGTCATTGCAGATATTATGAACTGCTTATGTAAATGTAGATTATAAAATGAGAAAGAAATAAATTTGAGACCAAGTTTTATGTCTTGAAGTCAAATTGTCCCTGTTTGCCAATTACATAATCTTACATATAGAAACCTTAGAAATTCCACTAAAAACTCAAGCCTGATAAATTCAGCAAAGTTGTAGGATACAAAATCAACATACAAAAATTAGTTGTGTTTCTGTATGCCAACAACAAACTAAGAGAAAAAGAAATCAAGAAAATAATTCCATTTATAATAGCTATAAAAAATTAAAATATCTAGGAATAAACTTAACCAAAGAGGTTAAGAATCTTTGCAAGAAAAACTATTAACTGTTGATGAAAAAATTGAAGAGGGAACACACACACACACACACACACACACACACACACACACACAAGGGCATTCTGTGTTTATGGATTAGAAGAATTAATATTGTGAAAATTACCATATCACCAAAAGTGATCTATGGATTCCATTCAATCCCTATCAACATACTGATATACTTTGGATTTGTGTCCTTGCCCAACTCCCATGTTGAATTGTAATCCCCAGTGTTAGAGGAGGAGCTTGGTGGGAGGTGAGTGAATCATGGGGCAGATGTCCCTATACTGTTCTTGTGACAGTGAGTGAGTTCTCAGGAGATCTGGTTGTTTAAATGCGTGTAGCACTCTCTTCTCCTCCTCCACTCTCTTCCTCCTGCTCCAGCCACATAGGATGTGCCTTCTTTCCCTTTGCCTTCCATCATGATAGTAAGTTTTCTGGGGTTTCCCCAGTCATGCCTCCTGTGCAGCCTGTGGAACTGTGAGCCAATCAAACATCTTTCCTATATAAATTACCCAGTCTCAGGTAGTTATTTATAGCAATGTGAGAATGGACTAATACAGAAAATTGGTACCAAGAGTGAGGTGTTGCTATAAAGAGACCTGAAAATGTGGAAGTGACTTTGGAACTGGGCAATGGGGAGACATTGGAAGAGAATGGAGGGCTGAAAAGAAGACAGGAAAATGAAAGAAAGTTTGGAACTTCTTAGAGACTTGTTAATTTATTGTGACTAAATGCTGATAGTGATATGAACAATGATGTCCAGGCTGAGGTGGTCTCAGATGGAGATGAGGAACTTATTGGGAACAGGAGCAAAGGCTACTTTTGTTATGCATTAGCAAAGAGGTTGGAGGCATTGTACCTACCCCGTCCTAGAGATCTGTGGAACTTAGAACTTGAGAGAAATGATTTAGCATATCTGGAGGAAGAAATTTCTAAGCAGCAAAGCATTCAAGATGTGGTCTGGCTGCTGCTTTTTTTTTTTTTTAATATATATTTTATTGCACTTTAGGTTCTGGGGTACATGTAAAGAACATGCAGGATTGTTGTATAGGTAAATATATGGCAATGTAGTTTGCTGCCACCATCCCCATCACCTATATCTGGCATTTCTCCCCATGTTATCCCTCCCCAACTCCCTACCCCCCACTGTCCCTCCCTTAGCTGCCCCCAACAGACCCCAGTGTGTGATGCTCCCCTCCCTGTGTCCATGTGTTCTCATTGTTCAACACCTGCCTATGAGTGAGGACATGTGGTATTTGATCTTTTGTTCTTGTGTTAGTTTGCTGACAATGATGGTTTCCAGCTTCATCCATGTTCCTACAAAGGACACGAACTCATTGTTTATTACGGCTTTATAGTATTCCATGGTGTATATGTGCCACATTTTCCTTATCCAGTCTATCATCGATGGGCATTTGGGTTGGTTCCAAGTATTTGCTATTGTGAATAGTGCTGCAATGAACATATGTGTGATTGTGTCTTTTTAATAGAAAGATTTATAATCCTTTGGATATACACCCAGTAATGGGACTGCTGGGTCAAATGGAATTTCTATTTCTAGGTCCTTGAGGAATCGCCACACTGTCTTTCACAATGGTTGAACTAATTTACACTCCCACCAACAGTGTAAAAGTGTTTCTGTTTCTCCACATCCTCTCCAGCATCTGTTGTCTCCAGATTTTTTTAATGATCACCATTCTAACTGGCATGAGATGGTATCTCAATGTAGTTTTGATTTGCATTTCTCTAATGGTGGTCTGGCTGCTTCTAAGAGTATATGCTCATATGTGTGTGCAAGCCGATGATCTGAAACTGGAACTTATATTTAAAATGGAAGCAGTGTGTAGAAGTTTGAAAAATTTATGGCCTGGCCATGTGGCAGAAAAGAAGAACCCATTTTCTGGGGAGGAATTCAACCCAGCTACAGAAATTTGCATGAGTAAAGACTGTGTCATAAGACAGTCATCCCTCAGTATCTGTGGAAAATTGGTTCCAGGACCCCTCCAGATACCCAAATTCATGGATGCTCACATACCTTATATTAAATCTCATAGAATATGCATATAAACTATGCACATCCTCCTGTGTTCTTTAAATCATCTCTAGATTATTTATAATACCTAATGCAATCCTTAACATCACTTCATTCATGTCGACTCAATGTGGTACTCAGCATGTAGCAAATTTCAGTTTTGCTTTTTGGAAGTTCGTGGTATTTCTTTGAATATTTTCCATCTGTAACTAGTTGAATTTATGGATGTGAAACACACATATATGTAGGGCTGACTGTATTGGGTTTCCATTCAACTTACTGAAAGCAGAAGAATCTTGAATGATAGCAATGGCAAAAGCTACTATGCTTAGTGTATTTCCTATGATACACATGTATGAAGTGCTTTACATATTATTTTATTTAATCCTTACAACAATCCTATGAAATAAATCTTATTTGTTTATTCTGTAGAGATGAGGTCTCATTATATAGCCCAGGCTGGTCTCAAAGTCCTGGGCTCAACCTCCCAAAGTGCTGGGATTATAGGCATGAGCTACCATGCCTGACCTGAAATAAATCTTAATACCATTTCCAGATGAAAGAAATTGGGACCCGGAAAGGTCAAATAACTTGGCCATGGACATACAGCTTAGAAGAGCCATGGTTAATATTCAAATTAAAGTCTTTCTGACATCACATCCTAGACTCATTAAACTAGCCATGCCACACTGAACTTATACCATGAAGATGCTTACAATTACCAGCATGCAGTTCTTTATAATATAGAATATTGATGGTGTATTTTCTTTAAAGTTTGATGATCCAGCAATATTTTTTAAAAATGAAATTCATTGGAGCTAAAGATGCTTTTCCTATATCCATTGTATCTTTTTATTGCCACAATATGAAAGGTCATACTTAGCTAAACGTGGGGAAATATTAGATACGATCTAATTTGCTTAATAAATCCATTTAGTGCTCTGAAGGCAAAAAACACACACATACAGAATCCAGCAAGAAAGAATAAAGAGTCCTCAAAAGGGACACAGGAAGAGAATCAAATGTGGAATTTTACAAATGTGACAAACACTTATTAGAAAAATGAAACTTAGACAGATGTGTCCTTAGACTAATGGAATAAAACTCCTTGAAAAACTCAGTGGTAGGCACGACTGGAAAATAACACCAAAGGAATAAAAAGAATACACAAAAAGGACTAAACAAAATGTTTTGTATGTAAAATGCATTGCATTCCTTAAACGCTTAAGAGCCATATGATCTAAACGTGAAAATATCTTCAGATAAGTTGATAAAAGTTCCTTGAAAATTTCAGAAGAAAAAGAGACCTAAAAATGGGAACTTTCTTAAAATGGGCTGAAACTATCATATCCATTTTGAAATGCTTGTTTGATATTAAGAATTTTAGGCTAATGTGTTATATGAGGATTGGCTTCAGGTGAATGTATCAGCTTCTTTCTTGCTTTTCAATCTCTTAAATTTGTTCCCTTGTCCCCATTCACATTGCCACTGCCTATGTTAAAAACAGTCTTTATTCTTAGAGAAATAGCCTACATGTGGCTTCTTCATCTCTTAGCTATCGTCCTCATTGTAAACAGAGATTTTTAACAACATGAAAGATTGATAGATTACTAATTTTCTTCAACCCTTGGAGTGGTTTCCCATTACCTTCATGATAAACTCAGCCTCCTTAGCTCAGCATAAAAGTCCTTTTGTGATTTGGCGTATGCGAAAGTTGTCAGAATCAAAATGGAATCACTTGTGTTAAAAAAAACCAAAAAACCAAACTGACACAAACATAGCCAGGGAAGGCTATGAAGAGAGGGTTCTCATATTTGTATGACTAATAGCAAAACTATCACAAAAGACTGCAAAAATCATAACCTTGCATAAAGGCCACTTCAACCTTACACAAAAAATACTTGTGCAAAGACATCTGCCCAGCAACTGCTTGTCCAACCTCAGACTGGCGTCACCCTTGTTATCGATCCTTTTAGCCAAGGATAATTATTTCAAAACAATTATGTAATCCTCTTCATTTTTTCTTTAAAACTCTTTGTCTTCCCTTTACCTCCCTGAATACACACATAGTTTACTATGGCACCCATATTTTAATTGCAATGTGCTCTTTCTGAATAAACATCATTTTCTTTTAAAGAGACTCTCTCTGCTTATTATTTACATCGATACATAATTTCCCTTCTCCTGGTCTGCCTTTTCCCTATAGGCAGCTTAAATCCAACCATAAGGGACTGTTACAGACTTTTACTTTCACTACAAAGATATACTCAGCCCTCCACAGCTGTGGGTTCCACATCCATGGATTCAGCCAGTTGCAGGTTGAAACTATGAGGGAAAAACAATAAAAAAAAAATAAAAGAGAATACAGATAAAACAATATAGTATCACAACTATTTACATTGCATTTACATTGTATTAGGTATTATAGGTAATCTAGAAATGATCTAAAATATATGGGAGAATTTGCGTAGATAATATGCACATTCCATGCCATTTTATAAGGGACTTGAACACTCATGAGTTTTCTTATGGGAGTGGGTGGTCCTGGTATCAGTTTCCATGGATATTGAGAGATGACTGTAGCACATACTTTTGAGGAGGAGATTAAAATTTACCAGATCCTGAATAAGTTACAGCAATGTATTGTAAATGTATCACTAGTCTCTAAGGGTTAAAGACAAAAGTGAACTAAAATCTGACTAGTGTACTGTGCCTGACATAATTATTAATGTCATCTCTATTTTATTCTCAAATGTGTTCTAGTTTGGACAATAAACTAAATGATCATTTTATTAATAGGCTAGAGTATCAACAGCTGTTTTATTACCAGACAACAAGGATCGCCAGCTTGCCAGCTTCTGATCGCTACCCAGCCAACTCTATATTTATAGTTTTATTATTCCACCACTTTACTTCAGATACAAAACTTTATGTCAATTAGGAAACAAATCAGAGCTCACGCGGGCTTAAATAATAATGACACTTTATTGATAGGCACAGCTGGAAGTCCTAGACAGTTTTGGTTGCTCTAGCAATTTAATGCCGTCTTTAGGCCCACTTTATTTCTCTCTCTTTTTCATTCTTTTCTATATTATATCAGTTTTACCCCAAACGGAGCCTCCCATCTGATAGTTGCAGCAGTTCTGCACACAAGGTTTCCATTCCATCATTCCAAGCAAGCATCTTGAAATTCACCTTAATAGTCTTGCTTAGGTCACATGCCCTCCCTAATCGAACATTCTGGCCAGGATAATGGGATGTGCTGATTGGCTTGAGTATATTGGAGCTTAGTCTTGAAGCTGGAGTGAAGTCAGCCTTTCCCAAAGTACACGGGCTTTAAGGAGATACAATCAGGAAAAAGGAAGAAAAAGAATAGATGCTGGGTAGAAAACTAGCAAGTTTGCAGTCCACAACAGAAGCTTTTATGTGTATAGCAACCAAACCCAAGAAAGTTATTAAAGTCAAACTTGAGAGGGGGTTATACTAAAGAACTTATAATTTGTAGCTATTTGGGCCAAAGAGAGGAGTTTCGGAGCCCATTGTGGTGAGAGAATGTAAAGAGCATTTATTCTGTTTCTAAACCTGAACCAATCTGCATCTTGAACCTGGTGACGGACCTTTTAATTGGCTTTGAACCTTTGCCAAGATACTTATTCTTTGACTGCCATTTTTCCTTATCTGCAACTTGGGGTAATTTCCCTATCTTTACAGTTGAAAGAGAAATATGGGATTACATATAGAGTGCCCAGCATAGTCACTGGCACAGAGTCGAGAATAAATCTAAGTTACCTGTTAGTTTCTCATCACTAAATTGACTCTGAAATAATCAGCATGAAGACTTTTCCTTTAGTGGTCATTTAGTCCACTGGTCAAACTATGGCACCTCCTTTGAGCCTCTTATAGAATGGGGAAGCTGCATTGTGAATGCATTGTGAAGTAACTTGGTATCTTACTCTCAGCCTCCTTTCTTTGAATAGTGGGAAACATATTATTTATTGAAATTTCCAACAAATATAAAAGTATTTTTACAGCAAGAATAAACAAACTCTGAGTTGCCCCCACATCCTGCTGACCTGGATTCATTTTCCTCTCACCCTGGGAAGCTTCAGCCCGTTGCATTTGGCCCAAGCGTGGATCCTTTCCTGATGCCTCAGGACGCTACAGCTATTTATTCATTGCTCACCAAGACCAGAAGCGATTTTGCTCCAGGGGAGCCCATTAGCTCATTTGCATTAAGGATCCAGACTTTCAGCCAAGAATTGCCAGGTCATAAGGTTGTGGAGCATCAGCAAGGTATTTGACTTAGTTTTGGTTCTTGCTTTCAACACCTGGGTTTGACAACATTTACATGCTTGCTACCCTTTATCCCCAACCTAACATCACCCCCTTGGTCAGCCTAGCCATGTAGGAAGTAGCAGCACAAACAATGCTTCAGTGAACTCCTCCAAGCAGGTAAGACTATGAACAATTCAACAGCTTGCAGTGGACTTCTTTTCCCTGGTGGTCCCACTATGGGTTATAAGTGACTAGGCTCAGGGGAAGCCCTTTCCCCAGGATAATTTATCTTCCTTCAGCTCCACCGAATTAGCACTTTTATTTTATTGTTCCCTTGGGTTACAGTGGTTATTAAGTTATAAAATAAGCACATTTTTACTGAAGTTCAGCAACAGATAGACTATTCTGAAACCCCCGACACTATACAAATAGGGCTCAAATCATTAGGGAAGTTTAGTCTTTGGCTTCATGATTGGGGGGATATATATTATTTTTTAATTTTCAAAAATATAAAAATATATTTATATTTCTTTCTGATCATAAGGATTATTACAATGGATGTCCACATAGCAAACAATATAGGAAATTATAATGAAGAAAAGCAACAGTAATTTTAAACCCCAACATGCAGAGACAATCACTGCTAACATTTTGCTGTCTTTGCTACATACCTCTTTCTCCCTCTCTCTTTTATTTTGCATAAATGGAATTATATTAGAAATGTAAGCTAGCAATCACAGAGTATGTCTTCCCTGCCCATATGATCCGTGTCATCATTTTCCTGACTACGCAGCCTTGTGTTGCATTTGTGTGCGAGACTTTATTTACCCAGTCTTCCGCTGATGATCACTCAGTTGTTTTCACATTGTCCCTATTAGCAGTAACACTGCAGTGGATGACTTTAAACACTTTAGCGTACCTACCAGCTTACTTCTTTAGGATACGTTCCTAAAAGTAGAATTTCTAGGCACATCAGAAGGTTTTGATGCTCAAACGTATCACTGATTCTCAAATAATATCACTATATAATACATATATTTTATAACATGTCAGATTATTTCTCTTATCAAACCCTTCACACATACTCTGGTTGGAGTTGTCTTTTTCCTATTTATTTCTTTCATGTCTAGCTCGTCATCCTATCCTTCAGGTATCAGTTTAGATGCTACCTCACACCTCATTGTTCTAAATCTTGATGCTTATTCATTTATCCTTTTTAAAAATACATGTATGGATACCTGACCTGCTATATATCAGGCACCATTAACTGCTGAGTGTTAGAATACAGTGATAGGAAAAATCAGAAGAGATTCTTGCCCTCTTGGAGCTTACAGTGAGGAGAGGGAGGAAGACCTTAAGCAAGTGATCACACAAAGTAATGTAAATTGCAACTGTGACAATTACAACCATGCAAGAGGAGGAGGTGTCCCGTACCATGAGAACTTATTACTCTAACTTCGTCAGATCGAATAGGTAGGACTTCCCTGAAGAGGTGGGACCAGCATCCTATTTTTTAACTTGATGACTGTTAGAGGTTAAATTGTTCCCTCCCACCTCAAATTCATATGTTGAAGTTCTAACGTGCAGTACCTCAGTATGTATTTGAAGATAGGACCTTTAAAGTAGTAATTATGGTAAGATAAGGTCATATGAGTGGACCCTAATCCAGTGTGACTTCTGTTCTATCAGAAGAGAAGATCAGGATGAGGAAGGAGACCCTTAATGACCCTTAAGCATCTAAGACCACCTCCCCCTTGATTTCCCTGTTGCATTTCAACAGCAGAAGTAAAGGCTGGCAGTAAAAGTGGCTGGGTGCTACTTTTAATTGCCCTCCTATAGATTGGAGGCATGGTATGGAGGAATCTTTCTGGAAGGCATTGTTTTTACTTACACATGATCAAACCCCCACCTAAGTCAGTTACCCAACACTTACTCCATGGACCAAGACCCTTTCACATGTAATTTCTAGAGTTGTAAGCCTTTATAAGGGCAGGGATTTTCTTTGTTAGGGGAGCTCAGCTATTTGGAGCATTCAGACCCGCTGCCAGCTCCCGGCTGAATAAATCACTGCTTCCTTCCCAGTTCGGTGTTTGAGAGGTTTGTTTCATGGCCTTTCCTGCTTCAAGGACACAGACAACACACAGATAAAGGGACAGCCATATGAAGATGCAGTGAGAAGGCGGTAACTGCAAACCAAGGAGAGAGGCCTCAGGAAAAACCAAATCGGCTGACACTTTGATATTAGACTTCTAGCTTCCAGAATTGTGAGAAAATAAACTTCTATTGTTTAAGCCACCCAGTCTGTGACATTTTATTATGACAGCCCTGGAAAACCAATACAGTGGCACTCAGACCTTTTAAATTATTTTGTTTATTTGTTGTTTGACTTGTTTGTCTGTTTCCTCTATTGGCTTGGAGAACTGAATCTGTTTTCTTCCTTGCATTTTGCATGTAGCCCAGTGCCAAACACAATATTTGCTCAATAAATATTCGTTGTATGTTGACAAAAAACACTAAGTATGTGTATCTCATATTATCATTGGGAATTCCTGGTTGAATTCAAAATCGGGTTTTGAATGCCCACTTCCTTCCTCAACCCACATGGACACTGTGTTCTGTTTGTGAAATCTTGGGGTATGTGCTTCCCTTGGTTATGCTGCCTGAATTTCCTCAAACTCAAATGAAAATACTCACCTCACACTTTTTCTTGGAGAGGAAACATCTGGATGAATCTCCCTCAGGAGAGGTTACTTATTCCTTCCCCAGTTTTTGCACACAGCACATGCTGCATTTTCTGATTCAACACATTTTTGGATCCATCTACGTTTCTGGTAGATCCCAGTAGAAGTGCTGTTTCTTCACTCCTGTCAGCTCCATTCCCCCATCAGTGCTGTGGTCTGCTCTACTTCTTCACTCCCCAGGAGTCCACAGGCCACACACTGTGCCTCCAGTTGTCACGTCTGCTTTCACCTTGGGGTTCTTTATCTGATGGCTGCTTGCAGTTTTCACAGAGAAAAAGGAAACGTTTCCTTTCCCGGTAGGGTGCCATTTCTCCCCCTTTCTCTTTCAGAGTATCTTGGACTGGTTAAAAATTTGAGTCTTGAAATCTGCCACTTATTAGGAGTGTGAATTTGGGAAATTTCTGTCATCTCTTTAATCTTAAGTTTACTTCTCTTCATAAGGAAGTGATAATTTTATGAATGAAAAGCAATGGGAAATGCCCAGTAAATTTAACAAATGATGATGATGGTAATCATATTTTTGATTTTCCTTTTCAAATAATTTTTATCATGGAAAATTTTCACATCTCTAGTTTATATAGAGAAGTAATATAGTAAGTCCCATGTAACTATCAGTCGTAGCTAGTCTTGTTTTGCATATACCCTCAGAAAATGACATACTTATGTATCAATAGAAAATTGTTTTCAGCCTCCTTTGGAAGCACTCTTGTCCTCCAATTAATCTGCAAAAGCCTTTTTGTATGGCTCTCTAAAACATTCGGATTTGAGATTTCTGTCTTATTTACTTTACCCTTGCACTTGAAATGTAAATACAATAAAACTTGACTCATTGAGATTAATTGGAAGAAAGAGGTTAGAATCTACTTTAGTAAAATCATGCCAGTCATTTAAAGGTGATTGTACTTTTATTATTTTTAAAGTCTTATAGTAATTCAAATTAAACCAACTATTAGGAAGCTGAGATCTTTTGGGATCCATTTTGATGACTATAAAGATATTTACATAACTACCGTAATTGTTTGTAAATATATACCTATGAAAAGCTTGTTTTTCTTAAATGAGATGTTAAAGTATTTTCCTTGAAATTTATGTTGTAAAGAAATGTTGCCATCTTAAGTTTTCAGAAATATAGAACCGATGGGGTAAATCAAGGTAAAATTGCAATTAATTCACTTAACAGTTGTAAAAAGTCATAATAATTTCTACCATCCATTTAGCATCACCATGTTTCAGAACTTAACGTAATCTTATTTCATTAAAATGTTCACAATCATTTCTTGTGGCCATTATCTTGATTTTACAAATGAGGTAGAGGTTAAGTAATTCACCCATGTTTATACAATAACAAGAGGAAGAACTGAATTTTTTTTTTTTTCTTCATCAAGGTGCATGTCGGTGATGAACTGAAATTTGAACTAGTTCTCGTTGACTTCAAAGTCCACCTCCTTTCTTCTGTGCTTTGTTTCAACCCAAGAGTAGAGACAAACTCACAGGTGGCTGACTGTCATCAAACATAGCGAGGGCTCTGGGAGAAATAAGTGTAAAGTTTTATGAGATCATAGAGGAAGGCAGACTGGGGTACCACTAACTGAGCACAGGGATGTGGGTGAAGGCTTCCCAGAGAGAAGGAAATGGGCCTTGAAGGATGATTAGAAAAAATTAAAACAGAGTCTGTTCAGTGAAAAGTAGGCAAGTGTTTTTGTGGGGTCAGAGATGTTCTTCAAAGAAGTACATAGGGTACAGTCAATAGAAGCCTGGACTCTGGGAGCTACCAGGTTTGGGTTCAAAACCCAGCTCTGTCACATACAAGCTTTTCGAGTCCTTTAATTTCCATCAACTGAAGTTTTTTCATGTGTAAAATGAAAATATCTCATAGGCATTATGAGGATTAAGGGAGATGATGTGATGTGTATAAAGCATTTAGCACACTGCCTGGCACATTTTGCTGATTATTTCTCAGTATAGAAAAAAAAATACAGCGCTTTCTCGTAAATGATTGGATAAATGATTTTCTTAAGAATTGGTCATGTTTCTTTGGGTATATACCCAGTAATGGGATTGCTGGGCCAAATATTATTTCTGGTTCTAAGTTTTTGAGGAATCACCACACTCTCTTCCGCATTGATTGAACTAATTTACATTCCCACCAACAGCGTAAAAGCATTCCTGTTTTCCCCTAGCCTCACCGGCACCTGTTGTTTCTTGACTTTGTAATAATTGCCATTCCGACTGGTGTAGGATGATATCTCATTGTGGTTTTGATTTGCATTTCTCTAATGATCAGTGATGTTGAGTTTTTTTCATATGTTTGTTGGCTGCATAAATATCCTCTTTTGGGAAGTGTTTGTTCATGTCCTTTGCCCACTTTTTAATGGGCCTGTTTGCTTTTTTCTTGTAAATTTGTTTAAGTTTCTTGTAGACTCTGGATATTAGACTTCTGTTAGATGAACAGATTGCAAAAATTTTCTCCCATTCTGTAGGTTGTCCATTCACTCTGATTATAGTTTCTTTTGCTGTGCAGAAGCTCTTTAGTTTAATTAGATCCCATTTGTCAATTTCAGCTTTTGTTGTAATTGCTTTTGATGCTTTTATCATGAAATATTTGCCTATGCCTATATCCTGAATAGGCATGCCTGTGGTGTTATGTAGATTTCCTTCTAGGGTTTTTATAGTTTTGGGTTTTACATTTACGTCTTTAATTCATCTTGAGTTAATGTTCATATAAGGTATAAGGAAGGGGCCCAGTGTCAATTTTCTGCGTATGGCTAGCCAGTTCTTTCAGTACCATTTATTAAATAGGAAGTAATTTTTCTATTGTTTATTTTTGCCAGGTTTATTGACTATCAGATGGTTGTAGATGTGCAGTCTTATTTCTGAGTTCTCCGTTCTGTTCCATTGGCCTATGTGTCTTTTGTTGTACCAGTATTATGCTGTTTTGGTTACTGTAGCCTTGTAGAATAATTTGAAGTTGGGTAGCATGATGCCTCCAGCTTTGTTCTTTTTGCTTAGGATTGTCTTGGCTATTCAAGCTGCTTTTTGTTTCCATATGAATTTTAAAATAGTTTTTTTCTAATTCTGTGAAGAATGTCAATGGTAGTTTAATAGCATTGAATCTATAAACTACTTTGGGCAGTATGGCTATTTTCAAGATATTGATTCTTCCTGTCCATGAGTATGGAATGTTTTTCCATTTGTTTATGTCCTCTCTGATTGATTTCCTTGAGCAGTGGTTTGTAGTTCTCCTTGAAGAGCCATCCACTTCCTTTGTTAGCTGTATTCCTAGGAATTTTATTCTCTTTGTAGCAATTGTGAATGGAAGTTCCCTCATGATTTGGCTCTCCACTTGTCTGTTGTTGATGTATAGGAATGCTTGTGATTTTTGTACATTGATTTTGTATCCTGAGACTTTGATGAAATTGCTTATTAGCTTAAGAAGGTTTTGGGCTGAGACGATGGGGTTTTCTAGAATAGGTTCATGTCATCTACAAACAGACAATTTGATTTCCTCTCTTCCTATCTGAATACCCTTTATTTCTTTCTCTTGCCTGATTGCCCTGGCCAGAACTTCTAATACTACATTGAATAGAAGTGGTGAGAGAGGGCATCCTTGTCATGTGCTGGTTTTCAAGGGGCATGCTTCCAGCTATTGCCTATTCAATATGATATTGGCTGTGGGTTTGTCATAGATGACTCTTATCATAAAATACTCTTCTCAATGTGCATTATACAATATACCTTTGTAACAAATCTGCACATGTACCCCTGATTTTAAAATAAAAGTTTAAAAAAGTTAAATGAAAGTTGAAAGTAAAATAAAAGTTAAAAAAATATGTCAATATTTATCTACTGAATTTCTTCTTTGGGTGTATCATACTCAAAACCCATTTTAGATGTAAGGTGGTGGTGGAGGTTCAAGTAACTTCCTTAAGTTCATGTGGAAGACTGAATTCTTGGGAATGGAAATTTGAAAATGAAGACTGAGAGTATTCAAACCTTCTATCATTAATAAAGTACTTCAAAGTGACAAAAAAAAGAGAAAAAGAATTGGTCATGATCTTAAAACACATCCTGTTTAATATACTTCTGTCTGTTCCATCTATCTTTAAAATGTTCCATCCATCTTTAAAATGTTGTTGGTTTTCCCATCCAGACCTTTGTTGGTGGCAGAGTCACTAAGAGGACATGTGATCTTTTTTTCTTCTTCTAGAATTCCTCCAGGCCACTGCCTTTTTGGGGTCTCAGAGAAGAAGCTTTTCATTCTTGACTTCCCTAGTCCCCTGACCCTCCCACCCTAAGCTATTCTTAATATGCTTCTGTGGTTCAAGCTTGGTCTCCCTCTGACTTGATGTTTGACATTTCCTCTCTGTGGCTGTGCACTAGATACCTGGCTGTGCATGAATGCTTCCTACCTACTAGGAGTGGGGATCAGACAACCTGAAAGAAATGCTGGGAGAGAATTCTGCACTTTTCTCTGAGCACTTGCTTATTATATTCTCTTTACTTGCGTTTTTTTGTTTTGTTTTGTTTTGTTTTGTTTTTCTTCAAACTTTCTTTCTATATCCCTCTCTGCAGCCCAGAAACATAATCTAGTCAAGTTTTAGAAAATTGTCCTTTGGCCCTCCCTGTGCCACTTCTAGGTACCTTTAATAAACTCTCTTTTCTTTCACATAGAATATCTACAAAGCCATCATCTACAATTGCTGGCATAACTTAACCATTCACTTGTTGATCTTTGTAATGAATTTTATTCTTTACATCTGCCGGAATACTCCATCACCACCTCCTCCCTTCTTCACTCTCCTTGACACCTATATATCATGTATTTAGCTTTCAAGATTCTGTCAAGTACTATCCTCTTTATGAATTATTTCCTAAACTTATACAGATGGAATTGTGAAATATTCTCACCAGAACTTGGATCAATGATAGTACACAAATTTGAATTTGAGTGCCACCTTTAATCAATTGTTTGTGGCTCAGTGTTAGAGTAATGTGTTGAGAAGGATTCTGAGGTCACATCTGGGACCTCTTGGGAGGAATATTATGATCAATTAGTAAAACCTTTTCTGGAACAGGAGGTGGAAGGTGAGTATGTGAACCACATTAACTACTTCTGTTTTTCATAAAGCGGCCTCTGTCATAGCAACTATGTAACATTAGTTGTACTCATTTGTTATGTATTTAACTATTTAACTGACAATAATTATATGCATTTATGGGGTACAATGTGGTGTTTTGATCATTGTAGAAAGATTACATAAAACTAATTAACATATCTGTCACCTCACCAACCTATCATTTGCATGTTTACCTTGTTATACAGACGTGAGTCCCAGAGCAGGCCTCTGGTTTTTCCACCTTAGCAACATGCATAACTTTTTAGCTTTTCATAACCCCTCAGCTTTTGCTGAGTGACTGAATGCTTTCGTGCCTCTGATTTTCTTGAGGTAAATTACTCTTCCTCTGTCTTTAGTTTGCATAATCTCAAGTGTTGACACCACCTACAGAAGTGGTTGTCAAACCATTTTTACTGCAGAAACCGTACCCAGATGAAACCTCACACAGAAGCAACACCATAAAACACAAAAAGAGTTCTTGTTTTGGTTGAAGGAGTTGAAAGATGGCCCCAAGTCTTGCCATCTTGGGCTCCTCAAACCTGCGGCCTCCTGAACTGCCTGGCATCGGAGCACTGATTCTTAAAGAGTGGTCTGTGGACCCGGCAACATCAGCATCAGCATCGCCTAATGCTGGTGGAACTTGTTGGAAATGCAAAATCTTTTCTCTACCGTAGGTCTACTGATTCAGAATCTCTGGGAGTGGGGACTGTTGGCGTGTGTTTAATAACCTTTCAGGTGATTCTCAGGCACTCTGAAGTTTGAGAACCACTGCAGGAAATCTCCTGAAGGGCTTCCTTAAGACATCAATGTGCAAAGGAAGGCCTCTGGCTCCCTATGAAATGCTATTTTTCATTAGCCCACTGTGAAAATAGTCTTGAAACAGTAAGTGCCAACCAGTGATATTAAACCACAGGTTCTTAGATATGCCCAGTACACGGCAAGTCACTGCATTCACCCCTGTTTAAGAATTGGGCAAGTGGAACTGCCAGGCGCAGACTCAGTGCTGCAGTCAGGGTGGGTTTTGAGAGAAGCCTCTGGAGCTGCAGCTGTGAAACCGGAAGCCGAACTTCTTCCACCCCCGGCGCCACTGCCATGGACCCTTGCCTGCCACCTCCTGATTTTCACATCAGTGATTCTTACAGCAGCAGAAGGTGGAGGCTGTGCTTTTATTGGAGGAAGTGGAAGTTACCATCGCAGTTTCATTGGAATCAAATTCTTTTCCTCTTAGTCTTTCTGGGTATGAACTCTTTTCCTGTGCCGGTGTAAAAGACCATGGGAGAGCTCTGACTGGCACATTATCAGAAGAGCAGAAGATGGAACCAGAGATCTCTAGGTTGAATCTCCCAAATCCTCCTGCTTCAAGGCTCCCCACAAAGCAGGTGATGGCTTCAAAGATTTCCATGAGGTTTTAGCTCAGATACTTTGAAAGCATTCTGCTTCCTGAAATATAGGATGTAGGGTGTTAGCAAGAACGAGGAGAAAAAATGGAGACAAGGTCACAAGGAAGATGACATTTTGAGAAAGATCCTTAGCTGGCAGGAGCAGTAATTGAGGACTAGCAGAAGCCTCTCCAGAAAAGCAAAGGCCCTAGCAAGTTGGAATCAGTGGAACCCAAAATGTCGAAAGAATCAGCTCCACCAAATGAGTGCCAGAAACCTGTGATAAATGCCTTCCATTGTATGGAAAGTGCAGGACAATTGTCTGAGTGGCCTTAGATGGACCCAGTTCTCCTACCATTTTTTTTGCTTGTAGTGTTTGAAAGTAACCTTAGAAGCCTGAGATAGGGAGGAACTGCCTGAAAAATCCTGGACCTTATCCTTTCCCTCCTAGGGAATGCATCATCTTGAGTTAGGGAGAAACTGCCCAGGTAAGCCCCAGCTTTGTTATTCCTCCCCCTGGAAGCAGGATATCCTTCAGAGCTTTGCCCAGTGAGTCCTTTGGCCCTGAGATATCTAACCAGGGTGGGCTGCTTTTCCAGGTGCCTTGGCTGTATTGCATGTGGGGCACACGCAGTTGAGACTCCCCTTGCCCCAAGCAGCTTTCTTGAGCCATGGGGACCTGCTCACCATAGATTTTAAGTTTCTTTTGTTCCTTGCTGCTTATCTATAAGTAATAAATCTGCTTCATGTAACATGTTGCATGTAAGTATGTTCTGTCTTCCAGGACTCACTCAAATTGGCAGCCAATGCATACTGAAACTGGTCCAAAGAAACGAGATAGGAAACTTACTTTAGGCCACAATGAGCTCAAGCCAGTAGGATATAGAAAGTTTGCTTGGGGTCATGATGAGTCCAAGCCAGCATCCAAATCATTCAATGAGGTATATGGTCTTGGCCTAACTTGACTGATAACCTGGACACCAGGTAGATTATGGGTCTACAAAAAAATTAGAAGGAGCCATGTAATGGGTGTCAATTTAAAGTTTAAAAAAATGTGGAGATAAATCTCTTTGAGATCACTCTCCATATATTGAATTGACTTCTGAGATAGCTTCTCTTTGGAAAAAGCTAAAGTAATGGAACTTGGCTAATGCCTGCATTCAGAACTTCCTCCAAGATTCCATACTTGCAAACTTTGTCACAGGTGAGGTCTAATGTATGGTATCAGAAGTGACAACCATTCCACTGGAGTTCAGAGAGCCTTCTTGTCTTACTGGAGATAAATTTTAAAAGTCAGTGATGCGAGTGATAATGCATATACATTTGTATGTTTTCTGCCTGGGAAGAATGATGGGCTAGTGCCCATATTCATTTCTACCACCAGTGGATTCTTTATTCCCATGGATGTCTTCATTCTTAGAGCCAGAGCTGATAGTTACTATAAGCATCTGCTAAAGTAGTAGATCCAAGCAAGAAGGAAAAACATTTCAGTTGTTAGAAGACTGTGTTGAAGTCATAGAAGGAATAAAAAAGCACTTGCTTCAGCAGTCTGAGCCTACCAAGTTGACTTTCATGCAGGAAGCTCAATGGCAATTTTGGAACTAAGGTAGATTGATTAATGTGTTTTTTGTCTGAGACTCTGGCTTGGGTGTACCCTGTGGATGGCCCAGTGTCTACATGGAATTAGTTAAAGCTTTTAAGAAGATGTGTTACCAGTGGTATTATCACTTTATTGGGCTGAGCCTAAAAGTTGTGTACTTCAATGTTAACTCCAAAGGTCGCCACAGGAATATAGGAGTCTGGCTTGAAGACAATCTCAGTCGGCTATGCCCAGAAATAATGGAAAGCCTGTTATATCTGAACCAGCTCAGTTGGGACAAAAATTTCTGAGACTGGGAATCCTGCAGTGCTTCAACAAATATACTTTCATCCATTCAGATGATCGTTCTTCCAATGATAGTCTTCATAATCCAAACTTAACTGACCAGATGGAAAATTTCTTTTGGTGAGAAACTCAGAAGTATGTTTATCTTCTCTTTCCTAATGACATGGATCTCTTTGACCTTGAAAAATATGTGTATTCAATAAAGAGTGTCATTCATTCCCATCTGGATGTTAACTTAAAATGACTGGGAGAAAAATGTAAGTAGCAGTGTGACAACTCCCAATCATTCAACTTTCCTACATTGGACATTGTATATAATAGACTTTTTATTTTCTGCAAGTCATAGATTGGCAAGCCAACTGATTATGGATACAGTTAGCTTCCTTTGACTTTTGGCTATTGTTAGCCAGAGAAGTTCCAAGTCTGGGCTGGAAATGGCAAGTCCAGTGGGACAGGTGGCGTCCAGGACACCTTGGAAGGCCAGGTGCCTACAGCTTTTTGGGGCAGGTGCTGGCTGGCTTTGAATTTATCCTCATTATGTAAGGTGGTAATTCAGACTGGCTTTGGGACTTGTTTCTGTGTCTATGCTTTCTAAATTAGGACCACTGCGAGAAAGAAGAAAGAATAAAGTCAGCAAATTTTTGATTCATGGGGAAAAAAAAAC
Organism: Sapajus apella; assembly: GCF_009761245.1. NCBI lineage: Eukaryota > Metazoa > Chordata > Mammalia > Primates > Cebidae > Sapajus > Sapajus apella. The sequence continues at coordinate 20,141,543 of NW_022436954.1, forward strand.
AAATTAAAAAACTCTTACCAACAGCACAATATCCTGCCAAACAGCCTGATTTGTGTTTTCAATTAGCTCCTTTGGGAGGAGGCTGCATTGCTTTTGGAAGAGGAGGGAGGCTTATAGCTGGTGACAGAGTTGTGGGACCTTGGCAATAGAAACTAATGGGGAAGGCAGGGATAGACTAAATATGCCCTGTGGAAGGACATGGCTTCTGTTGAGCTTGGTCCGCTTATGATTTAGAAGGATTTTAAGGAAAAAATAATTGGTTGCAATTCTGATGACATTTGCTAGTGTCATTCTCACAGTATGAGTTATCATACTGTGCCCAATAAAGTTTTAACAGAGCAAAGCATGGCAAATTTGTAGACCCAGCAGGTTGCTTACTGGGGCTGCACAGCCTGGCCTTTGAGATGAGTATGTAATGATGGGCTATCAACTTTACATTTACCCTCCAGCTGGGATCTTTCAGCTGTTTGGAAGCGCTAAGCCAGGTGACTATAGACAATAAAGGAACAACCTACAACCCCATGCAGATTAATAGTGAAAAAGAGGTTTAATAATGACTTTTTTTTGGAGTTGGAGAGGTACTGTCCTAGAAGAGTAGAGAAGCCTTGTGGGACAATAAATAAGAGCTCAGATTCTGGAGTTGGTGAGACCAGGTGTGACAATTTAAATTATTGTTCCGCAAATATTTTTCCTCTCCTTCCACTTTAGAGTAGTATATTTCCCACTTCCACACCGATATTGGGCTTTGCCATGTGACCTACTTTGGGAAATTAGCTAAAGTAATGGGAACAGCAGCTTGAAATATGGTTGGGTGGTTGGGCCTGTTCCTGTGTGCATTGATTATTTACCACAGGAAGACCATGCCCCCGGTGACCTGAAATTTAGAGTAATACATGTGAGGCAGATCTGTAATCTGCCACCTGAAGCAGAGCCACCCAACCTAGAATAGCCTAGATCAGATGAATCACAATTGACTTGCAGGTACCTGAGCATGCAAATAAATGCTGTTGTAAGTCACTGAATATGGGGTAGTTTGTTATGTAGCTAGCGTACAGAGCTGTATACAAATACTTTCTTGGTTGCCGTGACGGTTAATATTGAGTGTCAACTTGATTGGATTGAAGGATGTAATGCATTGCTCCTGGGTGTGTCTGTGAGGGTGTAGCCAAAGGAGATTAATATTTGAGTCAGTCGACTGGGAAAAGGAGACCCAACCTCTATCTGGGTGGGCACCATCTAATCTGCTGCCAGTGCAGCCAGAATAAAAGCAGGCAGAAAAACATGGAAAGACTAGACTGGTTTAGGCTTCTGGCCTCCATCTTTCTCCCATGCTGGATGGTTCCTGCCCTTGAACATCAGACTCCAAGTTCTTCAGCTTTGGGACTTGGACTGGCTTCTTTGCTCCTCAGCTTGCAGATGGCCTACTGTGGGACCTCACCTTGTGATTGTGTGAGTCAGTACTCCTTAATAAACTCCCCTTTATGTGTACATCTGTTCTTCCAGTTCTGTCCCTCTAGAGAATCTTGACTAATACAGTTACCTTCTAGTAGTATGATTTTGGCAACATACCACTGTAGTTAGGCCTTACCTGCCTTATCTAAAAATGGACATTTTAATAACTATAACACAGTTAAATGTTAAATGAACTAATGCATGTGTGTCTCCTTATACCTTGTACTCAATAAGCATTAGTTATCATTTAAAGCTTGTTACAGTTTCAGTGTTTGTGTCCCTCCAAAACTCATGTTGAAACTTAATCACCAATATGATAGTATTAAGAGGGGCCTTTAGGAGGTGACTGAATCATTCTTGCAGACTGTTCATTAATGGAATTAACAGCCTTATAAAACAGGAGTGAGGGAACTGTTTGTCCCTTTTGCCCCTCCCACCATGTGAGGATGCAGCAAGAAGGCATAAGTCCTCACTAGGGGTGGAATCTGCTGGTGCTTTGATCTTGGACTTCCCATCCTCTGCAACTGTGAGAAGCAAATTTCTGTTACTTATAAGTTACTCAGTCTAAGATATTGTTACTATTGCAGCAGAAATGGACTAAGCTATAAATATGGCGGTGATAGCTACAATTTATTGAGAACTTGCTACTCTGTGCCTTAGAGCCGATACAGATATTTTGCTTATGTTATCTTGATTGATATCACAACTCCAATAAGTTGTTATTAATATAATATTATGTAGAATATTATATGTTCATGCATATTTCACAAATGAATGTGCTTTACAAATGAATGCTCGAGAGGTTAAGTAACATGTACAAATAGTACAGATAGTAAGTGGCACAGCTGAAGTATTTTCCTAGTCTGCTTTATCCTGTCGTTTATGTTCTTTCCGGTATGCTAGACTGTTTCACTCACCTTTATGACTACAACTAATGTTAGTATAGTGTGCTGTGGTTAATTAAATACTTGCACATTATCATATTTGATCTTTTCAGTAACAAAAATGGATATGCAGTAGTGTGTTCCACAAGATTTTTTTTCTGTTTTTCTGGGTTCCAGGAAAACCATCTTGGAATCGCAGAAGGCACATTTCCCTTCATTTGGAAGAATAGGTGTGGTCACCTTAAAATCACCTGACCTAAACCACACTTAACCTTCTAAGGGAACATCCCCTAGAAGGTTAAGTGTGGTTTAGGGCCAGCGAAGCTAGCTTTTCTGAGAATGGTGGGATTTTTCCTTCTCAAGTCCTTGGGTATCCCACTCTTAGAAGAATAGAAAACTCCCCCCACCCACCCTATTCTGAAAGGAAGAGGCTATAATCAGACTTTCTTTTAGTTTTCATGGCATCAATGGAAATGTGACCTCATTACCTAGTCTGGAAAGAAAGTGGTGGATGGTTCTGGGTGTGAAAGGAGGAGGACAAAAAACCAAGAGTGATCATGTTCCTGGGGCCAGATGGTGTCCTGGATAGTGGCTGTCACAGAGGTCACCAGATCTATAACTGGTAGGAGTCCACCTTTGGGGCCTTGTTGGCTGTGCCTGGCTCTAAAGGACTGGGACTCACCTCTCTCAAAGAATTATTGCAGCTGTTCTGGCATCTGGAGCAGTGAAATAACACAGAAGCAGATCCACAGCAACTTTGATAAAGAACCAGATCCAACAGAGAAAGGATAGCAGGCCTATTGTCCGATCAGAAACACCGTTTTTCCCACTCCAGGGTGAGAAAGACCCTTTGTATAGGCCTCAAAATCCCTTGAGTTTCTTGGATAATTTATGGGAATAAGAATACTCAAGAGCTTGGGTAAATTTTACTACCAATAAAGCTAATAAAAGTGATGTGACTATATTTGTATCTCCAGTATGTACCTATTATTTACAGCTGCAGAATGCAAAGCTTGGAGACATGCCATGGAATTATATTAAGAAGTGATGGCTCCAGAACTGAGATTTTGGTCTTTGTGCTTCTTGCCGCAACTGCCTGGTTCCCTTAAACTACCCGATGGAGTAGTTCAGAAGATGGAGTTTTCAACCTGAGTATGAGAAGAACACTGGCAAATGCAGCAGCTTTCAGGACTCATTGGTAGCATCTAGATTCTCTGGACTGCCTTTCAGCTCTTAGCCACAGTCTGTTGTCATGTTGACAGATAGGTTACAGGGCAATAGGAAGAAGAGAGCAACTGTAAAATATGCCAGAAAATTATGCCTCCCTGAAACATAGGGGGAGGATTCTGGATAGATTTCACTTTTGTCTCATCTACATAACAGGAGCACTGAATCCTTGAACAATTGTCATGCTATTAATTTGCACCTATAATGATGTTAAGGAAGGTAATAGATGAGTGCACTGCCTCTCCTGGGGATATTTATAATTCAGTATAAACATAGCATGGTAAGCTAAACACAGTAGTGAAAGTAAAATTTTAGGGCATTGGGAATGTTTACTTCATCTGTACTGAAAGAGACTGTATTTACCAATACCCTAACTGGCACATGTTTTAAATCTGAGAATTAATTTAATTGAAGCATCTTAAAAAGACGTAAGGTTCAATTATATGTAGTTAGGCATTTAATGAATAGCCTTTACTTAAAATAATACATGACACAGAATCATCAGTGTTCCAAAAATCTTGGCTACATGGTTTCCTGCTGGTTTTTCTTTTAACAGTTTACTTACATATTTTTTTCTCATATACTCTATATACTAATGCTAGCTGCTGAATGTATTCTGGCTGAGAACATTTAAAACCATTAATTAATTCAACACATATTTATTGCATACCCACTGTGCTCCAGGCACAGTTCAATGTGCTGGGAATTCAGTGATGAAATATTTGGCTTGAGCTAGGCAATTATCATTAAGACATTGAGATGGACACTGTTAGTTACTTAGCCAGCTCAATTTTCTCTATTTCCATTCTATCCTAATGGAAGCTATCCTTTCCCCATACAGCTATATGCCTCAAAGAAAGCTGATACTACCTGCAAGGATGGGCCTAACTATCTAAGGATAATATCCTTTCCTTTTTCAGTGATTGGATCAAAATGGTCACGTGTCTAATTCTATCCAGTGGGATACAGGTAGCCTTTGGGCAGGTGTGGCTGGGTGCTAATCCCAGAGAAATGACCAGAACTTCATCTTTTCCCAGATCAGCTGTTGATGAGCACCCCCAGCTGTGCTGCTGGGGGCAATAGGGTTTTTTGCCAATGTCTTGTGCTTGAGCCTTGGAAGCAGCAGCCGGACACAGGTATGGCTGGGAGGAGACTGAGTCTTCAGAGGTGTGGAGATACAGGGGCTGTTGAGCTCTTGGGCAGGCTGCAAGCTGGTGGGGTCTAGGCTGTCAATATGTTGCCTTGTCGTAGCTGCTTAGGGCTTAGGGGAGATGTGAGACGCAGCTGAGCTCACTTTCTAGAGCAATGCCTTCGTGCAGTCTCCAGGGAGCTTCCTCTCTGTTAGTCTGGGGCCTGCAATACTCTAGGGACTTTCCTTTGGCTAGGCTGCAAGTGTTTGTAGTGAGAATATGGACCATTTGGGGCAAGTCACTTACCCTTACCCTATATTCGGCAGCCTTTCCAGGTTTCCAGTCAATCCTAGCTGAGCAGACTGCCTTGATTCTCTCTTTTTCCTTGTTTTAGGTGGTTGTATGTGAAGGGTTATTTTATGCTTGCATGGGCATATCTGGTTTTGAATTTCTACTGTTTTAGCTTATGGATTATTTTGTACCCTTCATGTTGCCTCTCGTTTGCCCCGTATTGACCCAGAAAGGACTGTTAGTCTTTTATATTCTACATAAACTCCTTACCAAGCAATGTTTATGTTTAACTGACTTATACGTTGAGGAAGCATGGGAGATTTAGCAAAACAACTTCAAGGAGAATTGGGTACTTTGTTTGTAATACATTTGATATTTCCCCTCACAGGGTTTCTTTCTCCCTCATTGGCCATTGTACTTTACCTGGTCTTCATGTTCACACATTTCCTTAGCTCCCCTCTACCTTATCTGTCCCTTCATTTGCCTCTTAATTCTCTCAAGAACAGAAAACAAATGCCTTTTATTACCTTACGGTTTTCTTCTTTGTTCCCTTAGCTATTGCTCTCAACCACACTCCCAGGACTTTATCTTCAGTCCTAAAAACTTTGCGAGGTATTTTTCCAATAAGGTCAGTTCTCTTCCTAAGAGAAATTCTGCTATCAGATTTTAAGAAAATTCATCCTTACATAAATGGTACATACATTTTCCTTATTAAGAAATGACTGTGTGCCAGAGAATGTTCTAGGTGCTGAGTACATACCAATAGATGAAATAAAGTTTATGTTTTTATGGAGAAAGATAAAAGCATCTTAGTAAGTAAGATGGGTAAATTATCACGAAGGAAAAAATAAAGCATGGTAACAGAATAAGGAGTCTTCAGTGGGAGTAGTTGCTTCATATAGAGGGTTGTATATAAAATGACATGTCTCAAGGAAGTAAGCCATATTGATAACTTAGGGGAGAGTGTTCCGGGAAGAGGAAACACCAAGTGCAAACACCCTGAGATCGAGGTCTACTTAGCAGTTTCAAGGAGGAACAGAGTCCAATATGGCTGTAGCAAAGTGAATGGATAGGGGAGGAGTAGGGGGTAACTGGATGTAGTTCATATCATGGAGTGCCTTATAGGTCACTGGAAGGAATTTTGGTCTTATTCTGAGAAATAGGAAGCCACTGGACGATTTGTAACAGAGCAGTGAACTGATCTGAGTCACATTTCTAAAGGATCTCTCTGATTACTGTCTGAAGAATAGATGCTAAAGGTTCAAGGGCAGAACCAGGAAGATAAATTGGGAGGCAGTTACAATAATCCAGGCAAGAGTTAAAGGTGACTTGGTTTAGGGATGTTTTGATGGTGATAGTGGTAGGTGGTGGTTGGATTCTATATACACAGTATTTTAAAGGTAAAACTGGCAGAATTTGCTGAGGTTGCTTGAGGTTACCTAAGAGAGAAGCTGTAAAGATGATTCAAACTTTTGGGCTTAGTGCCTTGAAGGATGGAGTTGCTGTTAGTTAAATGAGAAGGGCTATGGAAGGAACATGCTTGGAAGAAGATAAGAAGCTTAGGTTTAAGCATATTTAGCTGATAGACATTGATATGCTGGTGTCAGTCAGAGACTGGAATATTCTAGGTTCAAATTTAGCAAGGTCTTTGCTAGAGATGGAAATGCGGGAGCTGCCTGAAACTGATGGCTTCTAAGACCATGAGATTAAGTGACGTCATCCAGGGAATAGCCATACTTAGAGAAGAGGTCTGAGACCTGCAACACTGCGATTTAGAAAGGTAGAAGAGAAAAGGAGCCAGCAAAAGAGGGGCTGCTTATCTCCCTTACATATCTACTTTTGAAAAATAGTTACTTATGTATATGCAAGATGCATGTATTATTCAATCTATAAATGATTCCTACTGTGTCTATGAGCATTTATAATATTTTACAATAACTACATACACATACTGTCACTCAATAAATATTGGTTGAATGAATGAGACAATTAAAGAATGAATGATTCATTTCATCATCTTCCCCCACGTTGTCTAAGGCCCACATTAGGTCTTTTTAGCATATGATTTTGAGGTGTTTATTGCCTCTTTGTCTGTGCACTAGAATGCACTTCAAATTACTTGAGGATAATTCTGTCCCTGAATATTTGTGTGTCTTTATCTTGCTCTTCTGTGGACATGGGGTGATCTGTTCAGGCAGAACCCCGTGCATCAAGAACATAATTACAACAAATGATATTGCCACTGTGGGAAAATGTGGAAACAAATCATTCAAACCATAAGCAGAGAAGGAATTTGTTTTTGGAGGGTGGAATAGATTGAGCTGCATTGCTGAGCCCTGTAGCTGGACCAAGACAGGGCAAAGAGACAAAACATATTTTTCCTTGCCCTTCAAGAAATGGCTTTCATTCTGCCAGGCCAACAGCAGACAGAGAGACTCTGACACCTCCCCAGGGCTTTCCATTGGGAATGCACAATTGGTCCTGCGGATTCCCTGCTTTCTTCTGAGTAATATCATCTTGGTGTCGAAATTCATCTGGATTTCATCTGCATCATCTTATGGATTTCAATTTAGAAGAAAATGGAAAATACAATAGGATTCTTATATAGTTTTAAATATCACTTAGCAACCTCCTACTCTCTGCCTGGTCTTACTCTGAATCTCTTTGGAAGGGAAGACTTACTTAGCTGTGGGTGTTGAAAACTCTTGGGAGCCAAGGGCAGGTAGCTTCCACCTACAGTCCATGGTGAATCAGTAGAGGGGAACCCTTCTGTTTTCTTACCCTGTATTTCTAACTCTTCTCACAGAAAAGGGAACATATGCCAGCACATCCACGTCCACGTCTCTGAAGGACTGGAGAGGAATCTTTACTTCATTTTATTTACTTCTTGACTTAACTCTCTTGTTGGGAAGGCAAATGGCAAATAAGATTGCTCCAAATTACCGGTGGGGCCTCCAAGAGTTTCCTGAACTAGACTTTGTCCTGTTGCTCTTTCTTGGGAACATTTTCCTTAAGTGGTTAAGCTAGTAGCCTTCCCTTTGTTGTCCATATGTGGTAAGAGCCTACTTCTTCGTATGCCTTGATGTTCTTTGTTCTAGGCTCTCTGTGTGCAATTGAGTGGATAAGTTCAGAGCAGAGCAGAGGTAGAAACGTGAGTCCCTGCCTTGATTTCCAGTGTAGGTGTACTGGTAATAAAGCAGACACTAGTGTGATGCTGATTTTTTCCCTTGTGCTGGTCTCGGTTGGTTAGTACTTGGAGAGGGTAGGGATTTGGTTCTTTGGGTTTCAAATACTGGGTAGTAGGCCACAGGGCCTTACCCCTTGGCTATAGTGGATTCAACAAGGAGTGGGAAAATCTCGGGATGGTGGGATCTAGACACAGTCAGTGATTTATGATATGTGTAGAATGACTTAAAAATGAAGGGACTCATTGGGGTTTCCTTTCTGAAAATTTGAAATAGGACTGGGAGAGACTTACCAGGGCATTTGGACTTAAAAATCACATATTTGGGTTGGGATAGCCCCATGATGGAAGGAGCTTGAGTCCCTGAATGACCCATTTCTCAAAAGCTAAACCATATTGGATCATAAGAGAAATTGACCATTATCATGTTAAACCACTGACATTTTGGAGTTGTTTGTTATAGCATTTAATCTGTCCTGACTGATATTTAAGTATTACAGAGGCGAGTATAATAAGTAAGGCATTTCCCTACTGACTGGCCTTCATCATAAACTCACATAGGAATGTCAGCTGGGTAAAATAGGTGCTGGCAGACAAGATTATATTTAATGGGCCTTTCTATCTCCTACAACAAGCACCTTACGTCCCTTATGGGGACGATTGCTGAAAGCAGTTTCTTGGACATAAGGGAATGCTTTAGAATTATAGCAAAGGGCTAGTGGATTACTCTGTGTGTGTGTGTGTGTGTGTGTGTGTGTGTGTGTGTCTGTGTGTCTGTGTCTTTGTGTGTGTCTGTGTGTGTGTGTCTGTGTGTGTGTGTGTGTGTGTGTGTGTGTGTGTGGTAAGCACTGAAACAAGCCTATTCAACCATTATAAAACTTAAACTTACCCTCTTTCTCCTTCTCCCCTTTTCCTCTTCCCTTCTCCCCCTCCCTTCCCCTTCCCTCCCATTCCCTTCCCTTCCTTTATTGGTGCTTAATCTATGCTACGCAATAGAATCTACAGGCTTAGGAGCCCTTCTGGTTTTACCAGTAATTAGAATCCACTGATCCACTGGCGTCATGGGATAAATGAGGCTTTTGGCAGACAGATTGTTAGGAGATCTTATTGATACAAGTTCCTAATTCAAGCTTGACTGAGAGAACAAGGCTTTCATGATATTATATAAGCTTTAAAATTACAATAACTTCTTACTCTCCCATCACAACACCATGCCTATCCATGTCCATATGTCAAGATGTGGGTGGAAGGAACGTTATTTCTATCTTGTGAGAACAACATCTTCTCTGTGTGTGACATCCACATGGGCTACGATCATGCTCCCACAGCTTTTTTACTCCCTCTAACTCACCATGTCATAATGAGTCTTAGTTATCTATATTATATAGAGATAAGTTCATTTTTATAAGAGATACTGAGTACTGTATCTACATGTACTGTAGAAATAGTTAAAAAAATAAAGATTTGGGGCCGGGGAGTAACATAGCATGATGCTTTCATTTTACAAGCAAGGATGGGAGTCTTAGGTAAGATGGAGTGGTGTATCAGGATGTATAGTGAGCGAGCTGCTATTTGGGTCTAGAACTCTGATCCTTTGAACAAGATAGCAGTGGACTTTCACTGTCACATTCTTCATTTATAAAGCAAAGATAGCAGATATTCATTTCTCTGCTCAAAAATATTTTACTTTTCCAACATGTGTAAAGTACACACACAGACCCTGAATGGTTACATGGAACAGAGCTCCCCTCTGCCAGTTATGACCATTAATTTTGAACTCATGCTTGGTCAAGAAATAATGTTTAATTTATGTTAAATCTCTTTGATTTCAGGATTGGTGTAATAAAGCAGCTGGTGTTACCTTTAATAAAAAAGATAGGCCAGTGTCTTTCTGACTGACCATAGTAATTTATCCAAGGGTGGTCACATGTTTTAAGCATGAATAATCAGAGTACTTCAGTGAAACTGAATATGTGACACTAACAGAGACATGCTATTTTAATTTTGGGAGATCATAAGTTTTAAAGGTCACACAAGCTGGAATTGTGGTCATTCTTATCTTCTTATTAAGAGATTATATCTGAGAATGAAGGAAAGCAGAGCAGAATAATGGCAAAAGAGGGTCATGAGGACATTATTTGAATGCCTAGAATTGCCTGTATTGGAGTTCCTAGGAATTGCAGCTATGTGAGCTAATTGGTTTTATTTAAGCTAGTTTAAGTTTCTGTCACTTTCAGCTGAAAAAGCCCCGGTTAGTCTAACTAGAAGCTAAAGTGAGAGTCTAATATAACTGAAGTGCTTTGTGAAGTCTAAGAGTTCTTTGATTTTTTTTCCTTATGAGCATTTGTATTTAATTAGCTGCAATGTGAAAAGCTAGGCACCTGCTTATGAGAAACCCTGATTTGGTGACCTCTGGATTGGTTTCGTGAATCTCTTTCTATTTCTAAATCCTTGAAGGGCCTGCTTAAGGTAAATCAATATTGTGTCTTGATCATTCATGGAGAACAAAACATTTCTGTACTTCCTTAAAATGATCTGAGCTGTATTACCACCTCCGCCATTTTCCTTTAAGCTTGCCTTCTGTCTTATTCAAGCCCTTGAAGTGACAATAATTTAAATTAAACATCGATAAACACATTTTCCCTCAACTTATGTTTCAGTTTCCAGAACCCATTTCTCTATGACCTGTTGACAGGTAGCAGGCAAGATTCCAGCATGGAATATATTGTAGTGTTATTGATTTTTCTGTGATAATAGTAATAGAAATTTATTAAACTATCACTCCATGGGATCTATGCTTTTCTCGCAAAGATTATCTGCCCTTAAGGGGCACTCCCAGGATGCTTGTGACTGTCCATGCTAATTAAAGTCTAACTGTTTGAAGTTTAAAATTTTCTACAATTTAACCTGCATCTTTTATTCCAACTTTATTTCTGTCTCTTTGTGTCATATTGAATTACTTGTGTTTCTGGAACATACCTATTGTTTTCCTAGTTTTTTGCTTTTATTTGTGGTGTTTCTTTTGCTTACAATGCTCTTTCTCTGATTTCTCTATACATTCGTAATTACCCATCCTTTTAGGCTAAGTTGGAAGGCCACCTTCTCCACAAGGCCTTTCTTGACCATCGTGGTTGGAACAAATCCCTCCCTGATTGGAACTTGGCAGCACTTTTTATACGCTTTTTTTTTTTTAAATAAACCACAACGCTCACCACAGCAATCACACGACTCTAACCTCCACAACCCTACGTTCAACCTTGTCAATCCTTTATTTTCCAGTAATGACAACTGCTAACATCCTCCCCTCTCCTTGCTCAGTAACAAAGCTGTCAAGTGCCCGAACCAGGATTCAACTTCAAGCTGACTTCGAAACTGAAAGTTTTAACCATTGTCCTTTACTGCTTTTTCCTATGGCACATAGTTTGTTATTGATGAATATGTTGTATTTTTAAGACTGGATTATAAACTCCAAAAGGCAGAATCCTCAGTCAATTAATCTGCATGGCCTTGTAACTGCCCATGTGGAGGGCCAGGCAAGTGATAAATGCTTAATAACTATTTGGACGGATAAATGAATGAATGACTGAATGGAGATGTGTATTTCAGCAATTATACTTTTTGTGGGAATTGAAAAATTATTTTTCCTTGTTTTTAGAATGCTAGAAGCAGTAGAAGGGTCTCTTTTCTAATTATATGTGATAAGAATATGATAATTGAATGATCTTTAACTGGTGGTTGGAGAGGAACACTCAGAAGTATAATGGGTTTAAGAGGAAAGAAAGTATGAGAATAATACTTGAAACAGGGAACCATAGCCTCAATATGTAGTTAGTTATTATGCGATAATTTGAATTAATGAATTAGAAGAGCACATGGTGCTACAATAGACTTCCATGGACAAATATCTTGATGTCCCGGCTCACAATAAAAATATTTTTCACTTTTTCATCAACGTTTCTGACACAGAACAGATAATTAATTCTCAACCTAATTTTCTGGCATTACGACAGCACTGACTGACCTTCATGCAAACAATTTCCAATGAGAATATCATCATTCTACCTTTCTCCTACTCAGCTAACTATGTCAGAAAGCTAGCAGTAAAAGAGTGATAATATTTTAATTGTTATAATCATGTCCAAATTTATGAAAAAAGCATTCAAAGATTTTAGCATTTCAACCATTATTGATAACAAATGAATTGTGACCCTCTGTTCACAATGAATGGGGGACACACTGCACTTCAAAACTTCTGCTTCAGCAGATGGTGAAATTGGGTGTTAGTCACACTGGGAATCATGATAAGTAGCATCAAAGCTTTTGGAAAATTAGAGATCAAAATTCTCATTTGAAAAAGAATAATTGTCACCTTTGCACATTGTTTCAGAGTTTCCTTGGAACTAGGAAAGAACCCGGCAATCAGCTCACTCAACTGCCTCTTTTTAGGTAAGGAAATCAAGGTAGAGAAAAGTCACAAGTTTCCATCCTCTGTGATCACATTTTGTGTGGCTGATATGTTCCTTCCTGAGGAGACGAAGGTCTCTGGTTAGCTTCTGCCATAAGCATTTTAAAGCTCAAGAGGATCTTCTTTGTTCCAGGAAGATGCTTGGCAGAGTTGGTGGTGTTGCCAGGAAGTAGAGTGCATTTCTGTTGGTTAAGACTAAATCTTAGGGTAAGATTTTGGAAGGTATTTTCCTTCAGAGGTAAAATGCTGATCAAGAGAGAGTATTACCAAGCTAAACACCTAAAGACTTTGGGTCTAATCAGCATACCATCTATCCCAGAATGTTGCCCTAATGTAGATGTTACAGTTTGGCTAGTAAGGACTAAATACTGGCTTCCCTTTAAAGATGACATGAAATAGATTGTAAACATTGTAAGGGCAAGGGATGGACTTTATAATTCTTGAGTTTCACATTTGTATACAATGGGCACCATTATATACAATGGAAGCTAACACTTGTTAAAATCTTACCATAGGATAAAGTTCCTGTGGGTCATGACTTCATGTAATTATCTCAACAACCCAATGGGGTGAGTGCACCTTTTATCCGCGGTTTGAAGATGAAGAAGTTGATGCTCCATAGCAATTTCCCAAATTACCACATCTAGTAAGGACATTGGATGAGAGTGAGGGGCTGTGGAGAAGGGCAAGAAGGGTAAAGAAGAAGGAACCCAGCATCTCTGGAAGTGCTGGGAGATCTCAGGCATCTGTAAGAAGCCATTGCTGCTAGATGTTCAAGTTAAATGGACCTAGGTTTGAATCCTCACTACCTGTGTGACCTTTCTGAGAATGTATGTCAAATGCTTGTTACAGTGCTTGACACACATTAAACAATTAATGAATGTTAGCAACAGTAATACTTGTAATCACTATTACTAAGTGGAAGAGCTAGTGGTCTTTCTAATAACGTATCATGACCCTATTCTCTTCGAGTGTGTCTATAGCTATAACTCTGGTGTTAGCAGAGCCTCTAGGGCTCAGAGTTTGATTTGCCTCTCTGCAGATGGTATCTGTTTAGTTTTGTGATGGGTAAATCTTAATGATTCCAGTAAATGCTGTATTTTAGAAACTGGATCTTTGGCTGGCAGTCAGAAACTTGAAAGAGATCTTGTTCACCTTTCTGCCTCCATAATGGTAGAAACTTGCCAATCACCATTAAGATATCTTAATGATTGAGTTGGTAGGATCCATTACATACGTTGCCCCTGATTCTCACTTGTGAGGTTGCTTTTTTGTTCCCTGTCAAGAAGTTTGAAATTTCATGGTTATTTATCTGTGTGGATAGTAAAACTTTGGTACTCTCCCATATAATCTTTTGGGCTTTTAAGATGAACATCAATCAGATTTATAGGCCATAAAGACTCATGCTTTGATTCTTCCGTAAAGCAAAGCTAAATTGATATTGGCTGATCTAGGCCTAGATTTGGTAGCTTGGAGAATAATACTCTTCAGTTATATCCTGTATTTGAGCCTATCTAAAATGTTTCTTGAACTTAGAGAGGGTGAAGGACTTTAAGATCTTGAGTTTAATTCTGATTATTGATGATTGGAATATTTGGTGGAGAGAGTAAGCAAGAGAAAATATAGTATAGTGATGGAGAGGAAAGATTTTGGAGTCAGACAGACCTAGGTTCTAATGCAGGCTCTGCCGCTTAGGAGCTAGGTCACTTTCGGAAAATAAGGCAACACATGGGAACCTCAGTTTTCTTACCTGTAAATGGAAATAAAAATAGCACTTATATCCCATGATTAGCATGAGGATTCAATGAATAATTTCTTGTAAAATGCTTATAGGATGCCTGTCAGAAGAGTGAATCTCTATAGTTAGAAGCTATTGTTACTATTATGGATCAAAAGAGTTCACTATATACCAGTTAGAATTCAGTAGCAGTAACTCCTTTAAAATGAACTAAGTAACATCTGCAGTGTTAGAAATTGGGCTTTTAAGCAAGTGACGTTAGTTTTGTTATAACCTACCTTTTGCTCCTTGTGTGAGCATTTGGTCTTGTGTGACTAACCATCCTGGTTTGTCTGGGACTAAGGAGTTTCCTGGGATGTGGGACTTCCAATACTAAAATAGGTAAAGACCTGAGCTGAGCACTCTATCATAGGCTCTGTTTCTCAGGTTTGCTGGATTTTGGACTTATAGAAGATCTTGTTTTTTCTGTATCTTGGTTCTGTTCTCTAACTGTACAACTTCCTTTGACTTAAATAGGAAAGGCAGCACAACTGCTTACTTCTTTTTCCTTTTATTTACCAATTTTAAAATAATGAATTGGTTCTCTAACATTCTCCAAAGGTAACCCACGAAACATTTGGTGCGCAATTATGTTCTCATACATTTAAATGAATATTATGTATTTAAAATAATTAAAGTTATTATCTTCTTTGATACTCTGTTGGTCTTATCTACAGCCAGGGGATGCTTATTCAATTTTGTTCCTGAGTCTTTTAAAATCACTCTTTTATTTTGATAGTTCCCAATGACAAGATGGAAATTTCATGCCCCAGATCTGGATACAGACTTTTTTTCAAAGATCGCTTTCTTTTTGGGAACCTTGGTTTTCTGGAGACCACAGGGTGGACACTAGGAATAATCATTACTACCAGTTTGATTATTGCTTCTAGGCTTTTACAGAGGCCTAGGGAATATATATTTTCAATTTTTAGAGAAAAAACATTTCATAGACTTATACTGATTTTTTTTCCATCTGAATTTAGAATTATAAGATTTTTACTTGATTTAATCAATCTTACATCTGTATACTTTCATCTATGATGGAAATCCTGGTGCTTAAAGATATCAATATGATAACTAGCTTGCTTTATCCCACACTGTACACAAAACAGTCTCAGAATAACAGTACCAACACTACCACCAATAATATGATAATGTACATTTTTTACATTATAAAATTTAAAATTTACAATGTAAATTCCATTAGGAATACACAGATAACTTACTATGATTTTAAGTCACTTGAAATTATTCTTATTCGGTGGTTATACTACTAACTGTATATATAGTTAGGTTCATTAATTTAATTTAATTTTTAATTTTAGAAAATGGCTATTTAATTTTTTAATAATTGTATAAAATTTTGACCATGTTCCAAAGTCTCACACACAATACAAGATATATTTCAAGAATTACAACTTCAAATTCTGTCTAACTTATTACTTCTCTCCTTTATAAGTAAGCTTTAAAAAATTAGGTTGCTTTTTCATTTTTAATACAGACATATCTATATAATACAGCACACAGACATATTATATAAAGTGTTTCATTACATAATTTCCTTTACTTTCTTTTTTGGTATTTTTTTCTTTATTTTGTGAGGTTTGCATTTTTTTTTTCTAATGGTAATTTCTATACTAATACTTTTCTAAAATACTCTTAGTCCTGCTTTTCTTACAACTATGAGAGATATTAAAATTAGCTAAGTAACCTTTCCTTCCCACTGCCCCTTTATATCAAGCACTGATTTGAAGAAGTGTTCTTTAATTCCCAATTAATATCTATAAGATAATCCGTGAGCTTAATCTACTTTTAAAATATTGTCTTCATTCTATGTCAGTGTTTGACTTTACTTACACTGTTAAGAGCATGCATTCATTGTACTGTCTTCCTTATAACCATCATTTAATCTTAGTTTTACAAGTTTTACGTGTAAATATATATTTATGCTTACTTTTAGGCCTTATGTCCATTTTTTCCTAATCACTTTGATGCCCAAATCTTTGTTCATAAAATATTCCTCAGGAAAAGAAACAGTATACCTTTAATTATTGTGTGTTCATATAATTCTGTCTGTACTTGCATACTTAAATTGTTTTACTGCACATTAAATTAATTTTTGATCCAATATTTTACCTTGAGAGTCTTCAGTATGCCTTATCATCTAGTAGTATGTTATATTGGGAAATCTGATGCTTTTCTGATTCTCACGCCTCTGGCAGTGACACATTTCTCTCTGGAAACTTGCAGGTCCACTTCTTTATACCTAAGGTTTGGGAACACTGGTAGTCCATGATGTAAATGTTTTGTTATTTACTATGCTGGGCTTTAAGTGTCCCTTTTCAATATGGAAACTCATCTTTGTAAGGATATGTGTGTGTCTGTGTGTGTGCATACAGCGGGGACACTGACTTTTCCAAATGCTGACATTTAGCCAGTCTTCCTGTTTTTAGAACTATGACTCTCAGATAATATTAGTTGTATCTGGTGACTTTCAACCTTGAGCCTCTCTGGGGTTCAGTGAAAAATCAGCTTTTTTAACAACTGCTTTTCCTTCTGCATGCATGTAAGCTGTGCTTTTGTCCTCTCTCTCTCCTGCCTCTTATTCTTTCAGCTTCCAGAAATTTATTGCAATATGATCTTCACTGCCATTACTTCCTTATTTTCTTTATCATTATGAATTTATATTTTCTGATTCCTTTACTGTCATTTTGAGAGTCTTGAAAGAGACCAGAGGCAAAGGTACGTGGTTTATGTGGTCAATCCTCCATCTTCAGTTGGAAGCCCTAGGATTCTTTGGATTTATTTTGAAAGCCTCAAGGAGGACAAACTCTTTGGTGATTGATGTTTATAGGTAAGAAAGCATTTGAACTGATATTAGCTATATCCTGGAAGAAAAAGAAACAGAATGTAATTTTTTTATCAATTGTTTAAAGAGAGAAATAAATGGACATGTGAGTTGGATTTCAGGAAGAGAGTTTTTAGACAGGTCTAAAAACAGGTCTAAAAATTATACTCATAATGCTGTTTGGTGACTGCCTCCCAGGTGACATTAATTCTCCCCTGTACCATAAGCAGGGGTTTCAAGCCAGTGTCTGAAAACTAAGTATGTTTCTTAATTTGTACTCAGTGTATTCATTGTTTATGTCAGACATATAGCAATTGATGGTTCCATTGTAGAATATTGATTGCATTTAATGAGTATGAATGAATAGAATAAAGTGTAGTTTAGTTCAGTCTTGTTTTATTGTGTTCCTGCTAATGCTACACTCTGACATCTTGCTGAGACATTTTGGGAAGTAGATTCCCTAAAATGCAGCATAACAGACCCTTCTTTCCCTAGGCTTTCTTTATCTCTCTCCCTCACCCCCCAATTTTCAAGACTTGGGTTAGAGGAAGAGTAGGAAGAAGAGAAATGGAATTGTAACAGGACCCTGTTTTCACTGAATGAGAATTTTGACGTGTGGCCTTTTGCTAGCTTTTAGGCACTCCACATGGAGAGCATCGACTTTTCACTAAGTACAATTGGGAATTCTAACAGCATGAGAGTATATTTATTTTGGAGGTAGATGTTAGAGAATTTGGTGTATAGTAATAAGTAAGAGTGATTTAAGTTTGGGAAGACATCTAATAGGGTTTATTTTGTTCTCACATGGCAATTAGGATCAGCCAGACAGATTCGGCTTATTGTTTTCAAATTGTTATTGGTCTAGGCAATGGTGGGATGTGCTTGGTAGAGAGAATCATGGCTTTTGATGAAGCTGAGTCTTCAGTGAGTTAACTTCTGATGAAGATTTTAAAGATAAATAATAGTTTTAGGCCTTTGAGGAATCATCACACTGTCTTCTACAATGGCTGAACTAATTCATACTCCCACCAACAGTGTATAAGTGTTCCTTTTTCTCCACAGCCTCATCAGCATCTGTTATTTTTTGATTGTTTAATAATAGCCATTCTTTTTTTTTGAGATGGAATTTTGTTCTTATTGCCCAGGCTGGAGTGCAATGGCACAATCTTGGCTTACCACAACCTCTGCTTCCCGGGTTCAAGCGATTCTCCTGCCTCAGCCTCCTGAGTAGCTGGGATTAAAGGTATGCACCACCACACCTGGCTAATTTTGTAATTTTAGTAGAGGTGGGGTTTCTCCATGTTGGTCAGGCTGGTCTTGAACTCCTGACCTCAGGTGATCCACCCACCTCAGCCTCCCAGAGTGCTGGGATTACAGGCATGAGCCACCACACCTGGCCAGTAATAGCCATTGTAGCTGGTGTTAGATGACATCTCATTGTGGTTTTGATTTGGATTTCTCTAATAATCACTGATGCAAATACTTAAAGACAGAAGTGTCATTTAACTCAGCAATCCTATTGCTGGGTATATACCCAAAGGAATATAAATCATTCTATTATCAAGTCAAATACATGCACATATTTATTGCAGCACTATTCACAATAGTAAATAGTAAACATGGAATCATCCTAAATGCTCATCAGTGATAGACTGCATAAAGAAAATGTACATAAATACCATGGAATACTGTGCAGCCATTTAAAAGAACAAGATCATGTCTTTGCAAGAACGTAGATGGAGCTGGAGGCCATTGTCCTTAGCAAACTCACACTGGTACAGAAAGCCAAATACTGCATGACCTCATTTATAAGTGGGAGCTAAATGATGAAAGCGCATGAACATATAGAGGGGAACAATGCACACTGGGGCTTTTCGGAGGGTGGAAGGTGGGAAGAAGGAGAGAATCAGAAAAAAATAAGTAATGGGTACTAGGCTCAATACCTGGGTGATGAAATAATCTGTATAATAAACCCCTGTGACACAAATATGCCTATGTAACAAACCTGCACATATACCCCTGAACTTAAATAAAAGTTAAAAAAGAAAACGCTGACAAATGTATAAATGCCTAAAAATAAAATAAAAAATTCAGAAAAAATAAAAAATAGTTTTAAAGGACTTATATGTATGAAGACGTGTCCTAAACTTAAATGCATTAACTAATTAAATCCCTGTGAGGGAGTTACCATTATTATTAGTTCAATTTTACACACGAGGAAACAGACACTGAAAGTTTAAGTAACTTGTCCCATATCTTATGAAGCTGGGTTTAGAAACAAGGAGGACTTCCTTAGAGCCTGTGCTCCTCAGTATCATGTTATATCACTGCTCTAGTATCTACACGGTAATTGCCTTAATAAAATGTTTGGTAAATATCCAGTTCTTCTGTCCTATGATGTTTTTATGTGGCTCTCATGATGTTTTGTTGTATTACCCTAGCAGATTCTGGTTTGAAAAATCTCTCTTTCTGTGTTTTGTAAGGGAGAAAGATAAAATGGCAGTGTGTCCATATGTATTAAAAAGTTAAACATACACAGGTATTTATATGTGTGCAAGTATTACCAACTGGTTATTAGAAGTAACATTTACACAATGCATTTTTTTTTGGCATTAAAACAACCACATGACACTGGACATGAGCAGACTGTAGGAGAGGGCTGGAAATGGAGCTATGGGGAAACAATATAATGCAGCAGAAGTTATACCCAACAAGAGGTGATTAACTATGTGACTTTGGATAAATAACAGCCTCCTCTTGGCCCTTAGTCGTCTCACTTATATAATGAGGGGATTTAATTTGATTATCTACAACAGTTGTCTCAACACTGTTCTGTGGATCTCTAATGTTCTAGGATGTTTCTTAGTGGCCAGAGAAGATGGCCATGAGGTTGAACAGAAAGAACTATTTTACTTTTCCCCAACTCAGGAACCACTCAGAACAGCTACACCTTTATTAAATTTATAAATTGAGATTATGTGCTGAATTATCCAGGACAAAAGCGTTCTGTGATAAGTTTAAAAACCACTAAATCATAATTTATACATTCTTCTCTTCTAGTTTTAAAATGGTATATAGATTATGTTATTTACACTGCAGTTGACAAAACTCACGTGGTCCTCTGGGTACCCTTTCTGCCACAAATATACTTGCAGTATGATTTTCCTTTGTCTGTTGGGCACGATTGATTTTAACCATTGCTCAAAATGGTAAAGTCGTAATTACAAAGAGAATTATTATTCTTGTAAATCTATCAGGTTATTTAACATTTAAGACTTGACCAGGTATTTCATGATTATTCATCTCTTTTTTAGGATGAGAAAACTAAAAATAGTTCCACATTTATATTTCTAATGATTTGTCAAGCTTAAACATGAACAAAAGACCAGCATGTTTCATTTGTTCATAATCAGTCTTTGAAACTGCCATGGTTTATGCTCAACACAACTTGTTTTTCTGTACTACTTCTGGTTTTGCTAAAATTCAAATGCCTGTCCATTAATAATAAATGGGGAATTTTTACTTTATTTCTTAATATGTTCATTCTTTCATTTCATTCACCTGAACCATCACAGTATTTGGAATTCTCTAAAACCTGCTGATATGGTTTGGCTGTGTCCCCACCCAAATCTCAACTTGAATTGTATTGCCTAGAATTCCCACATGTTGTGGGAGGGACCCACAGGAAGGTGATTGGATCATGGGGGCAAGTCTTTCCTGTGATCTTCTTGTGATAGTGAATAAGTATCATGAAATCTGATAGGTTTATCAGGGGTGTCTGCTTTTGCTTGTTCCTCATTTTCTCTTGCTGCCGCCATGTAAGAAGTGCCTTTTGCCTCCTGCCATAATTCTGAGGCCACCCCAGCCATGTGGAACTGTAAGTCCAATTAAACCTCTTTCTTTGCAGTCTCAGGTATGTCTTTTTTAGTGTGAATATGTACTCATACAGTAAATTGGTACCAGTAGAGTGGGTGTTGCTGAAAGGATACATGCAAATGTGGAAGTGACTTTGGAACTGGGTAACAGGCAGAGGTTGGAACAGTTTGGAGGGTTCAGAAGACAGGAAAATGTGGGAAAGTTTGGAATTCCCTAGAGACCTGTTGAATGGCTTTGCCCACAATGCTGTTAACAATACAGACAATAACATCAAAGCTGAAGTGATCTCAGATGGAGATAAGGAAGTTGTTGGGAATTGGAGCAAAGATGACTCTTGCTATGTTTTAGTAAAGAGCCTGGTGGCATTTTGCCCATGCCCTAGAGATTGGTGGAACTTTTAACTTGAGGGAGATGTTTTAGGGTATCTGGTAGAAGAGATTTCTAAGCAGCAAATTATTCAAGATGTGACTTGTGTGCTACCAAAGACATTCAGTTTTGTAAGGGAATCAGAGCATAAATGTTTGGAAATTTTCCAGCCTGACTATTTGATAGAAAAGAAAAACCCTTGGAAATTCAAGACAGCTGCAGAAATTTGCATAAGTAGGAAGGGGCCTAATGTTAATCCTAAGATCACAGGGAAGATGTCTCTAGGCAATATCAGAGATTTTCATGGCAACCTCTCCCATCACAGGCCTGGAGGCCCAGGAGGAAAAAGTGGTTTTGTGGGCCGGGCCCAGGGTCCTATGCTGTGTGCAACCTAGGGACTTGGTGCCCTGTATTCACTGCTTGGGCTGTGGCTTCAGAGGTTGAAAGCTCCAAGCCTTGGCAGCTCCCATGTGGTGTTGAGCCTGTGGGACCGCAGAAGTCAAGAATTGAGGTTTGGGAACCTCCATCTAGATTTCAGAAGATGTATGGAAATACCTGGATGCCCAGGCCGGAGTTTGCTGCAGGGGTGGGGCCCTCATGGAGAACCTCTGCTAGGGCAGTGTGGAAGGGAAATGTGGGGTCAGAGCTCCCACAGAGAGTTCCCACTGGGGCACTGCCTAATGGAGTCGTGAGAAGAGGGCCACCATCCTCCAGACCCCAGAATTGTAGATCCACTGACAGCTTGCACTGTGCACCTGGAAAAGCCGCAGACAACATCACCCTGTGAACACAGCTTGGAGGGAGACCGTACCCTGCAAAGCCACAGGGGCGGAGCTTCCCAAGACCATGGAAACCCACATCTTGCATCAGTGTGACCTGGATATGAAACCTGGAGTCAAAGGAGATCATTTAAAATTTGACGGCATCACTGGATTTTAGTGCTATTCTTGTGATAGTGAATAAGTCTCATGAGATCTGATGGGTTTATCAGGGGTTTCAGCTTTTGCTTTTTCCTCATTTTCTCTTGCTGCTACCATGTAAGAAGTGCCTTTTGCCTTCTGCCATGATTCTGAGGCCTCCCCAGCCATGTGTAACTGTAAGTCCAATTAAATCTCTTTTTCTTCCCAGTCTTGGGCATGCCTTTATCAGCAGTGTGAATACAGACTAATACACCTGCCATGCTGTTTCACTTTTCCATATTATCATACATACTATACTTCTCTGAATACTCTTTCCTTTTCACCTCTTCTCTGAATACTTTTCTATCACCTTATCTTCCTGGAAAGCTCCTATTCATCCTTCAAACACCTGTGATACCATTTTGTCCTCAAAGGGATTACCACTGAATTTGTACATTTCAAAATCTTTGTAATTAATTGGCTACCTGTCTTTGCCATGGTACTGTAACTGCCTAAAGGGCTTAAGCTATAATCTGTATTCCTAGGTCTTAGCATTTGGCATATGATGAATGAATCTCTACTGCTGACTACCTTTTACTGACTATAAAATCCCATTGTGATATCACATAATCTCATAGTTTTAAATACCATGTATATACTGGCAACATCCAAATTTATTTCTCATCACTCTTAAACTACAGATTCATATATTCATCTGTTTACTTGACATGTGTGCTTGAGATGTCAAGTAAACAGATGAATATATAAATCTGTAGTTTAAAGAAACATTTAGAGCTAACATGTCCCAAATTGAATATCTGATCCACTCTTTGCTAGTGTGATCAACTGTCCCAGTTTGCCTGGAGCTGGGGAGTTGTGCAGGCCATGGGACTTTCAGTGGTAAACCCAGGAAAGTCTTGTGTAAAACCGATCATCATAACACACACACACACACACACACACACACACACTCTCTCTCTCTCTCTTTCGCCATAGAAGTATCACCACTTTCAGCTTTTCCCATCTTTATCCTTGTCAATCAACTCTATCCCTGCAGTTAATTGGGCCAAAACTTTGGAGCCAAACTTGACTCCTCTTTCTCTCCCACTTCTCATCCAATTTCTCAGTATATCTCTGGTTCTCCCTGCAAAATCTAGAATCTAACCTGTTTACCTCATTTAAAATAGCAATTAGCAAATGATCTCCACCCACCCCCAATATCCCTTATTTGGCTCTTTTTTGGGGTAATTACTACATGGTTTACCTGCTTATGAGTGATAGTCTATCTCCTCAGGCAGTTTTTGGAACTGTTTTCTTCTCTGATATAGCTCAGGTATCTAGAACATTGTCTAGTATGTATAGGATGCCCTAAGTGCATTTTTGAATGAAAAAATAGTTTGCTCACAAGTTGTAAAGTCAGAATTGAGCTTACTTTTCTCTCTGATGTTAATTGAGCACTTATTTTCCAGCCATTGTTCCAGATGCTTTATATTCTTTATATCATTTAACCTTGTGCTCAGAGGCTCAACTCACTTCATGGAGACTAATTGACAGAGGTAGTGAGCAGTGAATCAGGCTTTGAACTTGTCTGTATGGCTTCTGAACATGCATGTTCAACCATGGTCATGTTGCCTAACACCTAATCCAGCTTACTCTGACTGGATAATTCTAGGATTCTATTTCAGTAAATCATGGTATCTTACATTATTGCTCAAAGCAACATGCTCTAATTAGAAAGGGGATGGTATCACCTAAAAGATCTGTTTTTGTGTGGAAGCCTATTGGATGGGAACCAATTAAAATACCATAGAGCAAACAATGTTTATTTGCAGTAAGTTTCCAACTTACTAAATAGCCCTAATAATGAAAAAAATTACATCGAACAATTTTCACAATAGTTTAAAGCTCATCGAGCACAACAAGACAAGCATTTAGCTCTCTAGAAAGATAGCTTGAGCAGTGTGGTAGAAGGGAAACTACTTAAAAATATGATCTTTACAAAATTTAGATTGTCTCTCCTTCTCTTTTCCTATCAAGTAATTAAAGTTCTTGACTTGTTTGAAAATGGCTCAGACTGAATTTCATTTTGTTAAGCATCTCGATTTTTCAGCTCATGAAAAAAAGGCTATTAGCAATTTGCATTATCCATTACAACCTCCTTTATAGTATGAAATTTATATGGGAAATGCTAATTGGATGTTCATCATTGTAAGGGTAATGATTTCTGTACTTTTGGTAGTGATAATTAAGATGAAAGATGAAAACGATATGGGGTGAAAGTAGATTTTTTTTCATTTTCCACTGGATGGAGACTGGGGAAGGCATTCTGTTCTTGCCTTCAGATGAGTGATAGTGAAGGGCAGAGCCAGGGGGTCGAAGTAGGGTATGTCGATTGGAAATACCTTGATGTTCTGGAACTCTTCATTTACCTAATCCAGGGTGATTAATCCTATTTCAGATGAGGAAGTGGGAAAGGGTATGTCTCTCAGAGACAGATGTGTTTGAAAACACCTCTCCAGTGTGTTCTTTATGGATAAGGTGTGCTCTCTCATCAATCCTTGTTCCTTCCTCTGCGATGAGAATAGATGGCTGAAGTTGACTGCATTATTAAGAGTAATAGGCATGATCCTAGGAGGTTTTTCTTTTTTTATCTTTTTTTTTGAGATGGAGCTTCGCTCTTGTTATCCAGGCTGGAGTACAATGGCGTGATCTCTGCTCACCGCAACCTCCGCCTCCTGGGTTCAGGCAATTCTCCTGCCTCAGCCTCCTGAGTAGCTGGTATTACAGGCACGCACCACCATGCCCAACTAATTTTTTGTATTTTTAGTAGAGACGGAGTTTCACCATGTTGACCAGGGTGGTCTCGATCTCTTGACCTTGTGATCTGCCACCGTCGGCCTCCCAATGTGCTGGGATTACAGGTGTGAGCTACCGCTTCTGGCCTCCTGGAGGTTTTTCTACTGAGTATTGTTGCATCTCTTTGCTTGCTGATATAGTCAAAATTAACTTTTTGGAATTTACTCCTGATAAACAAGTTGTAGCTGGGGTGAAAAAGGAAACTTTTTATTTTTTTTAAATTTGCCCATCACATTCCTAGCAACCATTTTTTAAATTTGCCCGTCAGATTCCTAAAGTGGTTTTAAGTTAAGCAGAAGTCGCTGACTTTTCTATATGTAAAGAATAGAATGGAGTTAAATTTACTGGAACATGAGGAAGATACACAAGTGCCTTTTAAAACAGTTTTATTCATATGCTTTTCAACTACATTGGAAAATATTTATTGGCCATCTACTGTAACCTAGACATTGATCTTTGGTTCTGGATAATTCTCCCCACTCAAGAAGCTATAATTGGTCAAAATTCATTTTAAAGATGTGTAACCAGGTATCGGTTTCATACCTGCTGATACCACTTCGATCTGTATTCCAGGAAAAAAAGTAAGGAATAGACTTTGTGTTTTTACTAATTATAAGATAAAAATTAATAGCCTTGCTTTAAGCTTCCTGTATCCACTGTACAGTCTGTTTTGGGATTATTTACATATCTATTCGTTTATTTTTTTTGCAGATATGTGATTACTTGCCATGTATACTAGACTGAGTTATGAAATTGTTTTATGCTTAAAATTTAGTGAGAAACACAACTCGTTAAGCCCTCAAATATTTTCTTGATCTACTAGAGTCATTTTAAGTTGATGCCATTTTGGTATATATACAGGATTCTTCTTCTTCTTAAATGGCATAGACAACTAGGGCATAAGCACCTTTGCCACAGGGTTACAAAAGTCTTGCCTGAAAAAGGGAGTTTGGGAAGCTGGTAGTGGTTAGATTTTAGAACTTTTCTGCATTGGATAAGATGCTGCTTAGGAGACACTGCATTCAGTGAGACAAGTGGTTTATTTGGCCCTGGAGTTAACCCTGATATGAGCATCAAGAAATTAGAGTCACAGTGGAATTTCTTCTTGTTGTTTGCCTCCAAGCAGACTGCTAAAGGTCATATTTACTGAAAGTATTTGTTGTGTCGGGCACAGTGCTAAGTGCTTTACCTACATCAGTAGACTCTAAACCACTCTCGTTGCCTTCCTTCTTGCCCTTAGATCCATTCTTCAAACAGCAGCCAGAGAAATCCTCCTAAAACATTAATCAGATCACACTCCTCCCCTCCTTCCAACACTTGTCACACTTACGAAGAAAATCCAGGCCCTTGGCCCGCTTTCTGGCTCTATCTCCACTGCGCTCCTCTTGTTCATGGGGCCCCAGCAACGTCAGCCTCACGCAGGCTGGATATGTTCCTGTCTCAGGGTGTTTGCATTTAATATTTTCTTTTCCTGAAGCAGTATTTCCCTAGATCTTTGCAAGGGTTATTTCTTCACTTCATTCATGTCTGTGCTTATATGTCACCTTTTTAAAGACTCCTTCCTTGCAACTCTATTAGCACTCCCTGTCAGCTCTTCTAAAACCAACTCTATTTTATCTTATGTTTCGACATCAATCACTCCCTTACATTCTATGACATATTCATTAGTTTATGTATTTATTGTCCATTTACTCTATTAGAATGTATGGTCCTAAAGGAAAGAGACTTCTTTATTTTTCAGTGCTTTATTCCTAGCACCTCCTACCTGGCCCGTAATAGGTATTCAATAAATACTGTAGGTATTATTCCCATCCACTGCACATAAGGAGCACCTGAGACTCTTTTAAAATTATTTAACTGAAGTTAAATAATTTGTTGCCATGTAATAAATCCTGGGTTCAAACTCCAGTTTGCTGCAAAGTTGAAACACTTACTCTTTGTGTTTGATCACTTCTTATAATGCCTTTTAAGGGCCAGAGCTGGGTTTTATACCTTCTTATATTGATAGGTGCAGGTTACTTGTTGAAGTATTGATAACAATGGAATACATTCATTGGTCACTTATTATGTGTCAGATAATCTGGAAACTTACTGTGCATTATCTCATTTAATTAATTAGAAGATGGCATGATTGTTATCTCCCATTTGCAGATGATGAAACTGAGGCACAGAGAGGCTAGGCAATCTAAGGAAGTCTAAAGTCACAAATCTATAAGGGATGGAGCTAGAGTTCAGTCTGACTTGAGGGTGCATGGTTCTACATACTCAGTTCAATGTTCCTCAACCTTTCTGTTATTATTACACTCTTCAGGAGCTTTTAAAGATATTTCCTTTCTTAATTGTCTCCCTCCCCATGAAATTTTAATGCCACAGATACATTATATACCATATTGGTTTATGTATCCTATGTTTATCTGTGCTTTATATATACCAAAAGTAAGATTTTTTTTGCCTTTCCCCAAGAAAAATTTTACTCCATGGCATAGGCTGATTAGCTCCTTGCTGCCTTTCCTCATACACTTAGCAGAGGCCAAGGCATGGAATTCTAAGACTAATTTTATACATCACATGGTTATTGGTACACTGTTTCCTCTTAATATATTATGAATTCCTTGAAGGGCAGGAGCCATGTGTGGTTCAGGCTCACATTCACAGAGCTGAGCACAAAGTAGGCTCTGTTAGTGATTATTGAACAGTGCCATTCACTCTGCCTTAGCAACATGCCATGGGTGTGTCCAGTAGGCACTTGTCTAAGCTGCAGGAGCAGGGCTGGCCTCTCACGGCTCACATCAGTGCTGCTCACTTTATTCTGACCATGGGCATCAGCATCAACCCCTTGTTTCCTCCTGGATCATCTGGGAACAGCAATGATGTCAGTGCTCAGATACTAGAGTTTGCAGCAGGTTTCCTGGCAACAGAGGTGAGGTCAGCAGTTTTGGGAACACAATAGGTCTTTAAATATTCTGGAGCACCTGAAAGATGCATTCACAGAAGGGTCCTGTCAGGAGGAAGTGAATGAAATCACACCTGCTCCCCGTGGTGTCCCACATTTGTGCTAAGATGAAGGAAAAGGCTAAGGGTTGGAATGAGGAAATAAATTTCTCCTTTCATCTTTGCCTGCTTCACCTCTAGGCAACACTGAGCCCAATATGAGTTTTTTTGGTAGGCTATTTGCAGATTATCCCTGAAGCAGAAGCAGCTCCAGCTTCTGGTGTTGTTCCAGCACTGACTTTGATGTCGGTTCTTCCTGTGTGTGCTGATGTCTTGTCTTTGCTCCTTCTGTTCCACTTCCCACTCTTCTATATCCTGCTCTTGCCTGGGCAGGTGAACCTGCATGGACCACATAAATAGTCTCCCTTGCCCTCTGGCTTCTAGCTGGGTTCCACCAATGAGGAACCCTAGAAATAAACTGGAAGGTGTTGGGGAGACAAGTTGGGCATTTATTTAGCTTGCTCACTCCCTCTGTGCCAGGTCACCATGGGCTGACCCCATTTCTTGAGTGGGTCACAGCTCTCTGTGCTTCTCTGTTTTGGTGGCCCTTCCCATGTGCTTCTCTGTTTTGGGGTTATGGTAACTACTTGCTTCTTGTCCCTTAAGACTTCGGGGCATGATTTAATAATATATTTGACTGACTTTGCTTGATGAGGCTTTGACGTCTTGGAGCCTTGTGGATCCAAGGAGGGGAAGGAACTACCCCTCCCAGAATGAGCTAATTCTTTGAGATCGTAAGGAACTTGCCTAGGCACATGTGTTAATACATAAAGCAACCAATACAGAGTCTGTACCCCCACCAGCCTGTTTTTGTTAGGGTCTTGGAGTCAGGGACACAATCCCCCACCCGAAGTGATCCCAGGACAAGGGACCAGACAATTAAGCTAGCTTAGAGCCCGCCAAATGTATTCAAACTAGCTAATCCTAAACCTGCTTAGCCTGCTTACTCTGCCCCGCCCAGTGTTTCCTGAGGAAATCACAATGAAGGCTCTTGTCCATGTTTTACTCCAACTCCCTCTGCCTCCGGATTGACCTTGATACTTCCTAATGCGGCTCTCTGCCCTGTGGTGTGGTGTGCCTGCTACTCTTGGGGACTGTGAGTAATAAACCATCTTTTCAATGGCAGATGCCTCTTTTGCTGTTGGCCTCAACATATCTTACTAAAAACAAAATCCCACGTACATTTTAAAACAAGGGGGCCTTTAAAATTTTCCTATACACTCTCCTCCCCTTTATAAAAAGTTCCTTTAGCAAATCCACCTTTAATTGTTTTAATTTGGTGTGATCTTGCTTTCCTATAGTGACCCTGACTGATGTACTTTGCATGTGTTCTGGACTCTGAGAGCCAGTGAAAGGTAGATGGAATACCTGCACCAGGTTTGCACAGCTAGGGGCTATGTCTTAATGTACTTGGACTCGACTTGCTGTCCTTCTTTTACTGTTCCTGCTGTTACTTGGTGCCTAGAGCATGCCTATTACCTATTAGGTGCTCAGTAAATACTTGAATTAGTGTCCTCTCCCTCGATCTGCTCTATGCCACATGGCGCTTGAATATACCACACATACTGAGTACATCACTAATTGTTTATGGTGTTTTAGTATTTTAAGGAATTTTAGAGATACTTCAACTCTCGTAGTTTACAAATAAATAAATTTAAAGATACAGAAGGAAAAAGGCCTTAAATTTGAGGTAGAGCCAAGACTGAAACTCCAATCTCTTGTTCAGAAGTTTTTACACTATAATAGTAATAATAGTTATTCAGTGATAGTAATAATAGTTACAACGATACTCCCCAAATTTAGCAGAGACAATTTATGCCAGGCCCTGTGCTAAGCAATTCTTATATATCGGCTCATTTAATCCTCACCCAAATTACTTAAATACCTACTAGTGTTAGCCTTGTCTTACAGATGAGGACCCCCCAAGGCAGAGAGGGTAAGCAACTTGCCGAATGTCACATAGCTGGTAAGTGGTAGATCAGGGTTTCAATTGGGCAATCTGGCCTCAGAGCCTGTGCTATTAATCTAATGGATTTATAAATTTATATTAATTATCCCTTTAATTTGGTCTATCTCTCTCAAGGAGGTACATGCAAGGGCTGGACACCCGTGTCCTTTCTGCATGCACAGGGGACTTACCATTGTACATGGTGGACAGCAGGTGCTCAGTGATTACTAACCAGTTGCTTGCACAAAGTCTTTTGAGCTTTTCAGCTGAGCTCATGGATCCAGTTTGCAGTCAACCCTAAGTGGGTGGTCGTAGTTTGCTTTTGTATTGTTATCCGCCAGCATCAGGTAACTTTAGCTAACTGAGTGGAAGAAACCTTTCTGGAGAAGAGGGAAATTCAGCCAGCTGATCTGAACATACACTTCCTCCTCTGGGTTGAGGTCTGTCTTGGAGTCAAATGTGAGAATTTCTAGAAGGGGTTGTTTCCTTTTGCCACGGAGGGAGACTGGCACTTTTACTTGCCTCATATTACAAAATTTGTAGAAATAAGGCAATTTAATTAGCACAGCAGTTTGAGGTTTTAATAGTTACTGTATTTAAGCAATTTCCCTAGCACTCCTGCTGTTTTATGAGGCTGTAATTTGGCTCCCAAATGGAGAAACAATAAGGCCAAATAAGCAAAAAAATGGCAGTGTTATTCTGGAGGTTAAGCTCTTGCATAGCCCAGGGCAAGATACTAGTGAGGCAGAGGCTGGCTTCCTACAAGGACACTCTAATTGTTCACTATGTTTCATTGGGTCATTTTGCTAAGACTTACTACTGCATGGCTGTTGCATCCATCTTAGACAGGGTAAGGGATTTTCTAGGACTTGAATTCTGATGGGTTTTGTCTCTATTTAATCAAATAAGGAACTCATGTCAGCAATGATGCAAACATGGAAATCATATGGTAGTCATGTAGAAAAACGTGGTACCCAGTTGTCCTAGAGCAGAGGATGTGGACGCCAAATGATATCCCTGTAGAAAGGAAGAAAGACCCATTTTCCTGGTGTAGAGGATGTGGGAACAATATGTTGTCTATGTGGGAAGAGGTAGAGTCCAGTTTTTCTTGTGGAGGGGATGTGGAACCAAACGTGTGTGTATGGGAAGGGGTGGGGACAGTTTTCCTGGAGAGAATATGCAGATCATGTGGCATCTATGCAGGAAGGGTGGGGACTAGTTTTCCTAGAGCAGACAATGTTTGTTTGAACAAACAGGCAATTAAGACTAAGCCTAAATCCCCGGAAACTGCTGCTCATTTTTGCTATTCCCATGGCTTCTATCTTCAGGGGAAGGGGGGAGGAATGCATAGGTGGAACACAGATTTTTAGGGCAGTGAAACTATTCTCTATAGTAATCTAATGGTGGATGCATGGCATTATGCATTAGGCAAAACTCATAGTACTATACAACACAAAGAGTAAACCCTGATGTAAACTATGGACATTAGTTAATAATAATGTATTGGTTAAGCTCAGTTCATCAATGACAACAAATGTACCACACCAATGCAAGATGCCAATAATAGTGGAAACTGTTAGTTTAGGGGTGAGAGGAGTATATGAAGTCTCTCTGTTCTTTCTGTTCAATTTTTTCTGTAAGACTAAACTACTCTAAGAAATAAAGTCTATTAATTAAAAGAAAAACAGAAGATACTTGGCCTAAGGGTTTTACCACCAGAGACTAGATGATGTGAGCACTAGGAAGCTGGAGGTTTATAGTACCATATGGGTAATGCGGTATTTAGACTGGATGCAGTTGTTTGAGGTTTTAAGATTGGAATCAGGACAAGCAGTATAATAATGCTAATTATCATTTTTGACTTCCTACCAAGAGCTAGGCATTGTGCTGAAGTGTTTAGATAATCTAATGTAATCCTTGCAATAACTCTCGAAGTAGGTACCGTTATGGATATAAATGAGCCAGATTAATTAATTCACAGAAACATTTACCGAAGCACCTGCTATACACTTTCAGCAGTGGACAATACAAACAAGTAACTTACAAAATATCACATGGCAAATAAATGGTGGGGTCTACACTCTAGCTCATTTCTGTCTGATTCTAATGTCTATATTGTTAATCAAAATTATTATTTACTAGCCGTGTAATTTCAGAACAGAAACTTAACCTTATTGGTCTTCAATTTCCTTATCTGTAAACTAAGGATAATTTTTAATAACATGCGTCTTATAACAGTGAAGTGAGGATGAAATGAAGAGTTAAAGTATGGGCCAACTGGCAGGTAATGAAGGAGTTCTGGTTCCCTTTCTTCTCTGATTCTTTGAGGTTATGAATGCCTTTGCTCCAAAATTTTAGATGCCATTGGATAGTGCCACTCCCCTAGCACTTTTATGAGGTTCTTCTTTAATCTCATTTTCCAGGTAAGACACCCTATCTCCTTAAACTCCCCTGTCTTGGATCCTTGGAAAGGGTCTTTTCTCTTTTGCTAATTTGTGTCCTGGTAGGTAGACTTCTAAGATGGCCTCCTGGTACTCACTCCCTTGTATCATTTCCCACTTTTGAGTGTGGTCTGGATATAGTGACTTGTTTTAAGTACAGATTATGGTAAAGGTGATGTGATATCATTTACATGATCAGGTCACAAGATTGTGAGCTTCATTTTACCAGCATACACTCTCTCTATTGCCTTCTGATGACCATAATCTCCTGCTGCCCTCTGATCGCCTGTCAGTTAATTTACCAGAAGTCAAGGGAGCTTGTTGTTATAGTTAATTCAGGTTGACCTTGCAGGGTATGGGGTAGAGTAGAGAAAGGTAGAGAGTAGATTCAGAGGAGTGAACGGAAGAAATCTTGCAGAGAGATCATTTGTGTGCCTGAATTTAAAAAATGATTCAGCTACTTATTTACACATTTCTGTTTAGGAGGATGCTTTGAGGATCTGATATGATTGGCTGCGTGTCCCCATCCAAATCTCAACTCAGTAATTCCCATGTGTTGAGGGAGAGACCTGGTGGGAGGTGATTGGATCCTGGGGGCAGCTCCCCCAAGCTGTTCTGATATTGGGGGAGTTTTCTGTGCCCTCTCTCCCTCCTGCTGCCTTGAAGGAAAATGCCTTGTTCCCCTTCACCTTCCACCATGATTGTAAGTTTCCTCAGGCTTCTCTAGCCTGTGAAACTGTGAGTTAATTAAGCCTCTTATGTTTATAAATTACCAGTCTCAGGTAGTATCTTTATGATAATATGCAAATGGATTAATACAGGTTTAGAACTACCTCCTTGAAGGCTTGATTTTACAATATAAATCTCAGGAGCCAATTTTGTTTTCTTTTTTTTTTTAATTGCATTTTAGGTTTTGGGGTACATGTGAAGAACATGCAAGATTGTTGCATAGGTACACACAGCAGTGTGATTTGCTGCCTTCCTCCCCATCACCTATATCTGGCATTTCTCCCCATGCTATCTTACCTTGAAGTACTAATGATGGACATTTGGACCATCTCAGTTGTGGTTGCAAGTACAGTGAAGGTTTGGGATTTGAAAGTATCTCACAGAATAGCTGGGATATGAGAGGATAGAACAAAGCAAAAGAAATATAAGGGAGTCATAGATAGCTTTATTCAAAATTTTTCTTAGGGCTGGACCTAGCTCCTCCCCCTTAAAATAGAGGTGAAGCCAGCTAGTTTAACTCTTGTCTGCCTGGAGTGGGAGGTAGTATCTGTCTGGGGTTGAATTAGACCAGGACCAAAGGATAGACCTGATTTTATCTGTGTATAGGAAGCAAGAGGTGGGCACAGAAGTATTGACATTAGGCAAAAGGGGAGATTTGTTATTGTTTTTTACTTTGTGTTTCAGCTTCAGCTCATCTTGCCTATCTCTCTCTCTTCCAAGACTGGATTAGGTGCCCAGACATGTGCTTATTATTATTTAATACCTATGAAAATTACCTATATTTATTTATCTCTTTGAGGGCAGAAATCATCCATAAACCTTTGAGCATTGTATCCTCAGTGAATGAGAATGACGGTCAATAAGTACTAGTTGAATGAATGATGGAGGTACACTGGAGCCTGTTTCAAAACTGGGGAGAACTATGCAGGCCATTCATCTTCCCTTCTTCTCAATATGCATGTGTTATCTATTATCTTCTAGCCATACCTGCCTATTAGTACCTCCATCTCCCTCTAGGAAATTGAGCATTGTATTGACAGGAGGGTTATTGCTGAGATTGCTTCTCACTGTCCTCTTTTTGGAAGCAAAGGATGCCAGATCCTTCTTCAAAGCATGCCCTGGGACAGCCAGGGGCAGGCATGCGGGTGCTGTTGATAGAGACAGGAGACAGCCAAAAGTCCCTGGCAAACCCCATCTTTAAGCCTAAAACAGCCTGAAGGCTGACAAATCAGCCTGCTGGTCCCAGATGAAGCCCACCCTTTCCCAACTGATTCTCTCTGAATAATGCCCATCTGTACACTGGGAGGACTGAGTGGAGCCTTGGGATGTTTGTGATATTTGCATGGGGGAAGTTTGGCCTCTTCAGTTCCTGTACGGGGACCTGGGATTCAATCTGTGCATGGAGGGCCTGTTAGCAGGACTCCGTTGCACTTTGCCGATGTTTTTCCTTTTTCCTTTTGGCCCAGTAAATTTTGCTCCTCACCCTTCTATATGTCTGTGAGCCTAATTGTTCCTGTTCATGTGACAAGAATCCAGTTTTAGCTGAACTAAAGAGAAAGTTCTGCAACACTATTAAATCTTGTATATCAAGCCCTGAATGAGCAGCCTACAGAGAAGGGAGATTTGGAGTTCAGATTCAGCTTAGTGGCAAATGTGTCCTGGGTACCAGCTTGTATCTGTTGTGTAACTCTTGCTGGGCGATCCTGCTCTCAAGCTCTACAGCATTCCTAGCTCCTGCCTGGTTGTTGGGCCTGGATCTTAGAGCCTTCCAAAGATCCCTTTTCTGAATTCCCGAATTCTTCCTGAAACTCTTCCAATACATTCCCAAGTGCTTAAAAATCGGTTTCTGCCATTTGCAATAAGAACATTTACTTGTATGTATTGGAAAAAACTTGAGGATGCAAGATATTGAATATATATAATTTCCATTTGATGATAATGATCACATAACTGATGTAATTTCCCTCCATAGATTTGGGAAATAATTTATTACTTATGTTGTATAGAAAAGGTGGAATAGAGAATTGTGTGTCTTCTGTGTACCAGGCATCATGTAAAGGCTCTGCAGTCATATGCCAACATATCCAGCTCAGGAAGGCCTTATCTCCATTTTACTGCTGTTAAAACTGAGACTCAGATAAGGCAAATATATTATCCACCTTCTCAAAGACAATAGGTATTAGATCAATGGGTTTCAAATAGGTAAATTTGTGCATTCTCTTCCCCTGTATCCTTCCAGGCAAATGGTCAGTTTATCCTCCCTCCTGTGTCCAGCAAGGCTTGGCCAGAACTAGAAACCCTTTGCCTCTTGCATATCTTAGTTAAGTTTATGAAGTAGCAGACTTTGTTAGCCTCGTTTCTCTTACTCTCATGGGTAACTGTTTTAAAATTCTCTGTGATACAGCCTTGTGGTTTTTCTGTGTGGTTTTTCACTGTTGATAGTAGTTTGTAATTCCCTTATAAATAAGATTTCATTTATGATGAAAGAGGCATTTAAGCCCCAGTTATCAAAGGTGGTCCATGGTGATGTTGTTTCCTGGTTCAAACTTGCTCTGTGGGAAATGGAATGTAACTGGATAAAGCAGGACATTTTGATGCGTGTTTTGACACTTCACAATTGTCAGCTTTTGTGCAGTTTTTCTCCCTGAGAAAAGTATTTCTGACTTTGTCAGTAATATTTGGTGAAGGTTAGTGGTACTTCTTTCCATTTTTGATCCAAAGAAGAAATTGGAAAGCTTTTTTGGCAATAGTAGATGATACCTACTTTGTTGTCCTAACAAATTAACCTCCAAAGTTTCAGATTTTGACAGCTGTTGTGGGGCATTCTCTGCTACCTGCAATATAACCATATAATATTGTATTTATTTTATTTAATAAACATGTATATGGTGTTTATATGTGTCAGTCCTTTTCTGGGAATATGTGTGCATGTGTGTGTATTCACAATTACTAACTCAACCCTCTCAATAGCTTTATGAGTTAGGTATCATTATCATCTTCATTGCACAAGGGAGGAAACAGACACAAAGAAGTGAAATAATTGGACCCAGGTCACACATCGTATAAGTGGCAGAGCCGCAACTCACACCCAGGTAGTTTGTCCCCTGAGCTCATTATTAACACTATCCTAGGTTGCCTTTCTGATGGGCCAAGAAGTGAATGCAACACATAGACAGAGGAATACCTCCTACGATGCTGAAACCAACCAGTCAGATAATTCTTTTCATCTTGATCAGTTCATGCTTAGCTGCTCTTGGTTCTTACACTGTTTTCAAAGTGAGCTGAAGTAGAAGAATCATTGGAATGAGAGATCTCAGACACTGCAGGCATTCTCCAATGCAGAACTTGCTGTCCTCGTGAAGTGGAATAGCAAGCCCCATTGATGTCAGAATTGATGGGAAATTGGTTATGACCTAAACCAGGGCATGGAAAAATCGATCACTAAAAAGTCTTTTTCTGGTTTGGTTGTTGATTTGATATGGTTAGAAGATGAGGAAAAAATATAATCATCTTGTGGAAAGTAAAGTGGGGATGGAAATGAAATATCAAAGTGTGTGGAGATGTAGTCAAGGTGACTGATGGTAAAATGGTTGTCTCAAAATGATGTGTAAAATGTCTTGAGTCTAAGAGGGATGTGATGCGTTGAAAGTGAGATTTGGTGGAGCAGAGGTATAAGTGTGGATGCAGAGGGAGATTGGCAAGAGAGGAGGTTGCAGGCAGGTAAGTAAGGGCAGATTTTAGCTTATGGGAATTGGGGAGCTACCAAAGTATCTTAAAAGAAAAGTGAAATAACTATGGATTTTAAGGCAATCTTTCAGAACTGATGTCACTAATTGATGACTAGAGGCAGAAAATAAGTTGCTTCTTTCCACTGTGGTTTATTCTCTGACTGTAGCTGGCTTGATATGTACCCAAGGCCCTTCTGCATAAAGGTAGTTGATCTTAATCAGCCCTGCCGTCTCCATTCCAGAATGCTCCAGGTAATATTCTTTGGAGGAATTCAGTGTGTGAACAATGGTCAGTTTTTATCGATGTGATAATTTTCTGCCATTATGAAGCAATGTCTATCGACCTTTGGGTCTCACAGATGTGGTAAGTCAAATTTGTTTGAAACCCCCAAAGTGCCAGGAGTATGCCAGGGAAATAATGAAGGGCCATTTATCCTGCTGAGAGTCTCCTTAAAGGGAATCAATAAACTTCACTGGAAAGAAAAATTACATCGTTTCTATGAGGCCCCTTTCCAGGTGAGTAATGCTGCTTGACTGTTCAGCTGTCACTTAAAGAATGCGTCCTCACGACAGGCCCTGGCAAGTGCTGAAAGGCAGGAGCTCATTTCATTTGAGATGAGTTTTAATGCTCCCATTTTTGGATGAAGATACTGAGGCTCTGTGAATTTATCAGATATTAAAGACACTATACACTGGTTGTGTGTGTGTGTGTGTGTGTAAGGTGTCTCTATGTGCAAATTGTTTTCGTTATCTTTTTTCTTTCCTCTTTCTTTCTTTCTTTCCTTTCTTTCTTTTTCCTTCCTTCCCTTCTTTCCTTCTTCTTTCTTTTTTTGTTTTTGAGACAGCAGTCTCCGTCTGTCATCCAGGCTGGAGTGCAGTGGTGCCATGTCAGCTCACTGCAGCCTCCACCTCCCAGGCTCAAGTGATCCTCCTGAGTAGCTGGGGTTACAGGCGTGCGACACCATGCCCAGCTAATTATTTTTGTAGGTTTGGTGGAGACTGGATTTTGCCATGTTGACCAGGCTGGTCTCAAATTCCTGGGCTCAAATGATCTGCCCACCTCGGCCTCCCAAAGTGCTGGGATTACAGCCATGAGCCACCATGCCCTGCCTCATTCTCTTTGTCTTATAAGTACACATACCTGTAAATTGGGTATAAAAGTACTACCAATCTCTCATAATTGTGAACATTTTAATAAAATACTGCATATAAAAAGCACTTTATTAACTTTAGCATGATGTAGAAATGATAATCATAATTTTATCTATGAAATTGTGAATTTTCTAAGACATAGAAATCATTACTTTATGTTTCTATATTCATATAGGTATGTTTGCCACTAGTAACTTTAAAGGAGGCTTACAGTTGAGTGTATAAGTAATTTTATTATTTTCGGGGAAATAATGGTACAAAGACTCTGTGGTTCTAGGGACATTTTAATTATTTTTCAGTAATCTTTCCATCAACTGAGAGTATGAGTAACCTAAGAGGACTTTGAAAAGGTTAATCATAAAAGAAAGTGCTTCTCTTCTCACATTGCTAAGTCAGGTCAATATACACTTTCTCTTGGCTAATTCTGAGGGCTGGTTAATCTAGTGACACTAATGGTTTCTATGACTATCCTGAAGTTGAGGTTTCCAGACCCCTTACTGAGGAAGGCAGAGACCTGGGAAATAATCTATCACTCCAAGTAAGACCCGCAAAATTCTTGGCCATATAATTAGGAAATTTGTATATTAATTCTCCAAGTAGAGGAGGATTATAGGCTGCAGAAATGAAGTCCGATCTGGAGAAAGGGGCCAGAAGCAAGAAGAAGCTGTATGTCTATTTCCTTTGTTGGTTGAATCTCTTAGAAATTGCCCTGAGGTCATTCTGAAAAGAGAGACCTAGTCTTGTCCTTCATGCTTTGACCTCTTTGCCTCACATTTAAGCAAGACATAAACATACCAGTTTGGTGGAATAGTCTTTATTAATAATACGACAACAGCTACCATTATTTAGAACAACAATTGGGATCATTTAAAAAGGCCTGGGTTAACCCTTGGCCTTGCTCTCAGCATGGATGGCTACTATTAGAAATTTTGGTCTGGCTCCTTCAGTCAGAGGAAATAGCAGGAGGAAGACTGAAGACAGGAAGTAGGTATTATACTAGTTCTTACTGCACAAGCCACGTAATGTTTCTGCAGACTTTCCACTTGGAAAAGTGTTGTGGGCAATTTTATTTGACAGTTCTCTGAGCCCCGGCTTAGCAGGGATAAAGGGAGAAAATATTCTAATATTATAGAGTACACCTGAGGTTGCAGACCTTTGGGGTTATCTATGCCAGAACCATTATAAGCAGGGAAGTAGCTATTAATTTTCATTTGTACAGATGCAGAAATGGGGACTACCAAGGGGAAATGACTTGCCCAAGGTCTCGCGACTAGTAAATGAGGCTTGAAATACAGTTCCAGCTCTAGTCTTTTCCATTAGGCTCAATTGGAAATGGCCTGGGATTTCTGGAGGCTAGTCTGCCATCCTGGGAACCTCTCTCAATACTTCCAATGGTGGATATGGAAAGATGAGAAGGGCTCAGAATAGAAAACCTGCAGTCATCCTACCTAGGCCTAGTGCTTGTGACCAGTAGGGGGCTGAATCATCCATAAGTAACTGTCCACTAGTGTCAATTCAGATGATGTTGAGAAAATATGTCAGTATACTAAGGAGTGTTTGCTCCTGACCCTCTGCATTTCCAAGTGAAGATTCTGCCTCTGGGTTCATGCTTGCCTTTCTTTCATCTCCACCCCCCATGACAGGGGAGCCGGAGTGTGTAAACACTATAGACATCTCTCCTTAGGCATTAGCTGTTTGTTTGGAGAATTAATTTATGTTCCCCTAAAGGAGTATTGATCTGAGTTAGGTGATTAAAGGCACTCGATAAAGAACCTGCTAAATCTATTCACCTGTGTTCCACTGATTATGGAAAGGAATATATCAATCTTTTCTCATCAAATACTCTTCCTTTGCCTCAACCACTCTTCTGTTCTGCTGCCCTCCGGCTTTCAATTAGGCTAGGAGGCAGAATTCATTGTCTCTGGGGGAGATATGGAAAGGAGGCATTGTAGTGTAGAGGGGTCTGGAAAGTGAAAAGAGGAAATGGTTTAACCTTTTAACTAGTTGCATAAGCTTGGAAAACAGAGGAATTCAAGACTCCTTCTTTTTTTCATCTCTTTTTTATCAAATAGTTTTCTGACTGCACATCCAAAATGTTTTGCAAGTCAGCTTTCCTTCCTTCCTTGCTTCTGGTGCTGTCCTGGTTCAGGACTTGATTGTGTACCTGAGCTGTTGTCATAGCCCCTTACCTGAACTTCCTGCTTCTAGTACCTCTCCATCTCTCCCGTCTCTTCTCCACTCCGCCGCTGGATGTCTTTTCAAAGCCAAGTTCCCATGATGTCTCTTGTCCTCCTGTTTGAGACCTACCCCAATGCCTTTCGTAAATTCTGAACTTGTTATTATAGCCTAGAAGGCTATACATTTTATAGCCTGAACTTAGCTCACAGGACTAATGAAGTAGCCAGAATTCCCAGGATACTTACAATAGAGCCTAGTGAAAAAGACCAGAGCTGGA
Organism: Sapajus apella; assembly: GCF_009761245.1. Lineage (NCBI taxonomy): Eukaryota > Metazoa > Chordata > Mammalia > Primates > Cebidae > Sapajus > Sapajus apella. The sequence continues at coordinate 20,182,242 of NW_022436954.1, forward strand.
ACTGTATTTCAAGCCTCATTCACTACTCATGTGGCCTTGAGCAAGTCACTTCCCCTTGTTGAGTCCCCATTTCTGCATCTCTGGAAATTCAAATTAATAGCTACTTCCTTGCTTATGATGGTTCTGGGACAGATAAACCCAGAAGTCTGCAACCTCAGGTGCACTCAATAACATTAGAATATTTTATCTGTCATCCAAATATTACTTTGCTAAAGCAGGGCTGACTTACTCAAAGAACTGTCAAATAAAATGTGTCCTCAGCCACTCTCACATATACTAGGCTTTAGTTACACTGTATGCCCTGTCATTTATTGCTTATATTTTTTCCCTGGAAACTCATATTTATCTTCACGGTCCTCCTCAGGCGCTCAAATATAAAGGCTTTGCTGATTCCCTAAGCTCAAGAAGTATTATATTAGATTATCTGGTTTGCCACTTCCTACTCACATAGTATCCTGGGTGCTTCCTTATTTACTGTTTTTTAACATTATCTTTTTGGTACCATCCACCCACGCCACATGTGACTTCCTTGAGGACAGAACTTACTAATCCTAGTATTTCCAAAATCTACCAGAGAGCCTAATGAATATTAAATGATAGATTAGATTGTTTTCAGTAAAAATTTATCTTCATTTTTTCCTCCTTGATGTGGAGTATACTTCTTTTGCCCTACTGACTTTGAATCTGGCAATGTGACTTCCCTAGCCACTGGAATGTGAACAGACATGATGTAAGCAGAGGTCTTAAATATACATAAATTGCCTTTCTTGTCATCTTGTCTTCTTATGCTCCTGTGTTTCACTGGGGCCACTTGTCTAAGGCAATTAGGGGCACACCAGGAGGAGGCATGAACCAAATCATGAGTTCGATCTGAGTTCAGCCAATTTGAATATCTGTGAGGAAGAAATGAATGCTTGTTTTTAAAGTCATTGGGTTTCAGGGTAGTTTGTTACTCAATGTTATTACAGGAACAGCTGACTAATACAGACGCTCATGGATGAATAATGCAGAGTTAAATAGGATGGGTTAAAAGGATGAGAGAGGAAGAGCTTAGAAATTGGGAGCTGAATCTTTATGCCTTTCTTTCCTGGGAAAGCTTGGCATTAGGATTTAATTATAACTCATCATCCATGGAAAGTTCAGGATGGGATTATACAGAGTTATGGTAGTGTCATCAACTTTAGTAAAAGACATTACATTTCCGTTATTCAAGCCTGGGATGGAGGCAGAAGTTTATACATTTTAAAACTGTAAGATAGAAATTAAGTTTCTTGCTTGAATATTCATCATGAAAAATATAATCAGAAGGTAAATCTTCTGGGAAGAAAGTCACATAATGAATTCCAAATCCTAATAGAAATTATTATTGGTTTGTAAACTATTTTGGATTAACCATGCCACTGTTCCCCTTCATTAGTGTGGATAATTAAAAGTCAACTGTTATCATTTTCTTGATATTTATGAAGATTGCTGTACCAATGATGGTGTAATTAGGATGGTCTATGACTAGTTATTTTCTTGAGTTAGGGCATTCAATAATTGAGTTCAGCATTATAGGAATGAGATTTAACTGGATTTATGGTTTTGTCTTCATAATCTCAAACGTATGCCAGGAAGACCTAATGAGAATATATGACTGAATAAAGACATTTATCTTGATATTTCCAGAGATCATGGAGCATTCAGCACATAGTAGGAGCCAAGTGTTTATATGAACAAGATATTCAAATTATGTAGAATAAGACAAATAAAAGATGGACAACTGGATCAGTACTTGCATGTAGGATTGCTCCCAAGTTTATGTACCTTTGTATCTGGGTGTGAATCTGGCGGAAGTCAGGTTTGACCAACTATCCTTGGAGAATTTGTAATAAGGTAAGGTGACTCATGAATCCAAAATTATCCTGCATTGTATTTCTGGCTTCAGAGGACCCAGACTTCTTGAACCTTGCAAGGGTGAATTCATAAATTTTTGAACTCAGGGTTAGAAATTAAGTTGGTTGCTTGAATATTAATCTTTCAAATGAGAAAAATGTCACAAGTTGTTGGTTTGATTTGGATTAATAGGGTCATGTTTGTATTTTGAAAAGAGAAAATTACATGCTTGGAGGTATAAATTTGTTTTTTCTGTTCTTTTCTTTTTGATATTATGACATTTGGGGATTGTGCCAGTGTATCATTTGACCTGTTCATCTCCTAGTCTCAATTTGAAGCTGCTGCATCTCCTCTAGAGTTAGTTTGCTGTTAATTTAGGACACAAAAATATGTCATTGCTACTACTGTGGTGTTTCTTTCATAGCAGTTGCTCCTGTGGCATCCTCTCCTCTGTCCACCTTGCATGTCTCCCCAGTGATGCTGAACAGCTCTTTGGTCCCTGGAAATGCCATTAGAGACTTCAAGGAAACTTTGTTGAGGTCTGGGAAAGGTGATGCTAGCAATAAAATTAAATTTCTTCCATTTAAGAGCTTGATAATAATACTCCCTCAAGCATAATCCTCACAGAGGCTTCACATTTGCTCTCCTTAACAGCTTTAGAATCTATACATCATTCACTCAAGAATTGGATGGAGCTGAATTCACATATAACTCAGTAATTACCTAAAATATTGGTTGTAATGCAGAGAAGATAATATGTAACAGCACAACTGAATTTTGTAATGTGTTTCTAATAGAAACTCTGTATTTCTGGGTTACTGTACATCGGGGTAGACCTGGTATATGGAGTAGATTATAAGATGACTCCACTAAGGCATCATACAAAAAACATGTTCAAATACCAAATTACTGAGGCCAAGACAAAAGTTGACTCTCCATCTTTGGGAAACTACCAGCCAGGGAAATAACCTAAAGAAATGCAGATTGGTGCAAGAAGGAGTTAGCTTCTTACACTTCATTACAGAGATTCCTTGCTTTCTTCTTCTTTTTGGGCACTGTTGGAGGTTGGATACTTTTATCATATGCAGAAAGAACAACAATAGGAAGTAAACAGCTTTTTCATTGGCTCAGTGTCTTTTACAATAAGCATCTGGAGAAATGAATGAAATATAACACCCATGCAATTGTTATTAGTGCATGAGGACCATACATTCTTTTCAAAACTCTTTTATTGTCAATTCCAGCAAAAGTTATGGTTTGTCTAAAGTAGATTGAAGCCTGCTTATACAAATAACTGCTCTGATGCTAAATGTAATTTCCCTTGCATTGTCTCCACCTCCAAGTTTCATAAATTTGGAATCACTTCTGACTAGTTAGAATAGGAGATGCACTATTGCCTTTTGAGCCTAAATGATGATAGTGAAGTTAAATGCTATCCTTGAGTTTGAAATATCATTTTGATGGAAAACTCTTTGCATTCAAGATGGAATTTGCATCCTATAAGTGGGTAGATGTTAATTATACCTGTTCTTTTTTTTTCCCATTTATTTATTTTATTGCATTTTAGGTTTTGGGGTACATGTAAAGAACATGTAAAATTGTTGCCTAGGTACACACGTGGCAGTGTGATTTGCTGCCTTCCTCCCCATCACCTACATCTGGCATTTCTCCCCTTGCTATCTCTCACCAGCTCCCCACCCCCCACCGTCCCTCCCCTATTTCCCCCCAACTGACCCCAGTGTGTAGTGCTCCACTCCCTGTGTCCATGTGTTCTCATTGTTCAACACCCACCTATGAGTGAGAACATGCGGTGTTTGATCTGCTCTTCTGTCAGTTTGCTGAGAATGATGGTTTCCAGTTTCATCCATGTCCCTACAAATGACACAAACTCATCGTTTTTGATGGCTGCATAATATTCCATGGTGTATATGTGCCACATTTTCCCTGTCCAGTCTATCGTCGATGGGCATTTGGGTTGGTTCCAGGTCTTTGCTATTGTAAACAGTGCTGCAATGAACATTCGTGTGCACGTGTCCTTATAGTAGAACGATTTATAATCCTTTGGATATATACCCAGTAATGTGATTGCTGGGTCAAATGGAATTTCTATTTCTAGGTCCTTGAGGAATCGCTACACTGTCTTCCACAATGGTTGAACTAATTTACACTCCCATCAACAGTGTCAAAGTGTTCCTATTTCTCCACATCCTCTCCAGCATCTGTTGTCTCCAGATTTTTTAATGACCGCCATTCTAACTGGCATGAGATGGTATCTCAATGTTGTTTTGATTTGCATTTCTCTGATGACCAGTGATGATGAGCATTTTTTCCTATGTTTGTTGGCCTCATGTATATCTTCTTTTGTAAAGTGTCTGTTCATATCCTTTGCCCACTTTTGAATGGGCTTGTTAGTTTTTTTCTTGTAAATCTGTTTTAGTTCTTTGTAAATTCTGGATATCAGCCCTTTGTCAGATGGGTAAACTGCAAAAATTTTTTCACATTCTGTTGGTTGCCGATTCACTCTAATGATTGTTTCTTTTACTGTGCAGAAGCTGTGGAGTTTGATTAGGTCCCATTTGTCAATTTTGGCTTTTGTTGTCAATGCTTTTGGTGTTTTGGTCATGAAGTCCTTGCCTACACCTACGTCCTGAATGGTTTTGCCTAGATTTTCTTCTAGGGTTTTTATGGTGTTAGGTCTTATGTTTAAGTCTTTAATCCATCTGGAGTTAATTTTAGTGTAAGGTGTCAGGAAGGGGTCCAGTTTCTGCTTTCTGCACATGGCTAGCCAGCTTTCCCAACACCATTTATTGAACAGGGAATCCTTTCCCCATTGCTTGTTTTTGTCTAGTTTGTCAAAGATCAGATGGGTGTAGATATGTTGTGTTGCCTCCGAGACCTCTGTTCTGTTCCATTGGTCTATATCTTTGTTTTGGTACCAGTACCATGCTGTTTGATTACTGTAGCCTTGTAGTATAGTTTGAAGTCTGGTAGTGTGATGCCCCCCACTTTGTTCTTTTTGCTTAGAATTGACTTGGCTATGCGGGCTCTCTTTTGGTTCCATATGAAGTTTAAGGTGGTTTTTTTCAGTTCTGCAAAGAAGAACTGGAAAAGAATTGGTAGCTTGATGGGGATAGCATTGAATCTGTAAATTACTTTAGACAGTATGGCCATTTTCATGATATTGATTATTCCTAATCATGAACATGGAATGTTTCTCCATCTGTTTGTGTCCTCTCTTATTTCGTTGAGCAGTGGTTTGTAGTTCTCCTTGAAGAGGTCCTTTACGTTCCTTGTTAGTTGTATTCCTAGGTATTTTATTCTCTTTGTGGCAATTGTGAATGGAAGTTTGTTCTTGATTTGGCTCTCTTTAAGTCTGTTATTGGTGTATAGGAATGCTTGTGATTTTTTCACATTGATTTTGTATCCTGAGACTTTGCTGAAGTTGCTTATCAGTTTAAGGAGGTTTAGGGCTGAGATGATGGGGTCTTCCATATATACAATCATGTCGTCTGCAAATAGAGACAATTTGACTTCCTCCTTTCCTATTTGAATGCCCTTTATTTCTTTTTCTTGCCTGATTGCTCTGGCTAGAACTTCTAATACTATACTGAATAGCAGTGGTGAAAGAGGGCATCCTTGTCTGGTGCCAGATTTCAAAGGGAATGCTTCCAGTTTTTGCCCATTCAGTATGATATTGGCTGTTGGTTTGTCATAAATCGCTTTTATTATTTTGAGATACGTTCCATCAATACCTAGCTTATTGAGGGTTTTTAGCATAAAGGGCTGTTGAATTTTGTCAAAGGCCTTCTTTGCATCAATTGAGATAATCATGTGGTTTTTGTCTTTGGTTCTGTTTATGTGGTGAATTTCGTTTATAGACTTGCGTATGTTGAACTAGCCTTGCATCCCCGGGGTGAAGCCTACTTGATCATGGTGGATAAGCTTTTTGATGTGCTGTTGCAATTGGCTTGTCAGTATTTTATTGAAGATTTTTGCATCTATGTTCATCATGGATATTGGCCTGAAGTTTTCTTTTCTTGTTGAGTCTCTGCCAGGGTTTGGAATCATTATGATGTTGGTGTCATAAAATGATTTGGGAAGAATTCCCTCTTTTTGTATTGTTTGGAATAGTTTCAGAAGGAATGGTACCAGCTCCTCTTTGTATGTCTGGTAGAATTCGGCTGTGAACCCATCTGGACCTGGGCTTTTTTTGGGTGGTAAGCTCTTAATTGCTGCCTCAACTTCAGACCTTGTTATGGGTCTGTTCAGGGTTTCGGCTTCTTCCTGGTTTAGGCTTGGGAGGTGGCAAGTGTCCAGGAATTTGTCCATTTCTTCCAGGTTTATTAGTTTGTGTGCGTAGAGTTGTTTGTAATAATCTCTGATGATGGTTTTAATTTCTGTGGAATCTGTGGTGATATCCCCTTTATCGTTTTTTATTGCATCAATTTGGTTATTCTCTCTTTTCTTTTTTATTAATCTGGCTAGTGGTCTGTCTATTTTGTAGATCTTTTCAAAAAACCAGCTCCTGGATTTATTGATTTTTTGAAGGGTTTTTTGTGTCTCTATCTCCTTCAGTTCTGCTCTGATCTTAGCTATTTCTTGTCTTCTGCTAGACTTTGAGGTTTTTTGATCTTGCTCCTCTAGCTCTTTCAGTTTTGAAGATAGGGTGTCAATTTTTGATCTCTCCTTGCTTCTCATGTGGGCACTTATTGCTATATATTTTCCTCTAGAGACTGCTTTAAATGTGTCCCAGGGATTCTGGTATGTTGTGTCTTCATTCTCGTTGGTTTCGAAGAACATCTTTATTTCTGTCTTCATTTCATTGTTTATCCAGTCAACATTCAAGAGCAAGTTGTTCAGTTTCCATGAAGCTGTGCGGTTCTAGGTTAGTTTTTGAATTCTGAGTTCTAACTTGATTGCACTGTGGTCTG
>NW_022436954.1:20189147-20320983 GCF_009761245.1 Sapajus apella
ATTTCCGTTCTTTTGCATTTGCTGAGGAGTGATTTACTCCCAATTATGTGGTCAATTTTAGAGTAGGTGTGATGTGGTTCTGAGAAGAATGTATATTCTGTGGATTTGGGGTGGAGAGTTCTGTAAATGTCTATTAGATTTGCTTGTTTCAGGTCTGAGTTCAAGTCCTGGATATCCTTGTTAATTTTCTGTCTGGTTGATCTGTCTAATGTTGACAATGGGGTGTTAAAGTCTCCCACTATTATTGTGTGGGAGTCTAAGTCTCTTTGTAAGTCATTAAGAACTTGCCTTATGTATCTGTGTGCTCCTGTATTGGGTGCGTATATATTTAGGATCGCTAGCTCTTCTTGTTGCATTGATCCTTTTACCATTATGTAATGTCCCTCTTTGTCTCTTATGATCTTTGTTGCTTTAAAGCCTAATTTATCAGAGATGAAAATTGCAACTCCTGCTTTTTTTTGCTCTCCATTTGCTTGGTAAATCTTCCTCCATCCCTTTATTTTGAGCCTTTGTGTATCCTTGCATGTGAGATGGGTTTCCTGGATACAGCACACCGATGGGTTTTGTCTTTTTATCCAATTTGCCAGTCTGTGTCTTTTGATTGGGGCATTTAGTCCATTTACATTTAGGGTTAATATTGTTATGTGTGAATTTAATACTGCCATTTTGGTGCTAGCTGGGTGTTTTGCCCTTTAGTTGAGCTGGTACTTGTTGTTCCTTTATATGTGTAGAGCCTCTTTCAGGAGCTCTTGTAGAGCAAGCCTGGTGATGACGAAATCTCTGAGTGCTTGCACTCAAAGGATTTTATTTTTCCTTCACTTATGAAGCTTAGTTTGGCTGGATAGGAGATTCTGGGTTGAAAGTTCTTTTCTTTAAGGATGTTGAATATTGGCCCCCACTCTCTTCTGGCTTGTAGGGTTTCTGCTGAGAGATCTGCTGAGTCTGATGGGCTTCCCTTTATGGGTAACCCGACCTTTCTCTCTGGCTGCCCTTAGTATTTTCTCCTTCATTTCAACCCTGGTGAATCTGACGATTATGTGCCTTGGGGTTGCTTTTCTTGACGAATATCTTTGTGGTGTTCTCTGTATTTCCTGGACTTGAATGTTTGCCTGCCTTGCTAGGTTGGGGAAGTTTTCCTGGATAATATCCTGAAGAGTATTTTCCAGCTTGGATTCATTCTCTTCGTCACATTCAGTTACGCCTATCAAACGTATATTAGGTCTTTTCACATAGTCCCACATTTCTTGGAGACTTTGTTCATCCCTTTTTACGCTTTTTTCTCTATTCTTGCCTTCCCGTTTTATTTCATTGAGTTGATCTTCGACCTCTGATATGCTTTCTTCTGCTTGGTCAATTCGGCTGTTGATACTTGTGCATGCTTCACGAAGTTCTTGTGTTGCGCTTTTCAGCTCCATCAATTCACTTATATTCCTTTCTATTTTGTCCATTCTCGTTAGCATTTCATCAAATCTTTTTTCAAGGTTCTTAGTTTCTTTGCATTTGGTTAGAACATGTCCTTTAAGTTCACAGAAGTTTCTTACTACCCACCTTCTGAAGTCTGATTCTGTCATTTCATCACACTCGTTCTCCCTCCAACCTTGTTCCCTTGCTGGTGAGGAGTTGTGATCCCTTGTAGGAGGAGAGGTGTTCTGATTTCGGGTGTTTTCATCCTTTTTGCGCTGGTTTCTTCCCATCTTTAAGGATTTATCCACCTGTCGACTTTGTAGTTGCTGGCTTTCAGATTGGGTCTCAAATCTTTCAGATTGACGTTCTGTTTGTTGATTATGAGGTTATTTCTGTTTCTTGGTTTTCCTTCTGACAGTCTGGCCCCTCTGCTGTAGGTCTGCTGAGGTTCACTCCAGGCCCTGCTTGCCTGGGGTTCACCGGCAGCAGCTGCTGAACAGTAAGGGTTGTTACCAGTTTTCTTCTTCTGCTATCTTTGTCCCAGAAGGATACCTGCCTAGTGTCAATCTGATCTCTCTTTTATGAAGTGTCTCTTTGGATATATAGGGGTCAGGGAGCTGCTTGAGGAGACGGTCTCTTCTTTATAGGAGCTCAAATGGTGAGCTGTGAGCTCTGTTGTTGTTCATTCAGAGCTGCTGGGCTGGTACATTTAGGTCTGCTGCAGCAGAACTCATAAACTGCTTTTTGTTCCCAGGTGCTCTGTCCCAGGGATTTAGGGCTTTATTTATGAGTTTCTGTTATGCTGCCGCCTTCTTTTTTTTTTTTCCTTCAGACCTGCCCTGCCCAGCAAGGAGGCAGCCTAGTCACTGTCAGCCTATAGAGGCTTTGCTGAGCTGCTGTGGGCTCTGCCCCACTGCCAAGTGAACTTCCCTGAAGTCCTGTTTGTATGGGTGTAGTTAGAACTGCTTTGGCGATGGTGGCCCACCTCTGTTGAGGCGGAGACTCTCTGCTGTGGCGGGTTGCCTTGGCAACGGTGGGCTGCCTCAGCAATGGCAGGTTGCCTTGGCAACGGCGGGCTGCCTCAGCATTGGCCGACTACCTCTGTCCTGGCAGGCTGCCTAGGTAATGGTGGACGTCCCTCCCCCACAGAGCTGGACCGTCCCGGGTTCAGCTGCGCTTGCTGTGAAACTCTCAATCCAGAGTTTCTGGTTGCTGTTCTTTTGTGGGGGTGGGACCAGCCGAGCCTGATCACCTGGCTCCTTGCCTCAGAGCCTTTTTTAAGTTGGTGTTCCAGTCGCCTTTTGAAGAGGCGCCGGGGTCTGTTTGTTTTCCCCTGCGGCCACTCACTGCGCTGGCTTAAACAGCGACACTGAGGTTTGTGGCGCTTTTTTTTTTTTTTTTTTGCCTTGAAATCTCCTGTCCTGGTTCTCTGCTCAGTCCCCTTTTTAAACAGATGAATGGGCGACTTCCCGTGGCTCCAATCGCCAGCCAAAAGTGCACCTGGACAGGTGTATTTTGTATGGAGAACCACTGCTCCGGGGCGCTGACAAAGCAGGCGCTCCGGGCAAAGCAGTGGTGCCGGCCGGCACAGCCGCGCTGGCAGAAACAGCCGCGCTGGTGACCTTGGAGCTCCTCTGCCTGGGAATTTCCTAGTCTGTGGGCAATAAAAATGCGGCGTCCACTCACCCTCTGTGCTTTCACTGGGAGCAGCAATCCTGAGCTGTTCCTAAATGGCCATCTCGGATCCTCCTCCCAATTATACCTGTTCTTAATAGTTTGATGGCTAAGAGCATGGACTCTGAACCAGACTGCCTGAGTCTGAATTCTGGTTCTGACACTTATCAGCAACATGTTTTTAGGTAAGTTGATTCATATCTGTGCATTAATTGTTGTATCTGTAATAAGGAAATAATAGTACTGATCTCATAGAGTTCTTTTGAAGATTAAATGAGTTAATGTCAACAAAGTCCCTGATACATAGTATATGCTAGGTGTTAGCCATGATGATGATGTTGATGACAATGACAATGTTGAAGAAGAAAAAGGAGGAGGAGGAGGAAAAGAAGGAGGAGGAGGAGAAGAAGAAAAGAAGAAGGAGAAGGAGAGAAAGATGGAGAGGGAGAGGAAGAGGGAGAGGAAGAGGGAGAGGTAGAGAAAGGAAGAAGAAGGAGAGGAGGAGGAGAAGGAGAAGAAGAAGAAAAAGAAGAAGATCTGTACAATCTGATGATAATGCCCAAGGTGTATGCTTAATGACAGAGGAAAGAATATGGCCATGAACCCCCTACCTCCAGAGCACAGCAGTTGGTTACTTTATATCAAGTTCTTTTTGGTCTGAGGTTGAACAGTTACAGTGATTCTTGAAGGCAGAGGAATACACTAAATGTGCACTCATGGGCTTTTGGACTTAGTAGGAGAAAAATTCGGAGCCAAACATTGCTTTTTAGTATTATTTTAAAAATTAGGGTAAATATTATACTTCAGTAGATTTTAAGTTGTGGTGTTGCCCCTTAATTTGTGCCTGTCTTATTTCCATCTCCTCCTTTCTTTCAAGGCAGCTTCTAAGACAGACATAACCCCTCAATGCTAGCTCTGTAAGTTATCTCAAAGCATCACTGCAGAAACTGTTCAGAGATTGGGTTGCTGAAATTTACATTTGAGAGGGGAATAAAAGGACACCCAGGTTGAGGATAGTTGTTAATGAGCTAATTGGTACTTGGGAGAAACATGACCTTCAGAAGGAGATAAAAATGCATAATTTTTAGTGGAGAGGTTTTGGAAACTTGCCATGTCAGTCACCAGTGTAAATTTTATTTTTTCAAGTAGACATGCCAATTTGGTGTTTTGTTTTGCTTTTATCTGAATCCAGGTTGTTATGAGTTGGCTCTGTGTCCACCCAAGTTCCATGTCGAATTATAATCCCCACATGTTGAAGGTGGCGCCTGGCGGGAGGTGACTGAATCATGGGGGTAGACTTCCCCCTTGCCGTTCTCCTGATAGAGTTCTCACAAGATCTGGTTGTTTGAAAGTGTGTAGCACTTCCCCCTTGGCTCTTTCTCTCATGCCACCATGTAAAAATTGTGCTAGTTTCCTCTTTGCCTTCTACAATGATTGTAAGTTTCCTGAGGCCTCCCCAGCCATGCCTCCTGTACACCCTGCAGAACTATGAGTCAACTGAGCCTATTTTCTTTATAATTTCCCCAGTCTCAGGGAGTTCTTTATAGCAGTGTGAGAATGCACTAATACACAGGTCTTCACACCTGTTTTGGCATGTCTTATCTTTTCCAATGAGTATGTCTTCTGAAACCACCATTCCCTAAATAACTGGTTTCTTTACATCACAGACTTTGTCCTTGAATTTTTCTCCTCAATTTTGTATTATCAGCAAACTAGTTTCCCCTTTGATGAATTCTTAGGTGGAAATCCCTCCCCTTGATCCCCCTGTTGCATATGGCTGAGTTGGTACAGTCTTTATTGATAATATACTCCTGGGTCTTCACTCTTTCCTTTCTCTTGATTCTCATGTTATTTAATTGCAACACCCTGCTTTCATCCTCTCTAATGTCAGCTGTTCACCCCCAGGGCATTTTTCCTCTTATCCCTAGGACTTCAGTGGCTGCCTGAGTTTTCTTTTCCCAGACCTTCTGCCAGTCTTTATTTTCCCTTTTTAAAATAACACATTCATCATTTTAGAAAAAGAATAAACAAAAGGAAGACACATTTTAAAAATGTATTTCCCAAGCCAGGTGTGGTGTCTGAAGTCTGTAATCCCAGCACTTTGGGAGACTGAGGTGGCAGATCACGAGGTCAGGAGTTCAAGACTAGTCTGGCCAACATAGTGAAACCACATCTCTAGTAAAAATACAGAAAATTTAGCTGAATGTGGTGGTGTGTGCTTGTAATCCCAGCTATTTGGGAAACTGAGGTAGGAGAATCACGTAAACTTGGGAGGTGGAGGTTGCAGTGAGCCAAGATTGTGCTATTGCACTCCAGCCCAAGCGACAGTGTGAGACTCCATCTCAAAAAAAAAAAAATGTATTCGCTGTGCAGAGAGATAATCACTATTAGTGCTCCCCACCTTTTTCTCTTAAAAAAAATGAGATCACACTCATCCCCTGCCTTGTAAACTATTAACAACACACTGAGATCATTTTCTCATGTGGCTAACTTTTTTCCTATATCAGGTTTGAAGCAGGATTTAATTCCAGGGGGATCTCTCCCCCTGTCTGACTACACCTTTGGCCTTCTCTACATCACATCATGCTCAGTCTTTTTTGTCCTTTTCTCAACTTCCTGTTTTTTCCTTTGTCTCATCATCTAACTGCTGTGTGTTGTAGTTAATTTGACCTGAGAGAAAGTGAGCTGGGATTACTGACTGATTAGGGCTTTGTTGGGCACAAAGCCTCAGTGGCACTGGGATTCTGGCCTGACCCTTTGCATTTCCAGACACAGTTTTAGTTGAAACCATGGTCATATGGGAAGTGGTTCTGTACATACACTCTGGATCAAATGCTTCAGCCTGATTGCAGCTTTTCCATTTACCATGCACTTCAGTGTCCTCATCTGCTCTCATATAGTTGCTGTGAATGACAACCACGTTAATGCCCAGAAGGCACTTGAAACTGGATCCAGCACATGGAAACCACCCAGAAAATAATGTCAGCTATTGTTTTTTTTTTAGATTGAGATTTAAAGTTGATTATTATTTCTTAACACCACTCAAACGAATCTCCTGTGTTCCTTCCTCACTGACATTCTGAGTTCAGATGCCTTGTCTACATAACAGCCTCAAAACTGCTCCTATCTACACAATTTTATGTCTCTGATTCACTCTTCACACTGTAGCTAGAGTGAGTGTTCTGAAATACAGATCTAATCAGGAACTTCCTCTGGCCGAAACCCTTCAGTGGTACCCTGTTGTTCTCAGAGAAAAGTCCAATTTCTTTTGCTTGATGGAGGAAACCCTTCAAAATTTGGCACCTGCCCTGCTCTCCAGCCTCATCTCTTGCCATTCTTCCAACTCCCCTTAAGCCGTGCAATTCTGCACAGTTCCTCAAAATGACCATGTGTTTTCTTTCCTATCAGGGCCTTGGTGCTATTCTTTCCTTTGGAACATGTTGCTATTCTTTCTCCCAGGACTCATGATTGGCTAACTCCTACCCATTTTTCAAGATGCAGTGGAAGCTGTCTAGAAGGCTCCAAGAATCTTCCCCTGCCCCTGCCAAACCTGGGTTAAGTGCCCACCCAAGTGCTCCATAGCATCCTGTGCTTACCTCTACCACCCACATACTGCATTCTGTAGTGACAGCCTTGTCTGTTTTCCCCAATAATCTGCAAACTTCTTAAGGGAAAAAGATAATTATCTTCTTTTCTTAGTATCTGGTATAGCAGCTGGACCATGATCACTGATATGAATTGAGTTCATGTCTCATGTCTCAGAAACAGGGTTTTTAAAAAATCTTTCCAGAAGTTTTATCTCAATTGTTACATGTTAACTTTTGATGGTTTCAGTCTCAAAGGGTGGATTTTTGTTGACCTTGTCTCCATAGTTGACACTACTGTACTTCTTTTCTTCTCCTTCATTTCTACATTCAGAACCTTCCATTCTTTCACTTTTTTTCCCTATTTTCCTATACTAATTTGTCTACATCTGCATTGTTGTACTTTTTACCCTAGGCTGAGGTTAGTGAATTGCTCCAGGATCTGCTTTCCCTCGGGATTATGAGCAACTCAAGTGTAGAGGACATTATTTTCTCAGCCTCCTCTGTTCTATAGCTCCTTGATATAAAGGATTTTGGCAAGTAACAGTCTACTTAAATCCAAAGCTTTGAAGCAGGAGGTAAAAGAAACATTAATGTAGTAGTGACACTGACAGTTTTGTAGGAGAAATCTTATATAGAAAAGGCCAAAGAGGATGTTGAGCCCTTGAGTGAAACTGACAGAGGAAACTTTCTTTCCATTTATCCTTTTGTTTTGATTTTGAAAGCTGGTAAGTACTGTATTACATGTGACCTTTTGTAGACTGAGAACATAGAAAGACACTATGTCTAGGGTCCAGATAAAGCACAACTCTGTAATGGATGCTTAATACATATTTTTATGTGTTACATGAGGATGATGAGGATTGGTTCTGCAGGACTGTTCCAGTTCTAGATTACTCTTTTGTAAAATGAGTATAGTAATACTGTCTACCACGTAAGGTTGTTTTGAAGATTAAATAAGATAATTCTTATAAAGCACTTAACAAGTGTCTGGCACATAGTTAGCATTAAAAAATATGGCTATTATTACTCTGTGGTAGTCATTTTATATGCAGTGTCTTATTTTATTCACATATTAACTCAAGGAGTTTCTACCCAATTATTTTTTCATTCACAGATGTTGCATAACTTTTTTTATTGTACTTTAGGTTTTGAGGTACCTGTGCAGATCATGCAGGATCGTTGTATAGGTATATACATGGCAATGTGGTTTGCGGCCTCCATCCCCCCATCACCTATATCTGGTATTTCTCCCCATGTTATCCCTCCCCACCCCCTGCTGTCCCTCCCCTAGCCCCCACCAACTGACCGAAGTGTGCGATGCTCCCCTCCCTGTGTCCACTTCTTTAAGCTCATGTAGCTATAAATCGGCAGAGTTTCAATTCAATTTTGTTTGACATGAAAGTCCACACCCTTCTGGAAGGACAGTAGGGCCAAGCCTGGCATTGTTTTGAACATGATTCTCTGAAAAAAATTGTTTGAATTTGTCTTTGTGACTCCTTGTCTCTACATATATTTGACATTTATAATCTACAAACCCATATAGCAGAAACTGATATTGTGTTAGGCATCTGATTTTACCTATCTGGAGCAAGTTTTTGCAATATCAACATTTTGATATTCTGGGCTGAATAATTCTTTGTTGTGTGGGCTGTTTTATGCATTGTAAGATTCTTAGCAACATTCCTAACATCAACTAACCAGATATCATTAGCATTTTCTCTCTCCTGGGTGGTCAACTAACAATGTCTCTAGACATTCCCAAATGTCTCCTGGGGATCAAAATTACCACTGGTTGAAAACTGCTGACCTGGAGTATAAATCTATGTTCATTGTGCTATTTGTCCCTGGTATATTTATATTTAAGGAGAGACAAATATCAACAGAAACAACCCTAAATGCAGCTATTTCCAGCTCTCATCAGGCACTTTAAGCTCAGACATTTGCCACTGATGCCAACTTGGACTCTCAGGTCGTGCTGCCTTTTAAGTCACTAAGAAACCTTGCCTTACTCATGCTGTATTCGTTTGCTAGGGCTGCCATAACAAAATGCCACAGACTGGGTGGCTTAAACAACATAAATTTATTTCTTTACCATTCCAGGGGCTGGAAGTCCAAGATTAAGATACCAGCGGGGTTGGTTTTCTCTGAGGTCTCTCTCCTTGGCTTGCAGATGGCTGCCCTCTTGCTGCTTCTTCACACGGTTATCCCTCCGTGCACACATGGCCTTGGTGTCCTTTGTGTATCCAAATTCCCCTTATAAGAAAGCCAGTCATAGTGGATTGGGGCCCACCATAATGACTTTATTTTTAACTTAATCTTTCTTTACAGACCCTATTTGCAACTATGATTCATTATGAGGTACTGGAGGTTAGGGCTTCAACTCAACTGGGAGGAAGCACATAGTCCATAAGACACCCCTACCCACTTAATTCATCTGCACTTGTACCCACACTTCTTTTTTCCATTCTTAGAGAATAACCATATCTCCTCTTAATGGCCCAAACCAAAACCTCCTCTAAGCGTCTGGTCTTCAGTTTCTTTTGAGAACTTGTTCCAGAAGTTACCTCCTACTACTCCCACACACCATTTTCTCCCCATAGCTTAGTTCTCTCCCTCATCACTGGCTTTTTCTTCTTGGTCTATTAACATGCTCAAGTGTCTTCCTGTGTTGCCCTGTGACATTTGCAATTCTCTCTCCTTGTCACAACTGTATTTCTTTTTAAAAAAAATTTAAATTTAAAAATTTTTCCATAAGTTATTGGGGTACAGGTGGTATTTGGTTACATAAATAAGTTCTTTTGGTGATGATTTGTGAGATTTTGGTGCACACATCACCTGAGCAGTATACACTGCACCATATTTGTGGTCTTTTATCCCTTGACCTCCTCCTACTCTTCCTCCCAAGTTCCCAAAGTCCACTGTATCATACTTATGCCTTTGCGTCCTCATAGCTTAGCTCCTATATATCAGTAAGAACATATGATTTTGATTTTTCATTCCTGAGTTACTTCTCTTAGACTAATCGTCTCCAGTCTCATCCAGGTCACGCAAATGCTGTTAATTCATTCCTTTATGGCTGCATGTTATTCCATCATATATATACCACAATTGTATTGCTTTGTAAAGAAATTATTTCTTAAATAAATTTAAGAAACTTTATTTCCATCTTTTCGCTTTCCTTTCTTTTCTCCCTTCTTTTCAATTTTTGTCTCTACTTCTGCCATACTTCTGAAATTGCTCTTATTAGGGTCACCAAACAAATTTTTTATGACTAAATTCAATGGCAATATTCTGGTATCTTTATTTTATTTGATCCCTGTGCTACATTAATGAAGTTGAATATTATTGACCATTTAATTTATATCTGTCTGTATGTTTCTCTATCATCTATCATCTTTTTATATCAGTAATACATAGTTTAAGATCAAATGGTTCAAGGCCTATAATGAAAATGAGGCCAGGTATACAGGCTCACCTTGTAATCCCAGCACTTTGGGAGGCCAAGGCAGAGGCATCCCTTAAGTTCTGGAGTTTGAGACCAGCCTGAGCAACATAAAGAGACCTCATCTCTACTAAAATTTAAAAAAGATTAACTGGGCAGAGTGGTGTACACTTGCCATCTTAGCTACATGGGGGCTGCAGCAGGAGGACAGTAAAGGCTGCAGTGAGCCCTGATCATGCCACTATAATCCACGCTGGGTGACAAAGCAAGACTCCATCTCAAACAACAGCAGTAACAACAAAAGCCTAAAAATGAAAGGAGTAGTCTTCATATCACCCTTCTTTATGTACAAGCTTCTTTTGATTGAAATTAATACTTTTTTACTTTTACGTATTTCATTAGTTTTTACATGTATGTTTTAAAAGAACAAGCTTATTCAAATATTTCTTGATTTGTCCATTTTAAATACCATTTAATGCTGCTTTGTTATAAAGGTGGGAATTTGGTTTCTTATACCCTATCATCATCCCACACAAAATTTATCCTAATATGTTAATAGTATAATTGTCAATTAAGTTTGTATTTATTTCTTACTTTATTGTAAGTATGTGAATATTTCTCAAAATTGGGCTATTTAATTTCCTGTGACTATCTTTCCTTTCTTGGGAAATTTCTTGTTTTTATCAGTGTTATTAATTGCATTTATTTTGCTTTGTTTTCTATATGCCTTCTGGTTTTTTTTATCCAAAAAATCCATGTACTCAAACATAAGTTTTATTATTTTTTCCTTAGAAAAAAAATTCTTGCAGGAACCTTATGTACTTTTGCTCCATTATAGACCCTCTTTAGGCCTAATACCCAGATGTCATATTAGCCGTTCTTTAATATTATCCTAGGAATTACTTTCACTTATCTCCTGTGTTCTATCCCCTCTTCCCTGGATCCTATATTTTTCTCTTTCTTGGACTACTGCTTCATTTTGTTGGAGCACATTTTCCAGAAAGTTTCTGAGAAGGAGTGCATCAGAGATATTTCACTTATTTATGATGGATAGATAATTTGGCTGGATATAAAATTCTATGCTGTAAATAACTTCTCCAAAAAATTTTAAAGCATTACAGTATTTCTTTTGTGAATGCTAATGACATTCTGATCTTGGATTATTTCAATGTGACGTATATTCTCCAAGACATCTTGGAACCTACCCCCTCCATGCTCCTCAATCCCTCTCTCTCTCGTGTTCTCTCTCTCCCCATTTCCCTCTTTCCCCTATTCTGTTCTCAGATCTCTAAACCTCCTCTTCTGTCTTTATTCTCAGTTGATGACCTTGCTTCCTATGTCCCTGAGAAAATTGAATAAATTTTTGAAAGTGGCTTTACTCCATCACTCTGTCACTTTAACTAAACTCTGCATCTGTTCCTTTCTTTTATGATTCACATTATGCATATGTTTTACTTTTTGTAATTTTCTCACAGTTCTTGGTATTCCAGTCTATCTTTTCATTCTTTTTTTCTCTTGCTTTTCAGTTTTGAAAGTTTCTTTTGACATTTTTAAGTCCTCCAATTCTGTTTAGTCCATTGATGAGCCTATTTGAGGCATTCCTCATTTCTGCAACAGTGATTTTAATTTCTAGCATTTTCTTTTGATCCTTTCTTAGAGTTTTTATATCTGCTTAAATGCTTTATCTATTCTTGCACATTGTCCACTTTTTTTATTACAGTCCTTAGCATATTAATCAGAGTTGTTTTAAATTGCCAGTCTGATAATTCCAAAATCTCTGCAATGTCTGAATTTGGTTCTGTTTCTTCAAATTGCCTTTTCTGTCTTTTAGTATGCCTTGTAATTTTTGGCTGAAATATGGACATGATATACTGGGTAAAATAAGCTGAGGTAAATCAGAATTTAGTGTGAAGTTTTGTTTATCTGGATAGAAGTTAGGGTGTATTTACTGTCAGATATAGCTATAGGAGTCATAGGTAAAATGTCTTCTGGTGTCCTTTTTTTTTTCTTTCTTGTGTCTTTGGGTTTCCATAGAAAGTTAAACTTAAGTAAGGTCTGAAATGGACAAGTTCTTTCAGTTGCTATTTCCCTGTTACTATCCAGGTGCCTTATTGATGTGGTGATAAGTTTGCAGGGGTGGAGGGAGAATTGTTTGACAGTCCTATGAGTAAGTCTCAGTCCTTCAGTGAGCCTGTATCCAAAGGCTGCTATCTTCACAAATGCTTTTCAGTCTTTTCTCCCCCTTAAGAGATACAGGAAAGATGGGGTGAGTTGGATATTTCCATTCTCTCAAGTCATTTAGGCTCTGGTAAAATAGTTTTCCTTGAGATAAATCCTTATTAAGGAGAACAGAATGTTCTTAGCCTGTTTCTGAAGAATTACTTTTTCCTTCTCATTGTCAGAATTACATGAGGATTCTTCTCTGATCTTCACTCCGAGAACCTGATAGGGCTCCTGGAAGTAAACCGCACAAATGTGTGGGGGCCCCTTAAGAAGAGACCCCTTTGGAGTTAACTTTCAAGCTTATTTATGCTTAGGTTCCCATATTTAATCACTTACTGTTTAAGTTTTCCTATAATTTTACTGGCTCCAGTGGTGGTTCTGCTACTGGCTGCTCCAGTAAATTGTGATTCTCTGTATCTGCCTATCTCTCTCTTTAACTTTGGGGATAGCAGTTTGCCCTGTGAGCTCAGTTCTATGAAAGATCTAAAAAGAATTGTTAATTTCCAGTTTATTTAACTTTTATCTTGTGAGTACAGGAGTGATGACTTCCAAGCTCTTTATATGCTGGATCAGAAATAAGGAGTCCCTGTATCACATACTCTACCTTCTCTTCTGCTTCTGCAAATGGCCTCTGTTCCTGCATGAGAATAGCTCCTCCTCTTATGCACTAGGTCTCATACCCTTAACTTCCCCAAAATGTCACACAAGCAACTGTCCCTTCTTTTTTCCACATCATAATGTTCCCTCTTTCTCATCAGTCATTCCCATCAACATTAAAAAATATTATAATAGTTTCTATCTTAATAAAACAACAAACAAATAAACAACAACAAAAACATACCCTCACTTGACCACATATCCTAATCCAGCTACCACCCCATTAATGTCTTCTCCTTTACCACAAAATTCTCCAGAAGAATTAGCCACTCTCACTGCCTCCAATCTCTCCTCCTCCAGGCTTTTATTGCCCTCACACTCTGGAAACCGCCTTTGTCAAGAGCAGTGGTGACTTCTGTGCTGTCGAATTCAATTGTCCGTTCTCATTCTTCATCTTACCTGACCTATCTACAGTATTTGGCAAATGTTGATCTACATTTTCCTTGAAACGCTGTCCTCATTTTGCCTCTCAGAGTTCACACTTGCTTCCTTTTCCTCCTAATTCATCTTTGCCTATTTTTTCTGATTTGAACTTTTCTCCTTATATTCCTGACCTTTAAATTTTGGAGCGGCCCAGGGCTTAGTCCTCAGGTGCCTTCTTTATACTCATTCTTTCATGACCTTATCAGGTCTTGTAGTCTTAAATATCCATTTTTACGCTGTCATTCCTGTGTCAGAGATTAGATAGTTGCTCAGGGAACTAGTTTCTCTTTGTCCGGGAATCATAACTGGACTGCATTTCCTAGCCTTCAGTGCGTTTAGCCATTTGATTGAATTCTAGGCAAAGAAATGTGAGAAGTGTCATCTACCTTTCCAGGCCTAGCCATAAATATCTCCTACTCCTACTCTTCAATCCTTTCTTCCATCTGCTGGATGTATGCAGAGGACTCCATGATGGAGCCACAAATGGGAGAGGCATGGGTCCCCGAATAATCTGGTGACGGATTACCCACCAGTCAGGAATATTAATTTGCACTTTGTGATGAGCCACTGTGATTTGGGAATATGGCCTTAACTAACACAGAAATTTGTTTTTGAAGTGGATGTTGTAATAGAAATCTAAAATACTTGACAGTCTTTATTGGTTGGGTGTCAGGAAGCAAGGAAGCTAATGTCAGAGGCAGAAACGGTTTCTGTGTAATGAAGTTGAAAATATCTGGTTAAAACATTTTCCTTTCTTCTTTCTTTCTTTTCTTTCCTCTCTCTCTCTCTTTCTTCTTTCTTTCTCTCTCTCCCTTCCTTCCTTCCTTCCTTCCTTCCTTCCTTCCTTCCTTCCTTCCTTCCTTCCTTCCTTCCTTCCTTCCTTTCTTCCTTTCTTTCTTTCTTTCTTTCTTTCTTTCTTTCTTTCTTTCTTTCTTTCTTTCTTTCTTTCTTTCTTTCTTTCTTTCTTCTTTCTTTCTTTCTTTCTTTCTTTCTTTCTTTCTTTTCTTTTCTTTTCTTTCTTTTCTTTTCTTTTCTTTTCTTTTCTTTTTTTCTTTTCTTTCTTTTCTTTTCTTTTCTTTTCTTTCTTTCATGTTTGTTTAAGGAACACCAGAGATCGGTGTTTCTGGAAGGGAGTACGTAGTGAGAACAGTAGGATGAAAAGGCAGAGAGGTATGGAGGGGTTAAAACTTTTTTCTGAAATAACTTGGGAGGCACACTTGTTGCTAGCAAACTTGTGCCTCTAGGGAAGGAGTTAGTAAAAGTATATAGTAGTGGATGTTGGTTGCTATTGGCTATGTTTGGTAAGGTCTAAAAGAAAAAGATGAGCTAGACGTTCTTCGCCTGGAGGCACCACGGTTTCCTGCTTCAGCAGTGCTTGGACAGAACCGGCGCTCGTCCCCCGCTCGGCCGGCCGCCCACGGCCAGCCCCCAGTCACCTCCACACCGCGCCCTCGGACCGCCTCTCCAGCACCGCCGCCCTGACTACCGCATCACCTTCGCAGGTGCGCCAGAACTACCACTGGGACTCAGAGGCCGCCCTCAACCGCCAGCTCAACCTGGAGCTCTAGGCCTCCTGTGTTTACCTGTCCATGTCTTACTACTTTGACGGCGATGATGTGGCCTTGAAGAACTTTGCCAAGTACTTTCTTCACCAGTCTCATGAGGAGAGGGAACATGCCGAGAAACTGATGAAGCTGCAGAACCAACGAGGTGGCCACATCTTCCTACAGGATATCAAGAAACCAGACCATGATGACTGGGGGGGACCGGCTGAATGCGATGGAGCGGGCATTACATTTGGAAAAAAATTTGCATCAGTCACTACTGGAATTGCACAAACTGGCCACTGACAAAAATGACCCCCATTTGTGTGACTTCATTGAGACGCATTACCTGAATGAGCAGGTGAAATCCATCAAAGAATTGGGTGATCACGTGACCAACTTGCGCAAGACGGGAGCACCCCAATCTGGCTGGGCAGAATATCTCTTTGACAAGCACAGCCTGGGAGACAGTGATAATGAAAGCTAAGGTTTAGGCTAATTTCCCCATAGCCTCGGGGTGACTTCCCTGGTCGCCAAGGCAGTGCATGCATATTGGGGTTTCCTTTACCTTTTCTATAAGTTGTACCAAAATATCCACTTAAGTTCTTTGTACCATTCCTTCAAATAAAGAAATTTGGTACAAAAAAAAAAAGAGCTTTAGAAAGAATCAGAAAAATCAGGTGGTATATAAGCAGAATGAAAGGCATAGAAAGAATACAGAAATTCAACTGGAAGAACCAACTGTTTCTAAATCTCAAAAGGTAAGAGAGAAGACTAAACAAGACTTTGAGGGGCAAAGACTTATTATGATTGAGCCTCGATGCAAAGATGAGATTAAGAATACAGCTTTCCTCCCCAAGCCTATTATCCCAGCTGGTTTTGTTAGAGTGGGTGGCTAGGCAGACCTGAACAGGACAGGGGAAGCTCCACCATACCGCAGGGATGTCAGGCGACCATCCGGTGATAGTCAAGTGGTTGTTAAACTGTCTCTAATTGACCACACCTAGCGCCAGGGAAGGACAGTCTCTCAATAGATAAAAAAACACCTGAAACTGGTGATCAGCAGCTTCCCAGTAAGATCTCTGGAGCTGGGCAAGCAGGCTGAAGCATGTGCACTGGGAGGAAAGATGGCATAATTTAACTGGCATATGGTCTTCCTCCAGGAACACTCAACAGGTAAGGGAAAAAAGCTTCAAATGGGCATGCATACAAATTCAGTAAACACTCTGTGCATGTGACCCCTCCCAGGTGCTGGCAGGCCACTGTGCATGTGGATACCCTGCCCCAAGGGAAAAATCAAGGGAGGAGAAACAGAAGCCCCAGAACCATATCAATGTGTGAAACCCCAAACCAAGGGCCAAATAGTGCACTTGGATCTCTCAAGTTGCCCGCTTGGCCCTCTTCCGAGTGTGCTTTATTTCCTTTTGTTCCTGCTCTACAAGTTGCCTTGGTCTCTCACTCTGCCTTATGCCTCTCAGCTGAATTCTTTCCTCTGAGGAGGAAAATATGGAGTTGCTGCAGACCCATATGGATTTGCTGCTGGTAGCAGTTTCAAGTTGATTTCTGTTTGCTTAAGAGGGAGAAGCATGGGGCAAGGAAGCCAAGTTATAGGTTATCAGAATGAGAATTATATTCAGGAAAGAACATGTGGTTAGTAACTGACAAGGGCACTTGTCAGAGACTTTCAGTATATAGACATGCAGTCATCTAAGATATGAGGAAGTTTTACTGCCAAGGAACTGTAAGCCTAGACTAAAAAGCCTGTGATTATTCAAGTTTTAACACTTGGGACCTCAAAATTGCATCAGCAGGAAGTGTGCTGAGAAAGTTGAGTAGCTCCAAAGAAGGATTTACTCCACAGCAGACATGTTGGCTGTTGCTACAGAGAACAATGGACAAGAGAGTTCTTCCCAGAGAGCATAATCAGAGCATGATCAAGGAATTTGCTAATCTCATTGTGTTTGGCCAGTAGTATCTCAGCGAATGCAACATTTCTTCTATTTTTCCCCCTTTTGACTGGGAAGTTTAATTGGGGTTATCTTGTTCCCTATTCTTCCAGTAAATATTGACTGTGGGTGAGGGGAAGGCCACTTAATTTATTTTTCTTTTTATTTTATAGACAGATATATTTTAAGGAGTCACATCCAGATCTAAGGGTAAGGGCAACACACACTGGAAGTATCTGGATTTGAGTTGGACCCAGGGACTATATGAGACTTGAGGTTGCATCTCTCTGGGACAAGGTGTGTCTGTGTGTTTTATATATAGAAGGAAGTGAAACAGGTATTTGGCTATCAGGAGTGTTGTCTGTAGCAGAGACCAGAAATTGTTCACCAAACCTGTGTTCTCTTCTTCCTAAGCACATGGCTAGACCACCTATCTCAGTCTTTCTTGCAATGAGATGTGGCTATGCAAATGAAAGTGGCTGGCATCTTTTCTTGATTGGGCCCATAATAATCTTCTCTCATATGATTATCTATCCTTTACCCTAAGGTAGCCCTCCCCAAAGGTAGGACACTTATATAAGTCCCCTATCTTATGACTGAATGCAGAGGACTCAGAGAGCAGAGCCATATGTGGAAGAAGCCTGGACCATTGAATAACCACAAGGAAGGCCATCCACCAACTAGGATTATACATTTGTTTTGATTTCATGAGTGAGAAACAATGTTCTATTTTGTGAAGCCACTGAGAGTTTGGGAATTATCTCTTACAGCAGCCATCATTACTTTGACTAATACCACTCTCCAAGTGATAGATACAGACCAGTCCTTTCCCTGAAATCCAGCCTCGTGTTATCCCGTCCCTTTTGGACATCTCCAAAAGATGTCAAATAGAGATAGCTCTACATTAACACTTTTCAAAAACGTTATTCAAGATCTGTTCTACCCACGGTCCTCTACATTGTACATGTCAGTTCTGTTAGTTGTTCAGACCAAAAAACTTTTAGAGTCGTTCTTGATTGTTCTTTTTCTCTCACACTCTACATCTAATCTGTATACAAATACTATCAGGTTTACTTTCAACATATGCCTAGAATCCAGCTACTTCTCACTATCTTTACTGTCTCTATTGGGTGCACAGTGCTGTGCTTTTTCATGTGAATTATCTCAGTGGCCTCCTAATAGGTCTCTGCTTTGACTCTTGCTACCCTAGCCTATTCTCAATACTGCAGGAAGAGTATATTTTTAAAAAACGTGTGTCGGACTATACAGGTTCTTTGCTCAAAAACCTGTAAAACTACCTGACCCACTTAGAGTAAAATTCAAAGTCCTGAGGTGCTGCTGGATCTGCCCTCTCTGTACTCTGACCTCACCTCTTCTCACTGCTCCCACTCATCCTATTCTGACGACATTGGCTACAGTGCTGCACATCAGACATGCCAAGAACACTTCCACCTCAGGGACTTTACACTTTCTGTCTTGCTGCCTAATATCTCTTTATAGCCATAAAGCTCATTCTCAAATTTCCTTCACATCTGCAATCTTAAGCCATCTTATGAATAAGTTCAGTACATAGTAGGCCTTCAATAAATATCTGTGGAATAAATGAGTAAACAGGTGATACATTTTATCTTTTTGGAAATTTTTAGGATCTCTTCTGATATAAGAAAATTTTACAATGCTGTACTTTAACATAATTATCCTTTATCATCTGTGCTGGGCACTTGTTGGACTCTCTTAGTTGGAAATACATGTCTCTCAATATTGAAAATTTTCTTGCATTATTTCCTTGATGTAATCTCTCTTGTGTTTCCTTAATTCTCTATGTCTGGAGTGTTTTACATTTTTGTTTGCTTTTCCACTCTCTAGGAAACTTTTTACTTTATCTTTGAATCCCATCTATTAAATACATTTTAAAATTTCTGAGATCATGCATACTATTTCCAATTAACATTTCTGATTTATTTTTCTTCTTTTGAAATGCATATTGTTTGTACATCATGAGTGCAGTATCTTCTTTTACCTTTTGAAGATATTAATTAGATCTTTTAGAAGTTTTTTGCATTGCCACTGTTTCCTCCAAGATCTCTTTTAAAAAAATTGGTTTGGACTTTTTTTCACATTAGGTGCTTTCCTTGAATGTGTGATATCCATTCACTGCACATTCCAATTATGGAAAAGTGTTTGGAAGTGGTTGGGAGTTCTTGTGGATGGCAGAGTTTCAATGAAGGCTAGTAAGATATGACTTGGCATTTTATTGGTGTATCTCCAATGGTAGGTATGTATAATTATTTTCTCTTATTTAGTTCAGTTTCCCCAGACAGGAAGCATCTTCCACCTCCTGCTTGAGATGTGGGAGATACATTTTTGAGAGTGGAGGTAAGCAGAGATCCCAGCATTTGGGGAGCCAGGGAGGAGTGGAAGGTGTGAATCTCACTGCTCAATATGAGTTCCACTTACCCATCCTCTTTTCACTGAGATTTTTTGCTCCTACTCTTATTTGGACCTGCTGTCCCTCAGACAAAAATCTCTCTTGTTCAACTTCTCCAGAGGTTAAAAATTCAATCTTCAGCTGTAATGGGGCAAGGCAATCGCCAGCTGGGAGCAGGGGGGAATCAATCAGTCTCTTCCTCCTCCCTCTTCTTTTTCCTCTTCTTTCTTCTTCCTCTTCGTCTTTTTTCTTCATCTTTTTTTACAAACAGGGTTTTACTTCGTCCCTTAGGCTACAGTGCAGTGGTATGATCATAGCTCACTGTAACCTCAAACTCCTGGGCTCATGTGATCCCCCTGCTAGTCTCCCAAGTAGGTAGGATGCTACCACACCCAGCTAATTTTTAGATTTTTTTTGTAGACATAGGGTTCTCTCTATATTGTCCAGGTTGATCTCAAATTCCTGGTCTCAAGTGATCCTCCTCCTTCGGCCTCTTCAAGTGCTGGGATTACAGGCGTAAGCCACTGTGGCTGGCCATTTTTACTCTTCTTTATACAAACTTTCAAACTATCATTCCATTTTCAGCCTGATCGTACTTGGAGCTTTGAAGGTACTTGCTCTCCAGTTCCTAAGCATGCTATAAAAGTAGAATGTTTTCTGTATTCTTCCACCCTGTCCTGAACTTTTTGTAAACATGTGTTTTGATTTCCTCCAGTTTGCCAAGTTAGTGACACTTGCCCATCTCCTTAACAATTTCCAAAATTTTGTTGACATATCTAATCTGCCAGTATCGCCTATTCTATTCTCTCTATGCATTTATAACTTAAAATATTTTTATGATGCTTTTTGTTCTTGAGAAGAAAGAGGTAAATATATAGATTTAATTTGCTTTTTTTTCCCCCCCACAAACCCATTCTTTCTGAAACTCTCAGCCTCCCTGGCTTCTACAGCGCTCACCTGTTTCTCTTCCTTTTGCTCTGTTTCTCTGCTCTGTTTTTCATGTGCTGCTCTTATGTTTGTTTCCCTTCAACAAAGCTTGTTCTCAGCCCTCAGGTTCTGCTGCTACTCTTATGAAACACATTTTGATAAAGTTTCTCCCATATTGCCTCATGGTTTTAATAAGTCCCGTAGGCTAATAATACACACATCTGTGTCTCCTGACCTGATCTCATCCCTTAGCTCCAGATTCTAAATACTAGTTCTGGACATATCCGCTGAGCATCTTCCCATAAACATCTTTACAAATGAAAGGTGCATAAGACAGAATAATCACTGAAGTCACAAACCTGGGAGTCATCTTAATCTTCTACCTGTTTTTCTTTACCTCATAGATCCAGGTAGTCATTAAATACTGCCAGTTTTTCCCTCTCCCGTATTTTCTTGAATCCATTGCCCCCTTTGTCTCCATGATGATCGCCCTCATAAACGCCTTTCTGCTCTGCTGCTGCAGCTTCCTAACTGCCACCAGCTTCTGCCTTTTCCCTCTTAAATTCATCCTCTGCTCAGGTACCAGAGCGACCTGCACATAGCATAAATCTCATCCTATAGCTCCCCTGCCGAAACCCCTTCATCTGCTCCCCTGCTTGGAATAAAATCTATGTTGCTTGGCATGGCATACAAGGTCTTCCATGACCTGGCCCTGGCTTGTCTCTCTTGCTTCATCTCACCTTACTCCTAGCCTCATATGTTCACTCTTGTAGTGCAAAACTGCCTGTTCCTGTCTCCCCTTAGGTTTCTTGCTTCTGTGCCTTTGCTCTTATGATTTTCTGTGCCTTTGCTCCTATGATTTCCTCTGCCTTCTTTCTTCTTTTCAACCTGACTAATTCTTACTTATCTTTGAAGATTCAGCTAATAATATATCTTCTACCACAGGAATCAGCTCTAATTTCTCTAGTTCTGTGAGGTACCCCTTCTCCGCGCTCCTGTATTTGCATGTGTGCACACCACCATTCCAGCACGTTGTGTATATCTATATCATTAAGCAAATACACACTTGTGTGTGTGTGTGTGTGTTAGTGACTGTAATGGTTAATACTGGTGTCTACTTCATTGGATTTAAGGATACAAAGTATTGATCCTGGGTGTGTCTGTAAGGGTATTGCCAAAGGAGATGAACATTTGAGTCACTGGGCTGGGAAAGGCAGACCCACCCTTAACCTGGGTGGGCACCATATAATCAGCTGCCAGGAAGGCTAGAATATAAACAGGCAGAAAAATGTGAAAATAGACATGGGCCTAGCCTCCCGGCTTACATCTTTCTCCCTATGCTGAATGCTTCTTGCCCTAGAACATTGGACTCCAAGTTCTTCAATTTTGGAAGACTTTTGTTGTACCTCAGCCTACAGACAGCCTCTTGTGGGACCTTGTGATCATGTGAGTTAATACTTATTAGTCTCCCCTTTGTATATGTGTGTGTATATATATATATATATCTCCATTAGTTTTGTTCCTCTAGAGAAGATTAATATAGCTAAATACACATGTGTGTGTTTGCTTAGTGATTGTGTGTGTGTGTGTGTGTGTGTGTGTGTGTGTGTAGTGACCTTGGTAGATTGTAAGCTTCCCCCAGACAAGGAATTCTCCTGTATTCTTGGTGCCTGTAGTATATTTGGGATTCAGTAATTGGAGGATTGAAAGCAAATCTGCTTATAAATTACTTCTTGGTGGTTTGGAAAACAGTAAGAGCTGAGAACCCAGCAGGAAGTTCTGGCATATGGTGACAATGGGAGCAGATTTTGAGACAAAAGTGATTATTTTGCCTCAGTTTCTCTCACTACTTTGCATGTTTCACATGGCGTGTGTTTGGGAAGGATGTATCCTGATCTGGGGGTATTGTATGGCAGGAAAGAGAGAAAGCCAGGAACAATTTTCATCCTCAGCCGATGCAAAGAAAGGCTAGCTGTGACTTGGGTCATTGCCATGGGTTAAAGCAGACTATTTTATATAGTCAAGTGGTATAGAAGAGGGTTGGTGAAGGGTGAATCCTGTAAGTGCCTGGCAAATAGGACTGAATTGGTGGAGGGGTGGGAAGGGTTGAAATAAATGAAAAGTGACATCTACTTTCACCTTTCTCACATACCAGTGTTCTCTTGGTCCAATCCCAAATGTCTCTGGGTCAGGTCCAGTTTGTAGATAGCAGTGAACATCCTAATGTTGCATGTAGGCACTTCAAGACAAGCTCTCATAAATAGCTCCCATGCCCTGGAAGGCGTGCAAAATACATTTCAGTGATGACTGCAGAGATGCTTGCTAAAAAGCAAACAGTACATTAGTGGCCTTCTGAGTTCTTGTGCAAATGGGGTGTGAAATTGTGGCTTGATGCTCCAAAGCTATACCTTTTTGTCTCCCTGATGATGATTAAGAGAAACCTGGCTTGATTTGATTGGGAGGGTGTGTGTGTGTGTGGAGGGGGGCCAGATGGGCAGTGAAAGAAGAATGGCTGGTGAAGGGGAAGGGAGGAATGAGCACACCCCTTTGAATTGAGTGCTTCATTTGACCTTCAGGAAATTGGAATAGAAATCACATGATTTAACGTTTGCCTGGAAATTAACTGCCTCTGTTTGTTCCAGACCCTGGGATTGATGAAAGAGCCAGGGGATTCTGACTATAGAATTATAATAAAGGGAAATGTCTCAAGCAATTATTAAATATTTAAAGAACCATCTCAACACTACCTTGTCAGATGGAATGAATGAAATTGAAATGATTTTTAAACATTATTTCCAATGACATGTCTAGAAATTCAGGGATAAAACTGGCTCTGTGCTGTAAAGAAAATATTTTCAGTTTGTTTTTGTGACACTGGTGTTTCTGCATCTCCTTTCATCCCAAGTGTTAATTAATGAATAGTATGCTCAGGAGGTGGATCAAATGAGAAATCCAGAAGAAAAAGACATTGTCAGGGTTTTTTTTTTTTTTTTTTTTTTTTATTCTGTTGCAGTGTTATTAAGCAAAGGGGTACAGAATACAAGGAGACATTCATACCCAGTGCAGTTGGGATATACTCTATTCATAAATGGAAGAGCTTTGTTTACAATTTATTTTCTTGTCTAGACTGGACAATGTGAGATGGATAGGTGGTAAAATAATATTATTTATCAGAGATACCATAGAGGTTTTTCCACACTAGATAGATGATAAATATTGTGGATTATCTACCTAACCCTCATTTTCCCTTTCTTTTTGCCCAAAACCCTGATTTTAATTCAAGGACCACCTCTGGCACAGACTTCTTTGCAGCTACTCCTACCCAATTATTAATTTTATTTACTCACACAAGTGTAATTTGATTGTGGTAAATAAAAGTGCCCAGCTGTATTTCTCAGCTTCTCTTGTAGATGGGAGTGTTCATGTGACATAATGCTAGCAAATGAGATAAAAGAGTAAATTATAATTTGGGACTCTAGAAAAACTCTTAAAATAGGAGTAGGGTCATTTAACTTGCTTATTTTTTCCTTCCCTTTTCCTTCTTGCATGAATTGTGAACATGATGGCTACAGCTGCCCCAGATATCTGGTGATAGATGATCAGGGAAAGGCCAGGAGAATTGTAAGCATTGCTCTTGGCCATTGCATATTTAAGCTTTTAGTCCTGAATTTCTTCTGGACTTCTGATTGTATAGGTCACTATTCTTTGGGTAATATGGTTACACTAAACTAAACCCAGCTCCAGTCTGTTAGATACACCATCTATCAGAGCACCGGTCTGTAGTTCTATCTTATTTGTAAACCAGATTGGTCTAAGTAATAAGAAATCCCATTCTGTTGAGAATTATTGGCGTAGGGGTGAGCATGTGTTGGCAGCTGATAAAGTTGTGACCAGTGAAGTGTGAGTGAAAGATGCTTTTCCTCAGAGGAAAAGGCTTCTCCAGTCTTTTAAGAAAATGCAGAGGAGAAGAAATGGTGTTGTCTGTTGAACATTGTATAGGTCAGAGTATGATATTAGGAACCATGGTAGCCATTTTACAACTATGAGGGCCATTAGCTTGGGGATGAAACTGACACCATAGTGGGTATTTAGAAAGAACAAGTCCTTGATGACATCACTGAGCTGCCATATCAAAGAGTTCTGGAGGTTGCCCAACTTAGGGCTTCTGGCTTTGAGAAGTAATTTTTCTTTTTCTTTTTTGGTTTAGATGAGAGGTTGGCAAACTTTTTCTGTTAAAGGCCTTATAGCAAATACTTTAGGATTTGTAAGCCAACTCTGCCATTGTAGCTGAAAGCATCTAAGGAAAAAACACAGATAAATGAGCATGGCTGTGTTTCAATAAACTTTATTTAGAAAAACAGGCAATGGAGAGTATTTGGTTCTTGGGTGGTAGTTTGCTGATTCCTGGCTGTAGACAGTTGACTTGAGATTTTTTCCTTCTTAATTAATCTACATCTTAACTGATACAGAGTTACAGGTTGGAATATGTAAAATCCAAGACTTCTTCCAATTCAGAGACTTGTTCAAAGACATAAGAAAGGACCAGAGGCCAGGTATGGTGGTTCACACCTGTAATCCCAGCACTTTGAGAGGCTGAGGTGAGCTGATCCCCTGAGTCTGGGAGTACAAGACCAGCCTGAGCAACATAGCGAAAACCCATCTGTACAAAGAATACAAAAATTGGTTGGGCATGGTGGCATGTACCTATAATCCCGGGTACTTGGGAGGCTGAATTGGGAGGATCAATTGAGCCCAGTAGTTAGAGGCTACAGTGAGTCGTGACTGCACCACTGTACTCCAACCTGGGTGACAGATGCAGATCTATCTCTAAAAAACAAAAAGACATGACCAGAAAAGACAAAAGCAAGTTAAGGGTAGATATGATAAAAGGTACCCATAGAAGAGCTAGAAGTAAAACAATTTATATCTGCCTCAGGTGAATAGAAAAGAAAAAAATCTTGTCACTAGGAAAAGACTTCCAGAAGAAGATGATGCGATCTTCTAGGATATAGCTGCATTTCAAAAAATAAAAAATTTGCATGATTTATTTGACATATAAATAAAAATTTGAAATATATATAATAAAAGTGCTTCATATCATGCAATCTGGACATTAATCTTGTGACATAGTTGTAAATATATACTTAAAAAATTCAATCACACTACACATACTGATTTATTGTTTGTCATTTCCACCTCAATCATAGATTCTGAAAAATGTATGAGTTGTAAATATACAGCAGAATCATCATTTTGAAGTTTTCTTAGTAGCCCATTATATGAAGGTAGTGGTTTTTTGAACTGACCTCTTATTTTCTTTGGTTTTGATTGCCCTGAAACACAACAATCCTGAAGTAATCTCTTTCTTATTAGGAAATTCTGTCCTATTCCTTCCCTAAACACTTCTTATTTCAGATGATAATATCAAGCAGCTGGTCAAGGCCAATTTAAAAATGTTTCAGTTTAGGAATCAGAGACATCTTCTGTTCTGCTTTGGGTAAAATCTTAATGTGGTCATTTGTCCACATGTGAAACCCATGAGTCTTCAGGGGTTTCAGTGATGGTTTTGCTATTTTGTTTAATCTTGTGGTCATACTCATCAATATTGTGCACAGTCCTTCAGTTATAAGGTAGGGGCTGGCTATTGATCATAAGCAGAATGGTATGGGCTCTGGACATTTTTTCCTGCTTCCCATCTTTACTATCTGCCCCTGCATCTGAAGATAGAATAATTTAAGGAGCAATTCAGCTTTTACAGTTTTAGTCTGGAATTTTCTAGCAATTTGTGTCTGTTAATTAGCAAGTACTCATGCTCACTGGGCCAGATGGAACAGAAAAACTGTGTCCTTTATCATTGGATGATACAGTCATATTGTCGTTTATCTACAGCATTAGAAAGGAGTAGTGGTGTAAATAATCTGAACAGCTTTTATATTTAGCTTTATAATGGGATCTAAGATCCAGAGAAAGAAAGAAACTTGCCTAATGAGGCATGATTACATAGAGGTGAAGCAGAAGGAGGAGCCAAGTATTTCTGGGACTCTTCACTGTACACGGGTAGTTCACAACATACCAGCCGAAAGTCTCTTACCACGCTAAGTGTTCATTGAATGTCAAAGAGTTGGAGGTGGGGTGGGAAGTGGAGAGAATAAGCACAGAGCAGCAGATGTGGTGCACAAAGAAGGAAGGTTCTGAAAAAATCCTAGCAATAGCAAATCAAACATTAAAATATTTTGTGGGTAAACATTTACTGACATGAAAAGATGTCTACCATATATAAATTGAAAAATTGAGGCAACAAGATAATATGTGGACCATGACCCCATTTTCATTGACAAATTAACCTCACATAGGCATGTCTATCATCTATTTATCAATCAATCATCTATCACCTATAAATTTTCTATCTGTCTATCACTGATTTATCAAGTTATAATTTAAGGTGTTACCAGTGGTTAGTTTGGGGTATTGGAAACTCGGTTTTTTTTTATTTCCTTCTTACTGATCAGCAGTATTTCTAATTCTTTTATAAATGACATATGTAGTTTTTTTGATAAGAAAAAAGTATTATAATTAAAGGAAAAGGCATTTATAGTTAAATTTATAGGTCTTGTTTTGAAAGTGTATCTGTGTCACTAAGACTGATGAGGAGCATTTTCAAAATTCTTTTGAGTGAAGAATATCTCTTTTGTGAGAATAACTTTCCCATGGGCCCTATTGCTGTCTGTGGTTCATCGTGCTGTCTTCGTGGTCCTTACTATCCTTCATAGCTCCTGAGGGCAGAGTCTATGTCTTACTCAATTGTCTGATGTTCAATGGCTTTTTTCTTTTTTTGGCTTTGAATGATTGAATAAATAAGAAACTTTGAATAACACCATTTTAATACCACTGAAGCTGAAATTAATCACTGAAGGGATATCAATGAAAGGGCAGCAAATGGAACAAGAAGTGTGATTCTTAATTTTGGGAGGCGGAGGAGGAAAGCAAGAGGCAAGATCGGCAATGTGACCTTTCCCTTCCAGATCACATGTGAAGAGAAAGTAATCCCCAATCTAGCTGAGGATCATTACATATAATTCTGTTTCGGATGCTTTGTGATTTATGCTGAGAATACAGAGTTGGAAATGCAGTTGTGACTTGGGTGCCTTCTGGGAGGGCTAGTGACTGTAGGTGCACAAGAGGGAGGGGAGGGATCTTCTAGAGAAATGGCAAAACGAAGGTTTCGAGAAAATTGTTCAAGGGACCATAAAGGACACTTTAAAAAATGATTTCTCATGGGCCACATGTGAGAAAAAGCTATCTGTTAGAATTCAAGAGAGTCACCAAGTCAAGGCTGGGTTAGATGCAAAGGAAACATAAGGAATCAGAGAGAAAGGCCTTCCTCTGCCATTAGAAGCATGGCATGGGGCTGAGAACTAAAAAAACCCTGAAATATCAATGTAAGCCAGTGGAAGGGTGAGCTTCTGCCTTCCTACAATCTATTCCCTGAATAGCAAATATTGCTGCTACCAGTAACCATCTGATAAGCCCACTAAATATAAATATAAAGTGACATTTAAAACAAAGTCGAATCTCCTTCCCTTGGCCTCCCTGCAAGGCTTTGTATGATGTGACCCTACTACACCTCTGTATGATGTGACCCTACTACACCTCCTGCCCCTTTTTGCTCCTTAAGTGTCTGCTTCACGGACCTTCTTTCTGTTTCAAGAACTGGCCAACCGTTTCCCTCCTTGGGGCATTGCACTAGCTGTTCCCTCTGCTTGGAAACCACTGCCCTGGATTTTGGCTTGCTTGCCTCTTCCTGGTCTTTCAAGTCACAGCTGGATGTCACCTCCTCAGAGAGGATTTTCTCTATCATCCAGACTAAAATATATCATCAACTATTTTCTGTTATATCACCCTCTTTCTTTTCAACAAAGCATTTATCATTAATGGCATTTAAAACATTTTCCTTTTTAAAAAAATCTGTGTTCTGCTAGAGTATAAAGCCCATGAGAAAAGAGAGACACAGTCTGCTGTAACATTTAGACTAGTCTCCAGCATTCAATGATATTTGTAGGATGAATGAGCAAATATACCCCGAGAACTCCATATCTTTTTATCGGCATTTCAGGAAGAGTTCTGTATCCTCTTAGGCTGATAAGGTATCTTTCTGTTTTACTTCCAGAGTATTCTCTCTTTTTGAATGTAGTATCCTGCTAAGTTGTAAACTTTTTCAACATAGGAACAATGTCTTTTTCATTTTGCAACCTCAGTGCTCTCTTATGTGCCAGACACTATTTACTGAGTGAATGAAGAATGAATGAATGAATACCTGCTGCAGACATGGTAAATCCTTAGGCATAGCCTCTGTAGGAGAAAATCTGGTTTTATTGGGCAGGGAGGGAAAGGGGGAAGGGCATTCAACATGACACAAAAATTTTGTTTGAGGTCTTTCTTGGATCATATTTAAGAAAATAAATGGCAGGGCATGGTGGTTCACACCTGTAATCTCAGCACTTTGGAGGACTAGGCAGGCGGATCATCCGCGGTTGGGAGTTCTGGCCAACATAGTGAAACCCCATCTCTACTAAAAATACAAAAATTAGCCAGGTGTGGCAGCACACACATGTAATCCTAGCTACTCAGGGGGCTGAGCAGGAGAATTGCTTGAGCCCAGGAAGCAGAGGTTGCAGTGAGCTGAAATTGCACCATTGCACTCCAGCCTGGGTGACTTTTGTCTATTAAAAAAAAAAAAAAGAAACAAAATAAGACCAAAAGGACTGTGAGCTGCGTTGACAAAGAGAGAAAGTAATCAAGGTAACTTCTAAGATTAGAAATCTGGAATGTTGATTTTAGAAGCCTCTGTGCTTAACCTACCTGCCAGTCTCCAACTGTTATTAAATATGAAGGCCATCTTCCTATTCTGCCATCTTGGAGATCTGATTAAACATAAAATTCTTGACCAAGAGAGAAAGAAAGAATATGGAACCTCAAGAGATCTCAAAATGGATATATTTGGAATAGGAGAAGGATAATAATTAGAAAATACTCCACTGGGTGACAGCATTCTCTTCTACCTCTGCACTCCAGTGGATTCCTGAAGTTTTAAGATTTAGCTGCCATTGAGCATATTAATGGCCCAGGGAAGCTGGCAGTTCATTTATCTTATGATAACTTTTTAATTTCACTAGGTAATTGCCACAGAATGAAATTCCTGCTATTTGATTTCTACGAAGGGTTAAGGGATTTGGGGACTTATTAACATGGCAGAGAGGAAGATATCTCACATGCTGTGCCCTCTTCCAGATAACTGGTCCTCTTCTCTGAGACCTAAGACCAGACCTTTCTGATTCATCAGATATTTATTAGCAAACTATTTATTAAAATCTGCTGTATGGGACAACAGTCCCACGAGATGCTCCATGAACAAAGGATTCTCTAAAATTAGTTTGGGAAATGCCACTTACTCTCCGTGTCTTCTTGGAGATTTACAATTTACATTAGCATAGGAAAGGCTCTGAGAAGACCTACAGCAAAAAAAATTCTGCTAATTTGACTGCAGCTTTGTGTGTGTGTGCATGCACACGCTACTCACACCCATGAGAAAATCACATGGTAGAGAAAATATTATGGATATTGGACTGAGACACACCTGGGTTTGAATCTACTATTTGCCATTCACTTCTGTGTGACTCAGGATAACGGATGTAATCTCCCCGAGTTCCTATTTGTTTTTGAAAATTGGGTATCAAACTTTGCCCAATAAGTTTGTTGTGATTATTAAATGAGGTTGGGTATATTTTAGTGTCTGACTTAGAGCACTGAATATAAGTACTAAATAGCACTGGTGACCAGCATGTGAACAATTATATAGACGATATCACAGTAAGTATGTGTGGGATACTGAACAGATTAAAATATTATACCTTAAACGAAAGATACTCACTATGTATCAGGTGTTTACAAAATATTTATAGACCTCTGAGCTCACCTTGTGCCAGGAACCTGGGATGCAACATTGTAGAATCTCATGGAGCTCGCTGGCTTGCTCTGGGTGGTATTTGTGTTTGCATGGCCTATTGCCTGCTAGAACTCAGCCTCATCCCTAGGAGCTGTCATCTTGACTTTTAAGAAATATATATATATATATTTTTTGGCTGGGTGCGGTGGCTTACACCTGTAATCCCCACACCTTGGGAGGCTGAGGCGGATGGATGACCAGGTCAGGAGTTTGAGACCAGCCTGGCCAATATGGTAAAACCCTGTCTCTACTAAAAATACAAAAATTAGTCATGTGTAGTGGCACATGCCTGTAATCCCAGCTACTTGGGAAACTGAGGCAGAATCTGGAGTTAGAGGTTGCAGTGAGACAAGACTATGCCACTGCACTCCAGCCTAGGTGACAGAGCAAGACTCCATCTCAAAAAAAAAAAATAACTTTGTTTCTCAACATATCTCTTCAGGTGTAAGTTCCTGAGGGAGATATTTTCCTGCTGGAGTGTCTCTCCAAGCAATCCTGCAAGCTGAATGCATAAAAATTAAGGAAAGTCTCATGGGTGACAGTCAGGTTCTTAGGAACTTGGTTGGGGAGAGGAACTGAATGGCAGTGAGGACACTGCTTTTACAGCATCAAGGAAACTGTAGAACAAACTTCGGCTTCTTCTTCCATCAGGGAAAAAGAGAAGCGCCCTTCCTAAATTTTGGAGAGAGCATTTATAATGATAGTCTTAAAGGATAATGTTTAGGAATGCTTAGTTACTATTTGAAAAATGATTTCAGGATATAAGAATTACAAGTATTATGGAAATAATAGTTAAGTGTCTTTCCTTGTACATTTTCCTCAGATTTGTTTGAATGCGTCATTTGCATTTATGTGGAGAGTAATGGCAAATGTTCAGAATCATCAATAAAATACTTGAGACATTTTCAAGTTTTTCGAATGAATTGGAAGATGGAAAATGTATTTTTAATGAAATCTCTTTAGTTTCTTTATGCATATGTTTTATAAAAAAGGGACGTTTTATGAATCATTTGGAACAGAGAGAATGCTTTCCTGAGTCCCAGGCATGTAGGAATCAGAAGCTCCTATCTGCAGCACAATCTTTGAAGGCAAAAAGTTTTCCTCAGACTTAAGGGGCCTTGCAGGTAAAAGAAAGAAAATGTCAGCTCTGTGACTGCAGAGGGACAATTTTCTATCTGGAGAAGTGACCTTGAAATGCCGTTCAAAGTGCCTGTGAGGGATGCATGGCTCATTTTGGCTGGAGAACATGTGTGCTTGGAAATGAACTGCCCTCTTGGGTTGAGCCTACATTCTAGTAGAGGGACACTGATGCATTTTAATAGTATTACCCACACTAGGGTTAGCTGATAAAAAAGAACGGCTGTTGCTATGCTGCTTTTCCGTCTTTTAAAAAAATTTCAACTTTATTTTAGATGCAGGGGGCACATGGGCAGGTTTGTTACATGAGGATATTGAGTGATGCTGAGGTTTGGAGTACAGATACTGTCACTCAGGTAGTGAACACAGTACCCAATATGTAGGCTTTTTTAAAAATTAAATTTATTTATTATACTTTAAGTTCTGGGTATATGTGCAGAATGTGCAGATTTGTAACATAGGTAAATACGTGCTGCGGTGGTTTGTTGCATCCATCTCCCCATCATCTATATTAGGTATTTCTCCTAATGCTATCCCTCCCCAGTCCCTCCAACCCCCTGCTATCCCTCCCTTAGCCCCTGACCCCCGGACAGGCCCCAATGTGTGATGTTCCCCTCTCTATGTCCATGTGTTCTCATTGTTCAACAACCACTTATGAGTGAGAACATGTGGTGTTTGGTTTTCTGTTCTTGTGTCAGTTCGCTGGGAATGATGGTTTCCAGCTTCATCCATGTCCCTACAAAGGACACGAACTCATCGATTTTTATGGTTGCATAGCATTCCATGGTGTATATGTGCCGTATTTTCTTTATCTCGTCTATTATTGATGGGCATTTGGGTTGGTTCCAAGTCTTTGCTATTGTAAACAGTGCCTCAGTAAACATATGTGTGCATGTGTCTTTATAACAGAATGATTTATAATCCTTTGGGTATATACCCAGGAATGGGATTGCTGGGTCAAATAGCATTTCTATTTCTAAATCCTTGAGGAGTCAACATACTGTTTTCCACAATGCTTGAACTAATTTACACTCCTACCAACAATATAAAAGCATTCCTATTTCTCCACATCCTCTCCAGCATCTGTTGTCTTCTGATTTTTTAATGATCGCCATTCTAACTGGCATGAGATGGTATCTCAATGTGGTTTTGATTTGCATTGTTTTTTTTGAGACAGAGTCTTGGTTTGTTGCTGAGGCTGGAGTGCAGTGCAGTAGTGTGATCTTGGCTCACTGCAACCTCCGCCTCCTGGGTTCAAGCAATTCTCCTGCCTCAGCCTCCTGAGTAGCTGAGATTACAGGTATGAGCCACCAAACCCAGCTAAATTTTTGTATTTTTAGTAGAGACACGGTTTTACTATGCTGGCCAGGCTGGTCTGGAGCACTCCTGACCTCAAGTGATCCGCCTGCCTAGGCCTCCCAAAGTGCTGGGATTACAGGCATGAGCTGCCGCGCCCAGCCCAATATGTAGTTTTTCACCCACTCTTCAGTCCCTCCACCGTCTAGTAGTCCACAGTGTCTGTTGTCTCGTGTTGATGTCAAAGTGTGCTCCATGTTTAGCTCTCACAAGTGAGAAGTACAGTAGTTGATTTTCTGTTCCTTTGTTAATTTGTTTAGGATTTTGGCCTCCAGCTTCATCCATGCTGCTTCAAAGGACATAATTTCAATCTTTTGTCCTGCAAAATGATGTTTCCTTTTGAGGTTGGGAGAAAGACTGTGGTTAAACCAAGTGGGAGTGAGATGGGGAATCATATCATCTGCTTTCAAAAGTGGACATTTTTTGAGGTGTCACGCTAAGCCAGGAACAGTACTAAATGCTTTAAATTCGTTTCCATGCTTGATTTATGTAGTAACTCTGCAACAGATTACTTCAGTTTACAGATGATCTTCAACTTACTGAGGTTTAGAGAGATAAAGTGAATTACCCAAAGTCGCAAAGCTAGTAAGAAATGGTACTACAGTTTGAACCCAGGTTTGTTTGTATTGAAACCCTGTTCTCCATTTAATAGACTGCATATCCCAATGCCTACATAGCAATTACTACTACCATTAACTACCATTACCACCACAAGCAACAACTAATATTGATTAAGCTCTTACTGTGTGCCAGATGTTGTGCTGAATTTTCTCACTTAATCCCCACAACTAGACTTTGAGTTATTATTCTGGTAGAGTCTCCATTTAGGGATGCAAAAACTGAGGCGCAGTGAGGGTAAACAACTTAACTCAAATACACACCTAGCAGGTGGTGAAAGCAAGCTTGGAGCCTAGATGAAGGGACTCTGGGCCCTGTCCTCAGTCACTACATTACCTCTTGGTTAAGAAGTTCAATGTGTCGGCCGGGCACGGTGGCTCAAGCCTGTAATCCCAACACTTTGGGAGGCTGAGGCGGGTGGATCACGAGGTCAAGAGATCGAGACCATCCTGGACAATACGGTGAAACCCCGTCTCTACTAAAAATACAAAAATTAGCTGGGCATGGTGGTGTGAGCCTGTAGTCCCAGCTACTCGGGAGGCTGAGGCAGGAGAATTGCTTGAACCCGGAAGGCGGAGGTTGCAGTGAGCCGATATTGTGCCACTGCACTCCAGCCTGACACCTGGCGACAGAGTAAAACTCTGTCTCAAAAAAAAACAAAACAAAAAAAAGAAGTTCAGTGTGTCAATGAACTCTGTAGACACAGCCTGAAGAGGAGAAGTTGGGGACATCTGTTAGTTTTTTAGGGCTGCCATAATAAAGTGCCACAGACTGCATGGCTCAAACAACAGAAATTTGTCTCTCAATTGTGGAGGCTGGATGTCTGAGATCAAGGTGTTGGCAGGAGTCGTTTCTTCTGAGGCCTGGGAGGGCCCTCCTTGACTTGTAGATGGCCACCTTCACATTCACATGACATTCACTCTGTCCATGTCTCTTCAAATGTCC
Source organism: Sapajus apella (assembly GCF_009761245.1). Classification (NCBI taxonomy): domain Eukaryota; kingdom Metazoa; phylum Chordata; class Mammalia; order Primates; family Cebidae; genus Sapajus; species Sapajus apella. The sequence continues at coordinate 20,223,462 of NW_022436954.1, forward strand.
CCTCTTTATAAAGACATAGGGTAGTCTAACTCTAAATTACTGCAAGTATCATTAACACACACATTCATTTACGTATTCATCAAACTTTCAAAGAATGCCTTTGCTATTTTGGATTCGGTGGTATCAGTAGGGAACAAGTGAAATCAAAGTCACTGTTTCTGTCCTCAAGGCAAGAATATATGTTAAACCTTTGCAAATTCCAAGGAGGAAATTCACTATTGTGAATCCAAGGCACACTTCAACCTCTATGGCAATATCCCTGAATACGCAGAAAAATCATTGGGGGCATGAGTAAATAAAACCATTCCTGGCACTCAATTTATATTAATTTTCTGATGCCCATGGAGGCAATTCTTGAGAAAAAAAATTTAGGACTGAGAACAAGACACATTTTGAGCTGAGGGAATGGTGATTCTATTCATTCCAGAGAGTGGTGCTCTCAGGAGATTTGGGCTGCATCCATCCTCATCTCTGCCTCGTTCCTGTCCCTGCAAGGGCTGCTCCCCTCATCCTTGGCATGTCTCAGGATCAAGGAAAACATCTCAGGGTTAAACAAAAAAAGTTCCACAGTCATTCTTCCCAGATGTAGCTCTCTCCCCCAAAATCCTTAAGAGAGCTAGCTATGGATCCCTTTAGCTGTCACTAGAGGGCTCAGAATGGACCTTGACTGCCAGGAGCTACCCTCTAGGTGTGATGCCAAGAGACGAATAAGCTATTATCAAAAGATGGCAAAAGGAGGTAGAGGCTGTCTGAAGACCTGAGTGATCCTGAGATGCCACAGGAAACAACTGGAAGAGGGCAAAAGGGGATGTGAGGGTTGTGGAGAATGACCCGTGGGGTCATTCTGTTGACAGGAAGTGACTCTTCTCTCCAACATTGGAGAGTGTTGGGCTCTTCGTGGAATTCACTAGAGATTAGGACCAGAGACATATACACTCCAGATGGGGGCTTAAGCCAATCACAGCACCAGTTGCAAAGTCCCTAAACAGTAACCCAAGACGCAGTATTTCTTAAGCACACAACTCAATCTTTTGAAAGAGGGATCTTGTCGCACAGCATTATGCTTCTGGATACTTCTCCATCGCAGCCGCATTTCTCCCTGGCACTGCTTTGCTTTCGTTTATGTTTAAATTACTACCAGCTAGTGGAGCCAAAGATCCACACACAAACCCTTGAAGGAAAATGACACTTTTTATTCCTGAGCTAGAACAGACAATGAGAACTAACAAAGGGTCAAAGAGGATTTTCGCATGTGAAAATGAAGGTTCTGGTTAACTGTATCTATTAAATACAAAGATGATGCTATACTTGAAACACTGTGGTCTATTTTTACTTAATAAATTAAACCACCTGTTTTGGTCTTTTAAAAATAAACATCAATGACAAAGCTAGGGTTCATTTGTAATTTCTTTGGAAGGCAGTTGAAAATTATAGAGGTAGAATTTAATCTCCCGGCTTAGGGAATTGTCTGAGTGACAACAGTTTAGTGGTAGGGTGTGGTGTGGGGTTCCAGGAAAGGGGAGCACTTTTGTCATCTCTTTGTTCACAGGCTGCTCTCTTAAGAGAAGTGACTGACACTTTGTTTGCCTCAGAGAAGTAGTTGTGCACAGCCATAGTTTCTAGGGAAGAGCTCACACCTGTAATATTTCAGTTTGTCAAATCTCTGTTTCAGCAGGAGGTATGAGGGTCTCTCCATTTTGCCCAATCCATGACTGAATTTGGGTGGCATTGCACTCACTGGGAAGTCAGATTCTTCCTCCACCATCTGTCCCAGTGTGGCCTAGTTTGACGTCAGGGAGGATGATTTACAGAGCTCAGGAGCTGCCTTGCTGGGGCGCAGTTTGAACTCAGACACTTCTGAGCCTCCTGCTTGAGCTGACTGGGTGCTTAAATGCTGGGTAAGTGGACTGGCTATTTTTGTGCTGTTTGTGCACTTGCAGGGCATAACTGCTCTCCATTTTGATACGACAATACACAACGGTGGCTTTTGTTAGCTTGGATTCCAGTTTCTTCAGAACCTGCCCTTGATTCTCTCAGTCTGGGGTTGGTGCTCCTTTTAGGTATCCCCAGAGTGTCCCATACTGTCCCTGGCACTACATTTATTCCACTTTGTGCCAGGTTTTTTAAGTTGAAATCACACTTTTTTTTTTTTTTTGTTTACTGCAATTGTGTGTGTGTGTGTGTGTGTGTGTGTGTGTGTGTGTGTGTGTTTGTTTACTTTATGTTCTGGGATACATGTGCAGAACATGTAGGTTTGTTACATGGTATACATGTACCATGTGGTTTGCTGAACCTATCAACCCATTGTCTAGGTTTTAAGCCCTGCATGCATTAAATATGTGTCCTAATCTCTCCCTCCCCTTGCCTCCCACCCCACGACAGGCCCTGGTGTGTGATGTTTCCCTCCCTGTGTCCATGTGTTCTCATTGTTCAACACCCACTTATGAGTGAGAAAATGTGGTGTTTGGTTTTCTGTTCCTGTGTTAGTTGGCTGAGAATGATGGCTTTTGGCTTCACCCATGTCCCTGTGAAGAACATGAACTTTTTCTTTTTTATGGCTGCACAGTATTCCATGGTGTATATGTGCCACATTTTCTTTACCCAGTCTATCACTGATGAGCATTTGGGTTGTTTCCAAGTCTTTGCTATTGTAAATAGTGCTGCAGTAAACATGTGTGCGTGTATCTTTACAGTAGAATGATTTATAAGCCTTTGAGTACATACCCAGGAATGGGATTGCTGGGTCAAATGGTATTTCTGGTTCTAGGTCCTTGAGGAATCACCACATTGTCTTCCACAATGGTTGAATTAATTTACACTCCCACTAACAGTGTAAAAGCATTCCTATTTCTCCACATCCTTACCGGCATCTGTTGTTTCCTGACTTTTTAATAATCACCGTTCTACCTGGCATGAGATGGTATCTCATTGTGGTTTTGATTTGTATTTCTCTAATGACCAGCGATGAGCTTTTTTTCACGTTTTTTGGCCACATAAATGTCTTCTTTTGAGAAGTGTCTGTTCATTTCCTTTGCCCACTTTTGGATGGATTTTTTTTCTTTTAAATTTGTTTAAGTTTTTTATAGATTCTGGATATTGGATCTTTGTCAGATGGGTATATTGCAAAATTTTTCTCCCATTCTGGAGGTTGCCTGTTCACCTTGTGGGTGGTCAATTGCATGTGATACTCTGGTTCCAATGGGATATCTTTATGAGTCTGCCTCTACCAAGGAATTGGAATCCTTGACTGCACAAATGTATCCTTCTAATATTTAAATCAAGCCAAGCATAGGGAATGGAATAATGAGGTTTCCTTTGTCTGAGTCACACTGATTTTTAAGTATGATGAGTGATTGAACTCATCCACATATAGATTTTATTAAACGAGTCTTTATCAATGACTGCCCTGTGCCAAGCACTGTCCTCAGGACTGAGGATTCAGAGGTGGACAAAATATTCAAACGAAATAGAAGAATGTGACGGTAAAAATGAAAGTTCTCATTTAAACTCATCTCTCCCTCAAGTTGTATACTCCTTTACAATAACTTAGTTTTAGCAATTTAGAGCAGAAGTTGGCAAACTACAACCTGAGGACCAAATCCATTTTTGTAAATAAAGTTTTATTGGAACACAGTTATAATCTTTTGTTTACATATGAACTCATTATGGTTGCTTTCATGCTATAACCACAGAATCAAGTAGTTCTGATAGTAACTATATGACCCACACAGCTGAAAATATTTACTACCTAGTCCTTTGCAGGAAAAGATTTGCTTACCACTGATTTAGAGAATATACTACCAAAACTTTTTTTGTGGGTAGTTTACGTATGCATATATGTTAATGTATTGGCTTGTGTATTTTTGCTTAAATTAGATCATGTTATATGTATTATTCTGTAATTTGCCCCCTTTTTCTATTTGTTTGTATAATTGTCTGGCTCCCAAACAGAGGAAATAGAGAACCTGTTCACACTTCCACTTCAGCCCTTACTTAGCATGGTGTCTGCTGTGTTGTGGGTGCTCCATAAATATTTGTTGAACAGCTACATCAAAAGTGTATTATTTTTATTAAAGTTTCAAAATTTATAAATTGTTTACTTAAAAATAATTCACAGCACACTCAAGGTTATTCATATTATAATATTCTTCTTTCTCACTGATATTTCATTGTGATTTCTTCTAATGAGAGAGAAAAGGGAACAATTTTCTCTTTTCTCTGGAGAATTGTGCAAGGACATGGCTCCCAGGTGTGTACCACCTGTTAAGTAGATTGAAGTGGAAGACAGGTTGACAACTATTCATTCTTGGGAACACAGAGATTTTCATACTGGCCTGGTAAGCTCTTTGTTGAAGCATAAGTGAGCACAGGTAGCTGTCTTCATTTGGTAATTTTGCATTTCATGGTTTGAGCACAAGGACTGTGCTAGTCCAATGCTCATGGACTTGCAACATGTAACTATACTGCTCATAAATATATCTTTCATACATATATCTCTCTTATTAATATTTTGCAGCTTATACTTTTGCTGAGGGATATTCTCCACTAGACAGCATAAATCATGTATTTAGCTATTCATAGAGATCTTTATTTCCACTAAAGGTGGGGGCTGCTTTTTTTTAATCAAGTGTGTGTGTGTGTGTGTGTGTGTGTGTGTGTGTGTGTGTGTATTTTTCCCATAATTTTGGCACATCCCCTTCCTTGGATATTGAGGAGATGATCTTAGGTGGCTTTATTTTATTTCAATGGCTTTCTTTTCTTTTTGTAAACTTTCCCCTCATGCCTCAAACCCTCCTCATCTTACCTTGGCAAACATGAGGTGCAATTAGAGTAGCCGTGTCGCCAGGGTGAGGTGAGGTGTGTGGCCACCTGAAAGCCTACCTGCTGAAGCTTCAGATTTCTGTGTGGGAGAAACGTGTATATTTTCCACCATTCAGCCAATGCTTGCTGTTGGTCTTTCTCTCTTCCAGGCATTTGTTTGGTTTGGAGGCATGAAGTCGATCTCAGGAGGGAAACTGTGGTTCTGGGCAAAATCTTCCTCAGCACCTGGGAGTCTGAGTGGGACTGTGGCTGCCTGGTGAAGCCAGCTTCCTCCTTTTTGTTTTTGTCTTTGTTATCCCTTCCACAGTGAGCACTCTTAGGTGGCCACGGCAGAAAATGAATGCTTGTAATTACAGAGATAGAGACCTATGTTAGTCTATTCTCATGCTGCTTATAAATACATACCTGAGACTGGGTAATTTATAAAGGAAAGAGGTTTAATTGACTCACAGGTCCACATGGCTGGGGAGGCCTCACAATTACGGCAGAAGGCAAAAGAGGAAGACTTGTGTCTTACATGGTGGCAGGCAAAAGAGCATGTGCAGGGAACCACCATTTATAAAACCATCAGATCTCATGAGACTTATCCACCATCATGAGAACAGCACAGGAAAGATCTGCCCCCATGATTCAGCTATCTCCCACTGAGTCCCTTCCACGACACATGGGAATTATGGGAGCTATAATTCAAGATGAGATTTGGGTGGGGACACAGCCATACCATATCAAGACCCTTTCAAATCATCCCATGGAAAGCTATTTATTGTGAGGGTGCTGCTGAACTGGAACCTGAACTGGGAAGGCAGGTGACACAAAGGCAATTCTAGTGATCATTTACTTCTTATTTGTTCTCTCTCCCTCATGGGGTCGGTCTCTTTCTTCTTGTCTATGTCGTTCTTTTTATACCCATCTTCCTCTGCTTTTCTATATCTTCACATTGGCATGCCCATCATGCTTTCCCTCCAAGCCTCTTTCAATTTCTGTTTTACAAATCTAATTTCCATCTATCACACTGAGGAATACAACATATTCTCATCAGTGGCAGTGATTCTTGCCTACTGAAATCTCTGCGTGTCTGTACAAATAGGTTGAGAGAAACTCTCAGGTTGTTCTGATAAATTCTGTTTATGTTGAATACACCTCCTTGGCTGAGAGTCATTACTTCTTATTTTGACTACTTTTATCTTCTTCCATTGAAACTCATTTAATGTTTTGTTTTTCACTGTGTCTCAAACTTTAATGCACATAACAGTGTCAACTGAATAATCATGAGATTTATAACTCTGGAAAGAAGATGTTATTTCTTATACAAGGTTACTGCATGCAGGGTGGCCATCCTGATGGGCTGGAAAATGTAGCTTCTGGCAGAGCTTTCAAGGGAGGGGAGGGTGACACAGGGATCTATGCTAAATTAGTTGGCCAAGTATACGTATTCACAGGTTGTAGGAGGAGCTGTGACTATTCACAAAGGTGGTTCTAAAGCATGCCTACTGAATAAACCTGAATGTTACATATGACCCATGTTCACTTTGGGGTGGAGACTTCACATTTAAATGCATTACAGTAAGGCCCTATATGCCAAAAGGTGAAGCAAGGACATGAAGGCATCTAGTAGGCATTCTCTGTAGACCAGCCAGAACAAGACCATGGTCGATGGTCTCTCATCAGGAGAAAGTTATTGAAATCAGTCTCTTGTCCAAAAAAGCTGTAGTTATGGCTTGTGGAACAGGGAAGGGGGTCAGTTAGTCAAGGTCTGATGCTGGGTGAGCCTCAAGTGTCTTAACATTGTCTCAAGGCCAGTGCTTGTTTAGCTGCTGGAAGAAAATAAAAAGCTGTGACAGAACACAGCTTATTCTTTAGGTGTAAGGGTGCATGACTTAACTATGGCCTGGCACGGCCCTAGGTCCTGTTTATAATTTGATATCTTGTTGCTACAAAGAGTCTGTTCTGTCAGTCTTATAATCTCTAGTATAACATGAATGCTAGTCAGTTGTGTCTAAACAACTAATGGACGGGAGTTTAATGAAGTGTGTCTGACTTCCGGCTCTTTCATGGTCGGGAAGTCACTTTTTACAGTTTCTCTAGGATTCCCCTGGCCGAGAAATGGGTTCATTCAGTCAGTTGGAGGGTTTATGATCTTTAGTTTTCACCAGTAATCTGGAGATCTTGTGAAAATGCTGATACTCATTCACTAACTCTAGGTTGGGGCAAAATATTCTGTGTTTCTAGCAAGTTTGCAGGTGATTCTAAAACCGCTGGTGGATGAACAGCATTTTGAGTAACAAGGCTCTAGAGCCATGGTGCTCCAACTACAGTGCCTGTAAGAATCATCTGAAGGGCTTGTTCAAATGCAGATTGCTTGGTCCAGCCACCAGCATTTCTGACCTGCTAGGTCTGAAGTAGAACCCAAGAATATGTATTTCTAACAAGTTCCCAAGAGATGCTGATGCTGCTACTTTGGAGACCACATTTTGGGGGGAACCACTGCTCTAAAGCTGTGATGGTTAACCTTGGTTTCATGTTAGAGTCAACAAGAGAGCTTTATAAAATGTGTATTCCAGCTCACCTCCCCTCAGCCTGATTTCACTGGTCTCTGGTGGAGCCTCATATGTACATATTTAAAAAGTTCATTCTAATGTGTATCCTAGAAGAGAAAGCCTAGAGAATGTAATTGGCTCAGTTGACCTTTTTCCTTAACCAGTCCATAAATTGACTGCTTGAGATCAAGTTCTTGTTTGTGTTCTAAACAGTAGCAGTCAAGATAGGTTCATAGGGGGTAAGTGTAGGCTCTTAGGCTAAAAAAAATCTGTGAGTGGTCTGGTTGCTGTTAACGGAAGCCATAGCAGAAAGATGGCTGATGTTTGTGGCAGGGGATTGTTGTAGAGGATTCGACGTATTTGATATGGGCTTGGCATAGGGTAGACATTGAAGCACTTAGAATAGCAGGTGTGGCTCTAGTCGTAGGAGTAACAGTGGTTGCTATTCTTTACTTAAGTCTTGGAGTCCATGGGAGATAACCCTGAATGTGACCACAGATAGTCTTCCTTTCATTCGTAGTAAAACAAATATGCCCACTGCCATACACCTTCAGTCTTTATGCTGACTTTATTCTGTTACTGATCTGTGAGTCTCTTGGTTCTAGGGTCCACTTCTCACTTACCTCAGCATCCTGACCATCTCAGTGCCTCCATTGGGGTGTGGTGCATAGGAATACCTAACACAAAGGTGACGGAATGGGAGACACACCGACAGTGCTAGGTAAAGTTGTGCGATGACATTGCTATCTGTGCAGTTGTAATTCAGGCTCAGCCCTCATCTCTGCCTCAAGGAGGGGCTCTTTGGGGATTTGCTTACATCCCTGGAGAATCGCTCAACAATTTCTAGACAGTTCCTGTTGGACTTGAGAAGGTAAGCAATTTAATACAACCACCTCATTTTACAGATAGAGATGCTGAGGCCCAGAGAATAAAGAAACATTTATCTGTGTTGTTGAATTGTATTATTAATCATCCAGTGTTCTAATATGAGCTAGCAATATAGTTACAGGGGGCAGAAACTTACAACTTTTGCTTTCTTTTTCATTCAGACCTCGTAAGTGCTGCAAGGCAGAGTAGCAGTTTTTACATATGCTAGGCATTGTGCTTTATGTGTTATTTTGTTGTTACAGTAACCTTATAGGTCGGTGCTTTTATTAACCCCAATTCATGAATAAGTAAAGCAAGGCTAAGAGAAACTAAGATTTATCTACCATCACACTGATAGTAAGTGGCAGGGCCCATGTTCTTCACCAATGCATGCTCTCCTTATGCTTTGAATGAGATCATTTAGAGCACAACCTTCAAAAGAGGCTTGATGTGTGAAAAGTGGGCAAAATCTCATGTTTAGTTTCTAGTGCAGCCTGGTTTCTTCATTGTACCTGGATGGATGAGGATTATAAAGCCCTTACAAGACCAGGACAAGATGGGATTCCTGACTGCCTAGGCCAGTGAGTAAACGAAGCAAGCTCCTTGCACTTGCCCTCTTCACCCGACTCCCCTCATGACATGGTGCTTGGAAAATGGTGGCAGTGGAAAGAAAGGGCTTGGTGACTTCTTATAATTTTCAACCTCATAAAATGTTTGTGAAAGCTTTTCTCAGAGTCAAACTTGAAACACTTCTCAATTCCCAGGGCCTGAATTACAACATGGGGCCAGTAGTATTTCTTGAAAGAAATCGTGCTTCTTCCAGTCCAACTTTCTTTATGTTAATTTGTCTTAATTGATGTTACACCCAGGATCCTGAGGGGCATGAGTGAAGAGGGTCATGTTGGCTGTTACATGGTTTAATTTACATTGCTTCTCAGTATCTCTGGCATTTCATGTGGTCACTCAATAACAGATGCACTTTGTGGCATTTGTCTTTATAGTCCCGTGGCTTAAACTGGAATGCTGCTGGTGGGGGAAAGCCAGCTAGAGGGAGGACAATGAGAAGGAACACAGTGAGAGCACAAAGACTCCAAGTATTCTAACACATATGAGAAAGCTAGTCCTCCTTCTTCTTTGGGTACATTTGGGAGTTTAAATAGATTACAAGAGGACTGAGCCTTCAAATTGGACCTGGGGCCACAGAGGCTTCATCGGATTCATTTTACTCATTTTGCTTCAAGGATAGAGAGAGGAAAATAAAGGCATTCCCTCCTCCTGGTGTTTAGCTGGCTGCCAGGAGAGTGCACAGAAAGGGTTCCCAGTTCTAGGAGCCCCAGAAAGCTGCCTTCAATAGCTTTTATGCTCTCAGTGCTTGAGGATTTGATTCATTTGACGGGTGGTTGTTGAAGAGGATTTATTTTCCCTGGGTTGTTTTCATTATCTCAGGCACTTTAGAGGGGGAGAATTTAGAGGCTGGGAAATAGGAGGAAAGCAATTCCCTAGGCCCTAGCTGCTTAAAGTGAGTGTCTGGGCCAGAGCATCGCCTAGGACTTTGTTAGAAATGGAGAAGCTCAGGTTCCTACTTAGAACCACTGAGCAAGAATCTACATTTTCGAAAGATGCCCTGGTGATTTATGTGCACATTGCAGCTTGAGAAGCACTGCTCTAGAATGCCTGTGGCTGGTCTTTGAGATGCTTGGGGAGGGAGGTGGGTTGTAAGCTATAGTAACCTAAGGTATGTTTTGCCAGAGTGGTATAATTTCTTAACACTTGCACCTAGCATGGAAACTGGCCTGTATTTCTTCTCTTGATCATTGCTACATCACCCATTAAGAGCACTGACAATTGAGTAGTTATTCTGTGTAAAGCACAGTTCTAAGTGCTTTACAAGGGCTACCTCGTTAATCTTCAGATTAATTTTAAGGAAAAAGCTATCATTGTCTCTATTTTATAGATGAGAATGTGAAGACAAGAGAGATGGATCAAATATTTTTTTGGCCACTGGAATTGATATTGAAGAGATGAACTTAGGGAGACAGCATGAGAATAATGGAAAGAGATTAGGCTTTGACGTTGGGTAGAGACTCATTTAATTTTGATTTGCTTTGCACATGAGAAAGATAATCTTCAGGGTATTATCATACATCTCATAGTTTACTATGAGGGTAAAGTGTAATAACATATGTAGATGGTCTAGTAGAATTCCTAGAGCATAGTGGGGACTCAACAAATGTCTTTCGTTTTCTTCTCTTTTACATTTCCTTCCTGTTGTTTCTCTTTCCTTCTCCTCCATTCCCCTACCCCATGGTACTCTCCTGCTGGCTAACCTTGGTCCAACATTAATGTCCTAAGGACCCATGCCTGCTGTGCTTCAAGTACTTAGTTTAAAGGATTCCTTGGGTCCAGGCCTGTGTCATGAAATAATTTAGATTCTGATCTGTACTGAAAGCAAGTACCTTTAGGTGAAATATGTGGGACCATATACAGATTCAGTGCCCTGCTTGGAGTATGGCTGAGTTAGAGTCTGTCTCTATTAACTGCTATCTTTATGACCTAATACCATCTGAGAATGAAACAGCATAGGGTCAACTACACGGAGGACAAATTGCCTGGTTCTGATTCTTGGTGTTGGTCTTGACTAGCTGTATGAAACGGAAGAGTTGTGTATATAACCTCTGTGCCTCAATCTGCTCATTTGTGACATGGAAATAATTAAACCTACTTCATAGGCTGTCGTGAGGATTAAATGAGTTGATGCATGTACATCTCTTAGAACAGACCTGGCCCATAAGAAGGGCTTATGTAAGTGGTTGTTTCCATTATACTTGACCACTCTGAGACTCCATTCCCTTGCTTTTATAACAGGGTTAATCCAGCCTGCCATACGGCATGAAGATTAAATGTGGCCACAGAATGGGTCTAGCACAATGCCTTATATGAGCAGGTACTTGGCTTACGTTTGTTCTGCTGAACTAGTGTGACACACAGGGTACTGTTTTGAAGTTATCCACATACTTGTACTCTGTTTTTATGTGCGTTATTTGGTGGTATCAAGTTGTAGATTTTTCCTAGATCTAATTTAATTTTTCATTGATCTTATTATATGAGTAACAGGAGTAACAAGATTTAGCGTGTTGATGTCATAGGAGCTAAAAACTACATAATGAAGTAATTATACTAACAATAGTAATAATGAAACAGGCTGGGATGTTTCCAGAATTTTCCTTGGAGAACTCACACTCCTCTCTAGGGGTGGTGGCAGGGCAGATGTTGACTGAAATGTCATTTAGATAAGGAGATGCATCCATGGCAACTAATGAGACTGCAAACAGGCTGGTACGACTCAACTGACAGCGGGTCAGGTAATAAAATGACGAAAATGGCATTCTTTAAGTGCACTCCTGCCAATCATCAGCTAAACCTGGCATCCAAACTGCCCCAGGTGAGAGGTGATCATAGTGGATCTGTGCTGCTAATTTTTTCATAGTACCAGGATGCATTATGACAACATCAGCTGTAACCTTGCAAAGCCTTCTGAGAAGTGGGAAGGCACAGAATGACATTTTTCTTATTTCATGGATTGGCAAGGTTGTTCCCAGGAAATATTGTGGGGTGGAACTTGGAGCCTCTCTTGCTGTTCAGCCCTCTGTGGTTGTCTTCTCCTGGCTACCTCTCATGAGGTAAGCTGTTTGCTTTGGGGTTCTTCACTTTCCTAGTTCTCAAGATGAAAAGCTTAGATGATAAATTATTATATAGCTTAAAATGCTATTTCTTACCTTTGAGGGTATTTTCATGTTCAGGTTTTTTATAGACTAAAAAATTTATATATGGAAGAAAACAGTTTGCGGACATCCTGGTGCAAGTTGCCTCAATATCAGTAGGAAAAGCCTGTGTTTTTGGTGCAGGAGAAAGCACTGTTTTCCTCAAAGTACATTTTATTTATCTGCAAAGCCTGCTGTAGTTTCCAGTTATTGTCCTGGCTCTGAGAAAAGCAGGCTTTGCTCTACATGAGCTGCCTTGTGTCCTTGCTCTCTTGCTCCAGTAGCGCTTGAGTTTTAATTTGGTTTTTCCTCTCTGCTCAGCTTAGCACGCTGGTGGCTCACCCAGGCTGCCTGTAGCTGCACAACTGGGTTTGAAGACCTAAGGGATTACCAAACTCATCTTAAATGAAGCAGCCTCAAACTATGGCTTGAACACCTTAAACTATGTCTTGTCTCAGAACATCTACATATAGTCAATTAGTTAAAAATACACTTAATGGCTGGGTGTAGTGGCTCAGGCCTGTAATCTCAACATTTTAGGAGCTCACTTGAGGCCAAGAGTTTGAAACCAGCCAGGTAAACATAGCCAGGGCCCATCTCTACAAAAAATAGAAAAAAACTAGCTGGATATAGTGGCATACACCTGTAGTCCCAGCGACTCTGGAGGCTGAGATGGGAGGATCCCTTGAGCCCAGGAGTTTGAGGCTGCAGAGAGCTATGGTGACACCATTGCACTCCAGCTGGCGGAATGGAGCGAGACCCCGTCTCTCCCTCTCTCTCCATATCCTTTCTCTCTCTGTCTCTTAGGTATTTGCCATATTTAGTCAAATGCAAGTTTGTGCCTTGGGTTTCTCATTGCACATTTGTATGATTACAAGCTAGGCTCATGGCTCCCAAACCCAGGTCCTTTGGCCCTGCTCTAGCCCCAGTGAACCCTACTCTTTGGTGGTTGGAGCCCAGGAATTGCAGGAACAACAATAACAACAAAAACTCTGCACATTACTTATACAGCCATCCAGCCTCTAGTCCAAGCACCAGCACTTGGGAACTAGTTCAACACTTTTAAATTTATCACTGTTGAAACTTAAGCTTGAGAAACTTGACCAGCATCACAGGGCAAGGCTGCAAGCAAACCGCATACACATCTGGCTTCATGATTATCTTAAGGCTTCCCTTTGAAGGGATCACTTGAGGAGCATTGATAGATGGACTATGCTTTTAACATGTTTCTTCTTTAAGCCGCCGAGTAGCAACTTGCCCTGCCACTGCCTCATCCTGTTCCATCAATAATGGCTTTTAGTTTTATAGTGCCCTACTGGGCCTACTTTTTATTTAAAGGGCCTTCTATTATGGTTAAAAAGTACTTCACTTTTGCTTAATTTCCAAATCAAGTGTGCATAAATAATTTATTGACTCAATGGTGCACTCAGATAATTTTATTTTTATTTTTGCACTCAGATAATTTTTTGAAATAGTCCCGTGTAACTTTATTAAGAACAGAAGCTGGAATGCTTATTGTCTGATTGGAAAAAAAAAGGTAAAATGATCAATATATTATTAAACCATTCAGGTGGTAAATGGCATTGTCCCCCAAAAGTCCTAATCACTGTTTGTAGTCTTCATATTTAAACTGTAAATGAAACAATGTCAGTGTGTTATAAAAGCACATGCCATGTTTTGTTAACATAATCAGAAAAATGGAGTTGCCACAAGCCCTGTCCCCATCTGCCAGTCATTGTATTAAATGCTGCTGCAACTTTATTAGAATTCTCTGTCTCTGCAGATGCCAGTCATCTGTGAAATTGAAATTGCAAACAGAAATATTATATTTTCATCCACAGTGGAAACTGAGAAAGTCCATTTATTTGACAGGCAAAGAAATGGCATGACCTTGTCAACCAGGTCATCTGTGTTTAGATGTGAAGGCGGTTTTGAGCTCCTCTCTTGAAAGGGAGGAAGGAAGGTGGCTCTGCCTTTCTGTTGGCTTTCTCTGGTAATCTGATCAACAAGTATCCTCCATGCTTCACAGAGGGAGAGCTTTTGAGTTTTTCTGAATACAACCTATTTTTCTCTCTTTCTCTGAGTGAATTGAAGTTGTGTTGGAGAGGCTTTAGTTCTTGAGAGGGGAAGAGATTTCAACAAGATGTGAACTCTAAAATTTCAAAGTTCTCTAGTGGGTGGGGGGGATCAATGGCAGTGATGAATAGTTCTTGCTGGGCCGTAGTAACCCTAGCTGTGCTTGAAGCATAGGTCAAGAACGGTGGTTGAATTGTCTTTGCTTGAAACACTCTTTCCTCTTTTTTTCCCCTGAGTATTTCCTGATCATTCTTTTGGTTTCGCTTATATGTCACTTTCTCTTGGAAGGTTTCCTCGATCAACATCATCCGTTCACTCAAGACCAGGTTATTTGCACCTGCTTTGAGCTACTATTATTACCTGTACCCATGAACTGATCTGCTCATTTAAATGTCTACCTACCCTGACACGTGCAAACTTTCTGAGGGGCAGGAAACCCAGATATCTTGCTCATCTCCAGGCTTAGACTGGTGTAGTCATGTTGGGGTTGGATAGGTAAATCTTTGTTAAAAGCATAAATGACTGAGTAAAAGGTACTTCCAGAAATGGCTTAGATAAGAAGTCCTGGGAAAACAGGAAGATCAGAACAAGGTTAAGGAAATATAGGACAGAATTCCAAAGGATGGGCTATAGAACAGGAATCAGAGAAACTACAGCAATTACAATAACAGGCAATCTCCATAATAGATGTTATCAACTCTGACCAAGCTTTTTAGGTGGAAGGGAAAAGTCGAGGTGGGTCCTTTGTCTTCAATTTCAACTGTAAATATTTTGTGGTTTAAAAGGAAATGATATAGACAGGTTCTGCCCCCCCCCCCCCTCCCCACACACACGCCAACTACTTAGATATGTTGTAAAATTCTAGGCATCAACTTGTGTTGAGGAGATCTGGCCTAGATCTTTTTAAATTCAGCATGGAGCCCAACTCAGTGTAGACACTGTGTATTTGTGCTATCATGTGCCAGGCTTGTATTGTCTTTCTTGTACCTTATCTCACTTAACCCTCAAAATAATCCTATAATTGTAGGTATAATTTTTATCTCCCTTTTACAGATGTGGAAACTGAGGCACAGAGAAGCTTTCTGATTTGCCCACAGTCACAGAGCTAATGAATGGTAATGTTACGGTTTGAGTCTATGACTACTGGATTCCAAAGCTCAGCACACTTCTAACCCATATGAAAAGCTTTATCTCTACGCAGATCAGACGAGGTGCTTGATAAGTCAGCGTTTAATTAGCTTGAAGAAGGACTTTGGGAATACAGGCAGAACTGCTCAGTAGATGAACCAGATGGCTCTCACAAACCTGGAAATAAGGCAGCTGGGAAGGGTGGTCCCCTTCCCTCAGAGGGAGGGGCTGTTCCTCGATTTCATATAAGCTGTCCAGGTGCTATCAGCTGATATGAAATCCAACATTGTCGGTCATGCAACTCCCCTGAGCAGCTGGAGCCTAAGCTCTTACCGTTTTTCCAGACTTGGAAGGCTGCCTCCATGAAAAACCCTACAAAAAGGTAAAGCAGTAGGGAATGGGGTCTTCCTTGAGCATAGCTGATGATGTGTCCAGCTGTGCCTGATCCTAGCACATCTGTGGGCTGCTGAGAGGATGGGACCAGGCACAGCATCCTGCTGCTGACTGTTCTTCCTGAGAGTTTCAGCTTGTACTGTGGGAGAGTTATGTGGTCTGTTTTCATCCTCCTTGCTTGCCAAGACCGGATGAAAGGGGCAAGCATCCTTCAGACTCGGGCACAAAATAAAAGCAATAAAACAAATAACTGAATCCTGCTGGCCCTCCTTCCTTTTTTGGGAATTTCTATGCATCATGGCCTTTGGTGTTTGCTCCTGACAGTTGATGTCCATCATTCTAGCCATGTAATCATCATTATCTTATTTATTTAATATTTATTGAGTTCTTTTAACTTGTGCCATGCTATGAACTGATTGCGTTGTTACAGTCCCTTTTTTTTCTTCACAATACAGCTCTGATTTAGGAAATATATTCGCTATTCACAGATGAAAAAGTCCCATAGTATAGAGAGGCTTAGGTACTTGCACAAGATTGCATACTAGTAAGTTGTAGAACTGGATGATCATCTAGGTCCATCAGACTCTGGAGTCCAGTTCTAAAATTAGTCCTGCTACCAGTCTATACAATGCCGAAGGATTAGCTGGGCCACATTAATGAGCATTGTCTTTGAAGTCATCTCTCTGGTTCAAGTTTGAGATGTACAATGTCTGGGAAACGCATCGATGCAGGCAGTTGGGTAGCCAGTGTTGCTACCAGGACTGCTCTGTGTCTGTGACTACCTATTCATCAACAAAGTCCATGCACAGCTGAAGGACCCCAGAGGCATCTCTATTTAGGAGCCAGTATTTCTCCAAGGGATACAAAAGCAGCACCAGCTAAGGCTGGTCTTCTCCACAGAGCTAGCTGGATACTGAGCTTCACCAATGATTTCATCCCCTAGGCTATAAGCCTGATGCCTTACAAAGCCTGTCTGGCAAAAAATCTCCAGGAGGCACCTGCTATTTTTGAATACTGTCTTCCTTCGCTGGCATGGTTCCGGAATTTAATTATGGAGCCTGGATTAGTGTAAGGCCATGTTCCATCTGCTACTGTACTTAGTTCCTTTTCCCCTCAAGAAAAGATGCTGTTCCCACCTCCCTCTTCCAATTTCTATTTGGAACTGGGCTTGTCAAAGGGCCTAACTGCTGTCTGGTGGGTGCCTTTGGGCTGGTGTATCGCTTCTGATATCTGTCTGCTCAGACTGGCTGCCACTAGCCTTGGGATTTGTTTTCTGCATTTTGTCAGAGCCTGACCTTGCACATATTCTTTTTATAATGTCCACAGCCGACTTGATTATAAAAAAAAGGTCACGGTAGACTGGCTTTTGAACACTGACAAAATGCTGCCATTTCTCCTGATCAAAGGCAACCAGAGATCAGCAGCACCTTTGAGAAGCTGCAAATTGGAATCCTACTTCGTCCCCTTAAGCATTCTTGGAAGTCTGCTTACATAGAGACAGCTTGTGCCTCAAAGTTGCAGCTTTTTGGAAGGATAGCCTGCCTGAAGTGCGTAGCCCAGCAGAGGAGTGGAGTGTTCATGGAAAGTTGAGCCATCTCAGTGGCAGCAAAGGGATTTTATTTTTCTTTCGTGGGATCCTGACCCTGAACGCTTACACCTGGCAAACATCTTTTTGTATATGTTTGAAATTTTGGGGTTTATAAAGTAGGGGACACCTGCAACAGGGAGTCATTACTGCCTATGGTAGATCACAAAATGCTCTCTGCCAAAGAGTTGCATGTCAAATTCCTGGAACCTGTAAATGTTATTTGTTATTTTGTTTGAATAAAAGGCATTTTGGGGCATAAGGTCATCCTGGATTGTCTAGGTGAACCCTGAATGCCATTATGAGGATTCTTATAAGAGAAAAGAGAAGAGACAGAAGAGGAGGAGGGACTGTAACCACTGAGGGAGAGATTGAAGTGATATAGCCTCAAGTTGAGGAATACCGACAGGCACCAGTTGCAGAGGAAAGAAAGAACAGATTCTCCCTTAGAATTCCTAGAGGGAAATGGCCCTGCAGATGCCTTGATTTGGGGGGCTCCTGAGACAATACATCTGTTGTTTTAAGCCATTCATTTGTTTGTTTTTTTGTTTTTTGTTTTTTTCTCTGCCTCAGTCTCCCAAGTAGCTGGCAGTACAGGTGTGCACCACCACACCCGGCTAATTTCTTTTTTTTTGTTTAGGAAAAGCTTATTTATTTATTTATTGTATTTTTTTTGAAACTCATCAAACACTACCTTGTCAATGTCAAACAAATTCTTTCTCACATTCTCCCCCCACCCCCTTTCAAGAGGCCTTATATTCTGCTTACCTGTGTTACAAATTCTTTGCTGGGTGCATGTGTATTAACAGCTGCTGACTTTAAGATACACTATAGACTTAAAAGTTCTTTGAGCAAATCTGTGGAAGTGAACAAGGTTTATTTACTCAGCATATTCCTGGGGTTAGATGCTTGGGCTCTGGGGTCCTCCTGCCCCTCGTGTGATAACCTAGTGTAGAAGTTAGGAAGTAGTAGCATTCTTCCCTTTCCTCTGAATGTGCTCACTGGACTTAGTCCTTCTTATAGTGCAGTGAAGACAATGAAACACCAGGAAGTCGTTAAAAAGAAGGTTCTTCAGTCAGAATCGTTGGGTCTACATCCCGACTTCCTTTCTTATTAGCTGTATGATTTTGAGCAAATTGCTTAACCTCTCTGTGCCTCAGTTTTCTTACCTTAATTCCTGAGACACACTTGTTCACAGAGTAGGAGGAAACCCTAAACAACCCTAACAATGTGACGTTATTTTTATTATGATGGTGCCCAGCATCAGCAGGGCCAAATAGATGGTAGGTGTTGCTGTATTACAGATGAGGAAACCCAAGGTTAGAAAGGTGAGATAATGTGCTCAATATTCACACAGCTCAGTAAAGCACTCAGATCACAAACAAGAATGTGTAAATTCCCAGAGGAGAAAATATTTCTAGAAAAAATGCTGAATTAAGTGTGGTTTTGAAGAAATATATTTTCTAGGTCCCCAGGGTCTTCTAGTGTAGTTGGTGTTCCAGGTCTGCCTTTAGATTTCTTGCTTCAGCTCCTTCTCACCTACCCATGAAAGTTAACCTGGCTCACATCCCTTTTTTTATTAATTGCCATATGAAATGTATTTATTTATTTATTTTTTATTATTTTTTTACTGAAAAAAAATTTCTTTTAATTTGGTTTGTTGGTCCCATACCCCATCTCTCAATGTAAGTGTTATTTACAAGTAGAAATGTTCTATACTAACAATATCTTTGCAGTCCCTTTGATAATTCCTAGACCTCTATTTTAGTTCTATGTATTAATCTGAATAATAGATGGATACTTTAAGGCAAATGGTAAACTTTCCTATAGGTCTTATGAGATTTCGTCCTAGAGGCTGAACACCATTCACAAAATGTAATAATGCTTCATTTCTTGAGTTTGAGGTAAAGAACTTGAGCAACTGGATTAACAAAGCTGCAAAGGCAGTGAAATGTGGCCTAGGATGTAATTAGGTTCTTTGCCTTTCCTTTGGGTCAGGGTAGTTTTGCACTTGACAATGGAAAATAGGCTATGAAGTCTGAAAATACAACGTTCTAAACCCCAATCTCAGAGCACTTTTGTGGGCTTTTCACTAAGCATCTTTAAAGTATTTTAAGCAAAATTAAGCTATCATATCAAAAGAGCTTCAAGGAGAAGCTGTGCCTTCTTATAAAACTTTTGAGACGGAGTTTCACTCTTGTCGGAGTGAACTCGGCTCACTGCAACTTCTGCCTCCTGGGTTCCAGCGATTCTCCAGTTGCAGTCTCCTGAGTAGCTGGGATTACAGGCGCCTGCCAACCACATCTGGTTAATTTTTGTATTTTTAGTAGAGACGGGGTTTCTCGATGTTGTCCAGGCTGGTTTCAAACTCAACCTCAGGTGATGCGCCTACCTTGGTTCCCCAAAGTGCTGGGATTACAGGAGTGAGTCACTGTGCTTGGCCACGTAAAACTTTTCAATTCCATCACATTACATTCACACCTTTCGCTAACCAGGATGAAGAGCATTGAACAGGTTTAAAGAGTGCAGACTGCACTTTTGTTAATACTATTTTTCTCTCTGAGTTCTTTATGCTAACATTTCCAGTGGTGGGAAGTACAAGTACTATTAGTCATCTTCATTCTTTGCATTACCAAAGAGTTCCTCTTTCTCCATCTTGTTCTGAAGGATGAACAAAAGCTCCAGGTGTACATAACAGAACATAAACTGCAGCACGAAGACCACCTGCGTTCACCCAGACTGTATCCACCTTTCGCCATACATGTCGCATTCCAGCTAATGCCTTGGTAAAACACTTTGTGTCTTGAGTAAGCAGTACAGCTCTGCCTGTGGTAGGTGTGCAGACACGGTTCATCTCCCATAGGCAAGCCGATAAATGTTCCAGTTTCTCTTCTTGGATCCTATCCTTTTTCCAAATGGCAAATCTGTTACAATAATATCCACAGAGCCAGTTCTCAATGGCACATTGCAGATATCCCACTGAACAGCATCTATTGGCAAGCCCCAGGGTGGTTTACCTTCTTTAATTTGGCTCTTGGTCAATAAAGATGCGATGTTATTTGCTGCCCTATTCACAGCCAGTGGATTATTATCACCAGCAATGTGGAAACAGTCAGACCATTCAGTATCCCCCTCTATTGGTATTGCCCCTGTTCCACACATTGGATTGACTATTTCATAAGGCAGAGGATCACAGAGCCTGAGCATCCCATAGGCAAGAGTTGATCTAAGAGTTATAGGTCCAAAATGTGTGATATTTCTTCGATGGAGACTCTCTTCAGTCAATGCAATCCCCACAATGACTTCATTATCATGGATGTTCAAAAGAACCTCCACATCAAAGTTGGTCATGTCGGCCTTCCACTTAAAATAATCTTGAACAGCACCCCCAAAATCTCTTGCAGCCTCATTTGAGGTAGAGCAATGTTTCTCTCCTGCCCTGTTGCATGTGACTCTAGCACTTGAGGTTCAGTTTCTTCTTTTGAGCTTTCATCAGTCTCATCTTTGCAAGATGCCAAATCATCACCTGCTAATGTTGATACCTCCTCTCTGATGGCTGGATTTTCGTAATAATCTAAGATATGAGAATCTAAAGCATGGCTAGTGAAGCCTTTTTTTTTTTATCACTTCTCTGATTGATTTTGACTTCTTGTCCATTACTAATCTTCCCTTTACTTGAATTCTGATTTATCTTTTTGCACTTTGCTTTTTTCTTTTTAAAACTGTCATTAATTTTCCACACTTTTAAGGGGTTTGACCGTGGAAGTTTTCCAGCCAAGTCTTCAAAATCCTTTAGAACTTCTTCCTTTGTTTTTTTGAACTGGTAATCTTGGAACTCCTGAACCACCACAAATAAGTTATCAACCGATCTCAGACAATGAACCTGTGCCAGACTTTCCAGTGAAATGACAAAATATATCTTGCCGCGGTCTCTGCTGATTTTGCATGGTGACCCAAGTTTCTCTCTCACTTCATCTGCAGCTGTTTGTTCAAAGCCAGTAGGTACAGTGGCTCCAATAGTGACTAGAAGCTCAGATTCACTTGTGAGGTCACTTTCTGTCAGTCGTACAGGCCTCTGGTTCTCATGAAGGTTCACATCTAGGAGTTGGTTAGTGGCTTCTTCAATGTCACACATGTTGGCTGTGCCTCCGAAGTTCCTAACACTGTCCCTTTAAAAGCAGTACTGTCCCGGCTGTCTGCAAAGACTCTTTCAGCTCCCACACTCCACTGGCCCCTCGCGCTCAGGTCACGCTGCTGGCTGAAATGTATTTATTCATTTATTATTAACTTTTATTTTAGGGTAAGTATACATGTGCAGGTTTCTTACATAGGCAAATTGTATATCTTGGGGGTTTGGTGTACAGTTGTCAGCGTAAGACCCAGTAGTTAGTTTTTTGATCCTTCTCCCTGCCTCCACTTTCAGGTAGGTCCTGTCTGCTGTTCCCTTCTTTGTCTATGTGAACTTCATGTTTGGTGCTCACTTATAAAAATAACATGTGGTATTTGGTTTTCTGTTCCTGTGTTTGCTAAGGATAATGGCTTCCAGCTCCATCCACGTTGCTGCAAATGACATGATCTCATTCTTTTATGGCTGCATAGTATTCCATCCTGTATAAGTACTGCATTTTAAAAAATCAGTCTACTGTTTATGGGGATTTAGGTTGATTACATGTCTTTGCTATTGTGAATAGTGCTGTGATGATCATATGTATGCAAGTGTCATTATGACAGAGCAATTTATATTCCTTTGGGCATATACACTATGATGTGATTGCTGGGTCAAATAGCAATTCTAAGTTTTTTGAGAAACTGCAAAACTGCTTTCCACAATGGTTGAATGAATTTACATTCTCACCAGCTGTGTGTAAAGATTTTATTTTCTCCACAACCTCGCCAGCATCTGTTATATTTTGACTTTTTAATAATAGCCATTCTGACTGTTATGAGATGGTATCTCATTGTGGTTTAGATTTGAATTCTCTAATGATTAGTGATGTTGAACATTTTTTCATATGCTTGTTGACTGCATGTTGACTTTCATATGCTTGTTGACACTTCTTTTGAAAAGTGTCTGTGTTCTTTGCCTCCTTTATAGTGGGATTGTTTGTGTTTTTCTTGTAATTTGTTAAGTTCCTTATAGATTCTGGATATTAGACCTTCATTGGATGTATAGTTTACAAATATTTTCTCCAATTCTCCAGAGTAGGTTGTTTACTCTGTTGATACTTTTTTTTTCTGTGCAGAAGATTTTTAGTTTAGTTAGATCCCACTTGCCAATTTTTGTTTTTGTTGCAATTGGTTTTGTTGTCTTCATTATGAAATCTTTGCCAGGTCCTATGTCTAGAATGGTATTTCCTAGTTATTATACAGGATTTTTATAATTTTCAGTTTTACATTTAAGTCTTTAATGCATTTTGAGTTGATGCTTATGTATGTTTTAAGGAAGGGATCTACTTTCAATCTTCTGTGTATGGCTAGTCAGTTATTCCAGAACCATTTATTGAATAGGGAATCCTTTCCCCATTGCTCGTTTTGTTGATTTTGTCCAAGATGAGATGGTTGTAGACATGTGGCATTATTTCTGGGTTCTGTGTTCTGTTCTATTGATCTATGTGTCTGTTTTTGTACCAATACCATGCTGTTTTGGTTACTATAGTCTTGTAATATAGCTTGAAGTTGGGTAATGTGTTGCCTCTAGCTTTATTCTCTTTTGCTTAGGATTGTCTTGGTTCCAAATACATTTTAAAGTAGTTTTTTTTTTTTTCTAATTCTGTGAAGAATTTCATTGGTAGTTGGTAGGAATAGCATTGAATCTGTAATTTGCTTTGGGCAGTATGGGCATTCTAACAATATAAATTCTTCCTATCCATGAGCATGAAATATTTTTTTCCATTGGTTTGTGTCATCTCTGATTTCCTTAGGCAGTCTTTTGTAATTCCCATTGTAAAGATTTTTCACCTCTCTGATTATCTCTACGTATTTCTTTCTTTTTGTGGCTATTGTGAATAGGGTTGTGTTCTTGATTTGGCTTTCAGTGTAAATGTTATGAGTTATATTTTCTTTCAGGAGACAGGTACCTACCCTGAGATTCTTCAGAGCTAATGCATATGTGGATATTAATGTGTTAATGTTGGTTCTTCAGGACAAATGTTCACATTTTGACAAGGATGTTTATTTTATCATGCCTGAATATTGTTGGAGTTTGAAAAAAAGGTGAATAAATATCACTCCTTTCCTTTTTCTCCAAAAGTGGAGAAAACTATCCCTTTTTCCAGATATTCCATGTTATCACATACATTTTCAGACCTGCAGGCACCTGAGTTTGCTAACAACTAATTTCAAAATATAACAGAATTATTCACCCTTGCAGGGCACTTAGGCAGGCCTGAGGATTGTTGTTGTTGTTTTTAATCTCATGGCAGAAAATGTACAGGATGCAAGTTCTTAGCAAGAGGCTAACTCCTTAAAAAGAATTCTATGGTTTGAATGTGTCCTTCAAAGTTCATGTATTGGAAACTTAAAGCCCAATGCAAATGGTGTGGAGAGGTAGGGCCTTTAAGAGGTGATTAGGTTATTAGGGCTCTGCACACATAACTAGATTAATGCTGTTACTGTAAAAGTGGGATCCTGATAAAAGGATACATTTGGCCCCCATTTTCTCTCTGTCTTGTAAGCTGGCTGCTCTTCCACCACTGATGACCCTCACCGGATGCCAGAGATGACCTTCATCAGATGACAATGCCATGCTCTTGGACTTCCCAGCTCCCAAAGTGATGAGCCAAATACACTTCTGTTCTTTATAAATTACCTAGTGTGGTATTTTGTGATAGCAGCAGAAGACAAAGGCAGAAAATTGGTCCCAAGAAATGGGGTTGTTGCTATAACAAATGCCTGAAAATGTGGAAGCCGCTTTGGAATTGGGTAATGGGTAGAGGCTGGAACAATTTGAAGCATCATACTAGAAAAAGCCTGTATTACCATGAATAGCATTACAGGCAATTCTAATGAGGGTTCAGGAGAAAACAATAACTGTAAAGGAAAGTCTAAATCTTCTTAGAGATTATTTAAGTAGTCATGACCGGAGTGTTGGTAGAAACATGGATAATAAAGACCCTCTCATGAGGTCTTAGATAGAAATGAGGAACAAGCTATTGGAAACTGGAGTAAAGGCTATCCTTCCTATAAAGTTGCAAGACCTTGGCAGAATTGTGTCCTTGTTCTAGAACTTTAAAGAATGCCAAAACTTGGAGCAAGAAACTAGGATATCTGGCAGAAGAAATACCTAATCAACAAAGTGTTCCGGCTGCTGTGTGGCTACTTTTAATGACCACAGTGAGATATGAGAAGAGAGAGATGACTTGAAGGCAGAACTTATAATTGAAAGGGAAGCAGAATAGAAATATTTGGAAAATCTGAAGCCTGGTCATGTAAAGGGGAAAAATTATGTTTGGGAGAGAATACTGGGTATGGCCAAGTGACCATTTCTAAAGAGACTACCATGAAAAGAAGGGAGCCAGGTGTTGTTCATCGAGGCAGTGTGAGAAAGACCCCTGAAGGTATTTCAAAGATCTTCCAGGCTGTCCCTTCTATCACAGGCCCTGAGCCCCAGGAGGGCAGCATGGTTTCAGGGAATGGGCCCAGGGCATTCTCCACGAATTTCCTACCCAGAGCTGCCTCAGTTCTCTGCTCTTTGCTTTCCAGAACAGCACTCATCAGCTACCCAAGCCATGGCTTAAGTGGGCCCAGGTGTGGCTTGGGCCACCACTCTGAAAGATATATCCTATAAGCTTTGGTAGTATCCAGACAGTGCTCATTCTGCAAGTGCATGGGATGCAGGAATGGTGGAGGCATGATTTCTTTCACTTAGTTTTCAAAAGATGCCAGGAACTGCCTGAAAGCCCACGAAGAAACCTGCCATAGTGGAGTCACTGCAGAAAGCTCCCGCTATAGCGTAGTGCCTAGTAGATCTGTGGGAGCAAGACCACCTCAGAAACCACAGCCCTATGGAGCTACTGATATGCAATGCCAGCCTGGGAATGCTGTGTGCATTGAGCTCTGTAAAGCCATAGAGGAAGGGTTGCCTGTGAATTCAAGGGCCCAACCCCTACCCCAGTGTATCCAGGAAGCAAGACATGGAGTAAATTTAGATTATTCTCCAGATTTAATACTTAATGTTGTTTTCTCTGTTGGATTTTGGACTTACTTGGAACTAGTTACCCTTTTTTCTTGTCTATTTCTCTATTTCGGCCTGGGAATGTCTATCCTATACCTTTCCTACCATTGTATTTTGGAAATAGATAACTTGTTATGGTTTCACAAGCTGACAGCTGAAGGAGATTTGGCTCAGAGTAAATTTTGCCTTGAATCCAACTCATATCTGATTCAGAGCTGTGGCCTTTAGACTTTCGAGTTGAGGCTGAAATGAGTTAAGACTTCTGGGGTGATTGGTGTGGAATAAATGTATTTTGCATGTAAGAAGGGCATGAATTTTGGAGACCAGAAGCAGAATGCTATGGTTTCAATATGTCACTCAAAAGCTCATGTGTTGGAGAGTTAATTCCCAATGAAACAGTGTTTTAGGGTCCTTAAAAGATTATCAAGTCATGAGGGTTTTACCCTCATGAATGGATTATGCCAGTGTCTCAGGAGTGGGCTACTTATTGTGGGAGTGGGCTTCTGGTAAGAAAATAAGTTCAGCCCTCATTTTCTCTCTGTTTTGTGAGACCACTTGCCCTTCTGCCCTTCCATCATGGGATGACCCTCACCAGGTTTCCTTGTTGTGCTCTTGGACTTCTCAGTCTCCAGAGCTGTGAACCGAACAATAAACTTTTTTTCTTTTTTTTTTTAAATAAATTGTTCAGCCTGTGCTATTCTGTTATAGCAGCAAAAAACAAAAAAAACAAAAAACAAAACAAAACAAAACAAAAAACAACAATAACAAAAAACTAAGACATCAAGAGAGTGAAACTAGCTATCTCATAAATGTTTCTTCTTTCCCTCTTCTTATTCAGTGCAGTTCAATTATTAAGATGTTTTATCTAACTTGCTCACATGCGTGCTGAGTCATGGCAGAGTTGAGATTAGAAGCTAGGATTCTTGACTTTCCCAGCGCAGTTTCTTTTTCAGCTCACACTTCCCTGACCTCCTCATTTGGATGGTAGAATGAAAGTCAGTGGCATTACTCTGAAATGATACAGTCAAAGATGCTATAGAATGTTTATAATAGTTATTGAAAATATGCAATGTTATCCCAGAGATAGATAAAGATGCTATAGAATGTTTATAATAGTTATTGAAAATATGCAATGTTATCCCAGAGATAGACTTGATCATTAGAGTGATGTAAACAACGGTCCATTTGGGTGAAGTTTAATTACCAACTCCAGATGTCAGGAGAATCTGGTTCTATGACTTCAGCAACCTGGCTCTGTCTCTCTGCCAGCAGGGCTCTTCCCCCTCCAATCATACTTGCACACTGGCCACCTCACATCTCAGCAGTAAAAACAGATGCTCCAGGCACTTATACATAAAGAGAATATAGCTGACAATCAAATATATAGGGGCTCCTGAGCCACATGATGCTTCACAGATTTTCTTTCTCTTTTCTCTGGTTTCTAGAAAGGGTCTAATTAACTCTTCATTGTGATGTATTCCTGGAAGAAATTATAATGTTTTGGCACATTACCATATGGCACCATCTCTTGCTGGCATACCTGTATTTCTTATTTTTCTTTCAAAAGAAGTAATTGCAATAAAACACAGTGAATCTTTCATTTGGCTGTTAGATATGTTATATGACTACAGCGCGACAGAAGTGTTCATAACTCTATAAGGTGGTAGTATCAAAATCTGTGATTTAGATGATAGATGTAGTACAGGTGTCACTCATCATAGAAAATATTTTTATATGCGTAACATTTGCTGCTACAGAATTATACAGCATAAACCTCTATCACTTGAGCTAATTGTAGCTCCATTGCTTTAAGAACCATCTATATGTTGACAGTTTTTGATTTTTTTATCTTTGCCTGTCACCTTTGTCTTGAATTTCAAACTTAATATTCAATTGCTGACAATGTTGTACATGACCCATAACCTATTCTTTCTAGTAAGGACCCTGCTGTAGCCCCATAAACCTCCTAACAGATACACAAATACTCCTTTTAAATAGCTACATACTTTATTTACTCAGTTTCTTCATGTTACTGCTAAAATATCAGTTTTGAAAAAGTATTTGCAAATTTTATCATAAGGGATTAATATCTCTAATATAAAAAGAGCTCCTAAAAATAGAGAAGTCATGGCTTTAGAGGGGTAAAACAAAAATATAAAATAAAAATAGAGAATAAAAATGCCAACGCTGCTTTGAAAAGTGGGATGAGGATATGAACAGAAAGATCATAGGAGAATTGGAAATGGATTTTAGCCATATTAAAGATGCTCAGTCTCACCCGTGATAAGATAAGTTTAGATCAAAACTATAACAAAAGATACCATTATTGACCACAAACTCTTTCAGGAAAGTTATGGGGAAAGAGATTCTTTCATTCACTGCTGGGATTTTAGTATGTATAGTACTAGGAGGGGGATATGGCAATAGTTAGGAAAATTACACATTTATCTATCGATGCAGAAATTCTACTTTTAGGAAGTCATTAAGACTTGCTAAGAGGATGAGGAAGATTTGATGGAGAATGAAGGAGGGAGAAGTTGAATATTAATTTTAACCCAAAAATCAACTACAGCAATGGGGTTATAGTTTGTCCTACCAACCTCCTTTTATGTCTCTTCATAGAAAGTGCAGCTGCCCCCAAAACCTGCATTAAAAATAGGTCCATTTGTCGTAAGTGATGGACAATTGGATTCCCCTATTTTTATGTTTCATTTATCACCATCACATTATGTAATTATTTATTTATTATCTTCTCCTCCATTAGAACACAAGGTGTATTACTTTTACTAAAAAAAAAAAAAAAAAAAAAAGGATTGAACAAACGATTGAAAGGGAAACTAACTTTTTCACCTATGTGTCTACATATTACATAATGCTTATGAGACTTAACAAATATTTGCAGAATTAAATACCATGTATATGGTCTTTAACCATCTAGAAAATTTTAATATGTATTCTAATTTTATATATAAAGCATTAATAACACATCTTTATAAAAATGAATACCTTAATAGATAAGGCAAAAATTGACTTTGTCCACTGTCCCTAATTTCTTTCCATATACCCTTCTGGCTTGGCATATATTATTCTAGTCCCATATTCAAACAACATCTCTCTCTATGACTGTATCATTGCAATCAATAGTGATCTGTGCATTCTTACTAAGTAGGTAACAACATTGCAGGTGTTCATGTGTGCATGCAATGAATGATATTGGAGGGTACACATTTTGCAACTTACATTTTTATTCAAAATGTGTCTTGTTGCTGGTTCTATATCATTTCTATGGCTATTCCTTATTGTTAAGAACTACTGCATATGATTCCAAAATTTAGACATGGTATAGTTTAATTAACCATTTTCCCACCAATGGATAATAGATTATCTCTAATATTTTAGATTACTGACAATGTTCATTTAGCTATATATATATATATATATATATATAATATGTATAATATCATATATTATATATATATATATATATATATATATATATATATATATATGTTTGTTTTGTTTTGTTTTTGAGATGAGTCTCGCTCTGTCGCCAGGCTGGAGTGCAGTGGCATGATCTCGGTTCACTGCAACCTCTGCCTCCTGGGTTCAAGCAATTCTCCTGCTTCAGATTCCCAAGTAGCTGAGGCTACGGGCACCCACCACCATGCCCAGCTAATTTTTGGATTTCTAGTAGAGACGGGATTTCACCACATTGGCCAGGCTGGTCTTAAACTCTTGACCTCATGATCTGCCCACCTCGGCCTCCTAAAATGCTGGGATTACAGGCGTGAGCCACAGCACCCAGCCTATAATAAATATTTTTATACATCTGTTCTTTTGGATGTAAATATGAGCATTTTAAATTCTAATTGGTCCTGCTAAATTTCTCCCTAATGTGACTGCAAAAATTTATGATCCCACGTGCAATGTGTGACAATACCCATTTTCCCATATCTTCACTAACATTTGTTTTATAACACCTTAATGCTTTTGGCCAATCTAATATGTAAGAAATGCATTTTGTCATTGTTTCAATTCGCATTTCCTTGGTTACAGTAAAACTGTACATGTTTTTATATTGTTATTAATAATTCGTAGTTCCTCTTTCGTGAATTTTCTGTTTATGTTTTTGCCCGTTTTTCTATCATTTGCTTGTATGATTGATCTATAAGAGTTCTGTGTATACTGTAGCATTAATCTCCTGTTATGTATATATTTATGTTATGTAAATATTTTTTTTCTAGTTTATATATACCTTTAGACTTTATTTTGTGTTTTGTCAGAAGACATTTTTAATTTTGATCTAGACAGATAATCTTTTGTTTTTTCTAAAAGACTTGCTTTTTCTTGTCTTAGTTAAGAAAGTTTTCCAACCTCCAGGACTTAATATATTCACCAATCATTTCTTTTGTTGTTATTTTGGATTTTTTTTACATTTATGTGTTTAGTTCACTTGAAGACATTC
Source organism: Sapajus apella (assembly GCF_009761245.1). Taxonomy (NCBI): domain Eukaryota; kingdom Metazoa; phylum Chordata; class Mammalia; order Primates; family Cebidae; genus Sapajus; species Sapajus apella. Next base: position 20,253,268 of record NW_022436954.1, read on the forward strand.
TGCCAAATTTCTCTAATTCAACAAGTGACTATGTAGTTATCCCTTCACTATTGCATATGTGTGTATCTCTTTTTAAACAAGTCAGACTTCTGAGCAGATATGCTCAAATTGCTTCTTGTCAATCAAGTAACTTTTAAAGTGATGCACCAGAATAAAGGTGGTTCATTTTCTATCATGTGTAGGTGATTTGTAAACCAAGTCCCCAACTCCTGATGTCTTTTGCATAAATCTCCGCCTGTCCATGCTATGTTTGGTTTCTTTTCTGTGAGGTCCAGCTACAAGTCTGAATGCCTTCAACACATATCTGCTTCGTTAATCTGAATGTGTTCTGTCTCATGCAGCACTTAAATCATTGGCCTTTCTGTATTTTTAATTCCCGTCCCTCACACTCTCTTCTACCCAGTTCAATTATCTCATTAATTAAAAACACAGGGCCTGCCCTTTTTAGGGAGGCAAAAATCTTACACTGTGGGATCTCAGGGACTGACTCTTCACCATACCCACTTTACAAAAGCTGGCCCTATTGATGTTGGGAATTCCTTTAACAGAGGAAAACATGCTGCACTGCCCTGCCTGAGGGGAAGGTAAGGTGCACGTTGTCCTGAAAGCGCCAAATTATCAAACTGAGTTTTTACCAAGGTGTTACTGTTTCTTTGCTGAAAAAGATATGATCTAGATGTGGAAGAGAGCAATGACAGCCTGACAGAAGGGGTTATTATGGGGGAAGGGGTCAAGGTCATTGCTAATCATTAAATGGGGATAATTATAATATCTACTTTGCAGGATGAGCATGAGGACTAAGTAAGATAACGCTTTCCTAGTACTCAGCGCAGTGTCTGGGACATAATTAACTATTAAATAAAAGTTAACTGCTATTATTCAAAAAAATTTTAGTGGATACAAAATAATTATACATATTTATGGGGTGCATAATACATACCTATCATTTTAAAGTTAGCCACTATCATTTTAAAGAAATGTAGTAGATACATTTTGGGGAGTATGTATGTGCATCCCTCTGTCTATGTAGTTCTGGGGCGGCTTACTCAGGTGAGGCACCAGTGACCTAGGCCTGGCCAGAGTACTCCATTCATTCCCTTCTAAACAGTTGAGTCAGAAACAGATTGCAACTCAAGTTAGTCTAATGAGCTCTGGTCATAGGAGTTCAGCTGTAACTATTGGGAAGAAGGCGCTGTCTTTGCCTGGTGGTGCTGATCGGGTAGACTGAAAGTCTGGAGCTTCTGGCTTGCCCTTGCTTTATAATAAATCAACACAGGAGAAAGCAGAGCTGAGAGACTGATTCCCGCTGACACTGTGTGAGTCCCGGGTCCGGACATGCCTAAAGCAAGAAATCTCTGGATTTCTTTGTAACAGAAGATCATGAATTTCCTCTTTTGCTTAAGGCAATCCGAGTTGAATTTCTGTCATAGTTAAGTGTTAAATTTGTTGTCGTTTGTTCATACGAGAGCTCAGGTAAATTGATTTGATGCAGGCATTTTTTTTTTTTGAGAGACAAGGTCCTGCTATGTTGCCCAGGCTGACATATATCTGCTTTGTTAACCTTTGTTAATCTGAATGTGTTCTGTCTCAGGATACAGTGCCCAAACCAGAGTGAGACATTAGTAAGCATGAACTCCTGGGCTAAAGCAGTCCTCCTGCTTCAGCCTCCTGAGTAGCTGGGACTACAGATGTTCACCCTGTGCCTGACTAGGCATGAATCTTTCTAACCACATGTGCATGAAAACTCCCCGGAAAATGCAAGCCTTATGTCCTCCATTCCAGCCAGGGTGGCTGCTGCACTTCTGGAGTGGAGTGTGAGGGGTTAATTAGGAAAGATGTAGTTAAATGAAACTGAATTCTTATGGCACTGTATTAGCTACACTTTTCTTAAAACATACAAATCCTGTTTGGCAAGAAATCACAAAAGTAGAAACGGCAGGGATTTTCTTAAAGCGTGGTTTTGTACAATTTCCAATTAATTTACTGCCTATCCAACCACTGTCGAATTGGAAATGCTTTTATTAACATATAGCACCCTAGGACTTCTTGAAAGTGTTAGGGCTTGAAAGTAAATCAAAAGAAAAGGAAAAAAAATTGAAAAGGGATGAGGGAAAACATTCTATCCCCCCCGCCCCCAACACACGCTTAATTTAAAGTACTTGCACAGTGGGTTAGCATGGGACACCCAGGTTGCGTTAATACATTTCAGAAGGCAGGTGTCTTTAAACTGAAAGCTCAGAAGTTGGCTCCCTCCCAGACTCCTGTAGTATACTGTGATAACCTCAAAGTTTCAAAAAAATGAAATTGATGCTTCATGTTGCTCTCAATAATAAGTTTTGGATTTGGGGCAGCTAGTTCTAACAACAAGGGCTTTTATGATAGCAAACCCCAAACTCTCCAGAACTCTTTTTTCTTCTCCCCTTCTTCATCCTTGTCCTTAGGGATACATGGTAGCTTCTGTATACCAGATGAACAATGTTTTTCCAGGTGTGGGCTTGTGTGTGTGGGCTTGTATGTGTGTGCGAATGTGGCTGAAGGAGAAAATTTTCTGTTCTCCCCTATCCCATTAGGTAGGTAAGAATGACCTCTTCTCTATTTCCTTAATGCTCTGTGAATACCACATTATATTGTAATTATCCTTGATATTTACCAGGTTTCAATTGCTTTTGAGCAAATTTGCCCCGGACTGTGAGCTCCATGAAGGAAGGGCCTGCGCCTGGCCTATTTAACCCTGAGTCTCTAGATTTTGATACAGTGCCCAAACCAGAGTGTGGTATTAATAAGTATGAGAGATATTGTTTGTTGATGCTAGGTCTCATCCCAGCCCTTCTAAACTCTTCCCTGTATTAGAGGGTGTAAACCTGAAGACTGGACTCCCTTGCCTACAGGATCTAGTAGATCTCATCAATGAGAGGTATTTATGTAAAATTTGAAAGGTTAAAAAAAAAGACTAGAAGCCACTGTTCCTCTGATGACATTTATTAGCAAGTGTGTGAGCATTACTGATGGCAGAGGCGATGTTTCACCCATGACTTTGGAGCTCCCTCTTAAGAATCACCTACTCTGGTGGCTGTAGGTAACTGAGACTTCTGGTAGCGGCTTTTCTGTGATCTCTGCACCTCTGGATTTCTTAAAAACAGTCTCTCTGCCCTTTGCTCCTGCAGCTGGAATTCCAATGGTCATGTAAATCTCTATTTTTCTATGGTAAACTTCTTCCTATTTTAAATACCTATAATGATTATTTTTTGCCTGATTTAACTCTGATTGATAAAATAGATTGACTGTTGACTGCCTGACCAGAAAGTTTGTAGTGTGTAATAATATTTGATTTTCTGATTTGAATTATTCATATTGGAAAATGTGTACATTACTAGCTAGTGAGGGTTATTACTCACTAGCATACTGCTTAGTAGACAGGCCAGGGTCCACATCTCAGACTGGTTTTGTTGTATATTGATGGTGGTCTCATGTACACAGCTTTCACACATACACTCAGCTCTTACAAAGAGTTGAAACTGTTGTTTGTTGAAGAAAGTAGTAGCTACTCCCTAAAAATGGAAAGAAAAGGAATGTAAAGGGTTATAAGAAAATGAGAGTTCTGTATCATTTAGTTTTTACTGTGAAACAAACAATATCAAAATCTCAGTGGCTTACGACAAACATTTATTTTCTTGTTCACAGGTTTGCAGGTCAGCTGTGGCTTTGCTGACTCAACTGGGAATTGGCTGGGCTTGGCTCCAAGTTGTCAAAAGGGTTCAGACCAGTTCTACTTGTTTTCCCTTTCTCCTTGGACTAGCAGCCCTCCAATTCAGGCTCATCTATGGCAAATCACAGGAGTACTCTATGAGTACAGACAAGACATTTAAAGCTGTGTCTGTATCATGTCTCCTAATTCCATAGGCTAAAGTAAGTCTCCTGACCAGCCATACCATCAATAAAACAGCATAGTCTACTCTAGTCACACTTGGAGGCATTATGAAGTGAACTGGAAAATGTAGGTGGATGTATAATTCTAGTATACAAAAAGTGTAGAGAAGTAGGAACAGAGATCCATCATAGGTATCTCATCAAAACGAGAGCTTTGTAGATAAATTGTAGTTGAATACCCAATCAGATCATGGCTTCTCTGTGCAGTGTGGACCCAATCGTCTAATTCTCTAGATAAAAGAGAACACACAACTCATGAAACTGTTTCTGGGTAAAAGATTCTTGTCAAATGAGACAGAACACCAAAATTCTGACACATGCTACCATATGGATGAACCTTGCAGACCTTATGTCAAAAAAGGACAAATACTGCATGATTCCACTTAGATGAGGTATGTATCCAGACCAGTCACATAGAAAGAGAAAGAGAATGATGGTTTCCAAGAAGCTGGGAGAGTGGTGGGTATTGAGGGGTTATTGTTTAATGGGTATAGAGTTTCATTTAGAGAAGATGACAGAGTCCTCGAGGTGGATAGTGGTGATGGGGCACAGCAATGTGAACGTACTTAGTACCACTAAACCATACACTTAAAAATGATTTAAGTGATAACTGTTATGTATATTTTACCATGATAAAAACAGGGATAATACAAGTGTAAAAAAAAAAAAAGAAAAAAATTTCAATAAATATAGAGAAGGAATCCGGAAGCTAGTATCTTTCTCATCTCTGTATTCTTAGTGGCCAGGTGATGATATATACATACTAGATAAAAATATAGGAAGAAGTGAATTACCTAATTGTAGTGGTTGACCAGTAGGTTGTGTTGAGATGAGTTCTGATGTCAAGGATAGGCTTGCAACTGATCAGTGATGTCTGCTTAGAAAGTGGTGCAGAGAAAGATTATGCATCTACCATTTCTACACTACTCCACCTTTCCTATATCAGTTGGGTCATTTTGGCTTTAAAATTTATAACTCTGCAACAAGGTTCCTTGAAGGGAAAGACTCAATCTGTGAACACCTGACAGTATCTAACACAAAGAGGAAAGCAGAGTTTCTTAAGGCCACAAATGATCCAGCACATGCTTTTTGAGGTAGGATAGGAAAGGATTCAGCTCCCACCAGCAACTTCAGGGCCCTACCAGTATTTCCTCAGCACTTTCCATTTTCTTGCACTTTACAGGATGCCAGATTAAATGAGATAATACTTGCAAAGTTCTTAGCACATTATGTGATACAATAAACAACTTGCTGTATTATCAATAATTGCTTTGTTAATTTAATTGTCCACCATTTATTGCTGGAAAGTTAAAATGAGTTTACAGAATGGAAAGGGTAAAAAAGCTTTGCTGCATTATAACATTATAGAACAGGTGCCAGTTCCCAGCCTTTGCACTGGAGTCTTTGATAATAGTTAATTGCAGTGGTAAAACAAAAATCAAAACTAAGATTAAAACAAAATCAAAACAGAATAACATGTTCTTTGGAATGCCCAGTTTAGGCTGGGAGCTAACAGACTCACCTAATCACTATGGCGACAGTTCCTGCCCTCCCCTCAATTTCTTTATCTTTTTTTCTTCTCCTTATCCTGCTGCTTGAAGTTGGCAGATAAAACCAGGAGTGGAGAAATTCCCCCCTAAGTAATCAAACATGTGAATTGGAAAGGAAAGCCTGCCAGATCGTAGGAGCTGGGTGGCAATTTGTAAGGACTAGTTGTGTCAATGCACACGTGATGTTGATGGAAGTCCGGCATCCTCAGAGAAGGCCAGTTTGATGTGTTCTTCAAATCATATGCATGAATACCTAAACTGCTGAATCTGGTTTTCCTCTGTAGACACTCAAGGACAGCAAAGCACAAAAAGCTAAATGCCTACCATGTTGATTTCAGCCAAATGTTTGCAGACTGTGGTTTCCATTAATAGGAAGCCAGTTGTAGCAGGAAGAGAACTACTAAGGAATTCTCTTGGTATAAAGTATGGTGCTTAATGGGGTGGAGGACTAGAGCCTGATAGACGTGGGTTCACATTTTCTTTCTACCAGTCAAGAGCTATATGACAATGGTTAATTTCTGAAGCACATTGAACTTCTGTTACCTCACTAGTGAAATGGAGACAACATTGCCTCTCTCATAAGGTTGTTATAAGAATTGTGTCACTTTTTTTTGCTTATAGCCCTCCAGTGGTTTCTCACCAAACTGCATAAAATCCCAACTCCTTATCTTGAATTATATATTTCTCTGTGATCTGGCCCTTGCCTAATTCTGACATGATCACCCTTTTACTTATGTCACTCTCCCTTTTACTCATCATGATCTGAACACTCTAGCCTTTTCTTCTTCCTTTAACATGCTCAATTTCTTTTAGTTTAGCCAGGCCTTTGTATCTGCTGTTCCCTCTGCATGGAGTGCTCTTCCTCCAAATTTTTGCATGCTACTGTCTTATCAAACATGTCTTAGCTTAATTCACCACCACCCCTGCCATCCTGATCACCGTCATCTTCATCACCACCGGCATCATCACCATCAGCATCATCATCATCATCACAATACAGTGTCATCACCACCACCACCACCACCCTTTCACTATTATCATCCCCTTTGTCATTCATGTATTACGTATCTACTGTCACTTCACATAAGCCATCAACATGAACCAGATTGTTTTGTTCACATCTGTAACCCCAGTGACTTGAAGAAGAATGACACTTAACATGTGTTCAATAGACATTTGTTGAATGAATGATTGAGTGTTGTAAATCGAACACCATACTTAAACCTGACAAATAATTGGCTTTTAATATATGTTGCTTTGCTTTACCTCTATGGCCTCCAACATGGTTGACATGACTCCATTTTGAATATGATGGGGTCCTCAGTTTTTCAGTACTTCAATCTTGTCCATGCTCTTTCTAGTGGCTTATTAGGATTCTCTGTGGGGACAGACCATGACCCTTTCAGCCACTGAGTCCCTTTTGGGTCCCCTTTCTCCCACCCTCCAAGTCAGTAGCTTTAATCTTTAACACATCTTTAGGATTGGGCTGGAGAAATCTAAAGTAGCTCTTAATTAGGAAAAGTTCAGAGACATTTATGTACCTCAGCAAGTTCAAACTCCTCTGCATGAATTTTAGTGTCCTACATAAAGTGCCTTGAATCAGGAGAGAAAATTTCTTTTTTCTTTCGTATTTCAGGTACAAAGGGTTGGGTTAAGTATAATTGTCACTTTAAGGAATATCATCGCCGTTCGTCTGCACAAGCCCTTTCTCATTTCTATTTAATTCATTAATTTCCTTTATCCTTTTTGCCCATTCTCATTTTAATTCCCTCACTACAGATTCTAATGTTTATTTGATACTAATGTTTATTCTTTTATTTGTTGTTTATTTATCAAGAGAAACTATTTCTTAGCCTATATATTCAGGTTTTTAAAATTTTTATTTTACTTTACATTCTGGGACATGTGCAGATCATGCAAGTTTGTTACATAGGTATACATGTGCCAGCATGGCTTGCTGCACCTATCAACCCTTCTTCTAGGTTTTAAGCCTCACATGCATTAGGTATTTGTCCTAATGCTCTCCCTCCGCTTGTCCCCAACCCCATATTCAGATTTTATAGTTTAGGAACACAGCCAATGACAAACCTCTAAGTAAGTCAACCAAAATAAATTATTTATATTCCAAAATCACTTTGCATCCTGAAAGATATCAGCCTTCCTCATCTCCTCAAAATCTTTAGTGGAATCATAATTTTTGTAGAAATCTGCATATGCCTTTATTCTTGGTTCAGCTATACAAAACTTACAGAGAGCTGCAACCCCGGGGATACAGTGAATGTTCCAACAATATGAAATCATAGACACTTGGCCAGAAGGCCACTCTTCTGAAGTTCCGTCAAAGCACTGGAAGCCATGGTAGTTATTGTCCTTCACTGATATGTCAACCTCAACACCAATGGCTGGTGAAAGAATGTTTTTGCTTTTTTTTTTTTTTCTTTTTGTGAGACAGAATCACCTTTTGTCACCAGGTGGGAGTGTGACATCGCGATCTCAGCTCACTACAATCTCCACCTCCTGGGTTCAAGCTATTCTTCTGCCTCAGCCTCCTGAGTAGCTGGGACTACAGGCGTGTGTCGCCACGCCCAGCTAACTTTTACATTTTTAGTAGAGATGGGGTTTCGCCATGTTGGCCAGGATGGTCTCGATCTCTTGACCTCATGATCCACTTGCCTCAGCCTCCCAAAGTGCGGGTATTATAGATGTAAGCCACCGTGCCCAGCCCAGGAATGTTTTTAATATATGTGCTTTGTATGTTGTCTTGTAAAATATACATTCTTGCTTTATACTTTTGTATTTTTAACTTACATAAATGGCATTGTATGATATGTCATTCTGTTACTTTCCTTTTCTTGGTCTGTGTCATGTTGTTAAGATCCATCCACGTGACTATGCGTGCATCTAGTCTAATCTTTCCAACTTTTGCATAGGCCTCCACAGTGTGTATCTACCAAATTCTACTGAGGCCCCCGGGATAAGCCTTTCCAGTCCAGCAGCTCCTCACAGTGCACTGGGTGATTGAAGATTTCTTTACCTTGTCTTTATAAGGAGTGCATTTTTTTCTGTTTCTTTGCATTCTTCTTTCAGGTCCATTTTATCTCACCCTTACTTAGTTTTAACAGTGCCATGCCCCTGCTTTGTCCATCAACTTTCAACACTTAGCTACAGGTTGCCACTAAATATTGATAGTATACTCATGTACTTATTCATGAAACAAATACGTGTTAATTGCTCCTATGTGCCAGGGTGCTATCCCAGAAAATGGGGATTGAGAAGTGAACAATGCAAGTACAGTTCCTGTTCTTGTGGAGCTTAGATTTGAGAAGGTTTAGATATTTAATAAACAATAAAGATACAAATAAATAAGCAATATCTTTTGAGGGAGCCTGCTCCCCATTTAAGAGATCCAGCTGATATAAGCTCCAAATGGTATGAAAGAGTCAGCTGTGCAAATATCTGGGTTCTGAGAGGCTACTCAGCTGGAATAGCAAGTGCACATGCCACACAGTGGATACAAGCTCAGCCTATTCAAGAAACAGCAAGATGATTAATGTGGCTCCAGCAGAGTTGGTCAGAGTGAGGAAGAAGGAAGAGTAGAAAGAGATGAGGTCAGAGAGGCTGGGCAAGGAGAGTCAGGGCATGATGAGGAGGATGCATTTTATTCTAACTAAATAGAAAACCTACAGGAGACTTAAGCAGGTGTTATAGAATTCATGTGTAGGTAGATATCCCTGTTCTCTTTTACTTTGGTATGTCTTGGAAGATTCTAGTTTGGTGTCTGTATGGGTATGGAGGGATTTATTACTCTAGGCCATCTTTCCCCAAGTAAAGTTGTTCCTGGCATAGGTGCTGTACTATATGTGCCCTGTATCATGACACTGGGTTTGGAAGAACTACACCATGTCCTGTGTCATTCAAAACCAACGTTCTTGGACCAAGTTGTCTCATATGGTTTCGAATCAGGGACTGACCTTGAAAGCCACTCAGAGTACAGTGAAGACAAAGACTGATGCTCTAGAATCTGAAGATTCATCCATCATTGGGGTGTACCACCCGCTCATCATCAGAAGATGATGAATCCAGCCTGAGCAGGGTCACACTGCAGAAGACTCAGGTGGAGATGTGTAGAGATCTGGTTGTTCATATGACGGTTCAGGCCAAACTTTCCATTGTTTATTCAGTTAAGCTAAAGTTTCAAATAATCACAGATCATCCCACTAAATAGTCTCAGTATTTCCTTCTGGGGATAACAGCCTAATTCTACACCTGTTTTTAAGCCTTAGCATCCACCTTGAATCGAGCCCCCAATATACCTTTGCGATGATACTGTAAGTTGTGTTGTTATCGTGGACTCTTTCCTTACTGGGTTCCTTCATCGGGCCCACTTTCCCTGCTATCTGTCATCCTAAATCAGTGGTTTAAACCCCACAACCCCGTCTTCAGCCTTGGAGTAGCTGATCCTCCAGTTTGTTTCGCCACATCATAACCTCTCAAGTGGTTAATGGCTCATAAACAAGTAATGGGCTCTCAGGGTACATTTAAAAGAGTCCATGGTGAATAATTCTTTGTGTTGTGAATAATTACCCAATAATTTATCTCCTTACTACTATAGATTTGGGGGTTTTATTAAAGTATGTCCTTGCAATGGTATTAAGGGGAATTAAAAGGGTATTTTGAAAACTATTTGGCTTGGAGTAGAGAAATAAAAAGGGTATTCAAGGTGAGGGATGTGAGATCACGGAGTTTATAAAACTTTGTGAGGGGATTTTTTTTTTTGTGAACTTAAGGGAATGTATGTGTTCAGTTAGTATTTTGGGGGTAAGTATTGGGGAGAGAGTTTTTTTAAGTTGAAAAACTCACAGTGTGCACCTATTTTACTTGCAGCCACCACATTTGAGAAAAAGAAACGTAGTCACACAAAAGGTTAAGTGCAATCTGGCAAAATGCTTCTCACATGAGCACCAGCAGGACCAGCTATACAATTCATGGAGACCAGTGCAAAATGAAAAGGCAGGGCCTCTTGTCCATAAATTATTATGGATTTCAATACAGTGACAGTGGAGCATCAGGCTGTACCTGGGCCTTTCTGCAAGTGGGGGTCTGTATAGGATACATCCTCATGAAGTCTGCCCTGAGGATGGAGTTGCATTTTCTGGAAATTTGTAGTACATGCACTCAGTGTGAAGAGGTAATAAGAATATGGGTTTTGCAATGGTACAAACCTGGGTTTTAATCACAAGTCTCTGTAAATTAATAATTTTGTGGCCAGTGGCAAATCCCATAACCTCTTTGAGCTTCAATGTTTCCACCTAAAATGAAGATGTTATCTTTAGCTTGTGGTATTCCTCAAAGGATTAGTGATACTTCACCTACAGGGCCTGGTGAGGAGATAGTGTTCAATAAGAAGTGGCTGTCATGGCAACTGAACACGTTCAAAAGCTGGATCTCCTGAATGAACATCATCTTTGTTTCCTAGTACTTGTTCCTTTAATAGGCCTGGAGGCATTTATAGACTTTAAGCTTCTTTGAGATCAATTCTAGGAATGTTATTATAGAGTTCCTGTTACTTACAGGGAGCTGGAGGAGAAAACTAAAAAACTGAGTGTGAGAATTTCTTCTTTCTTGAGATGCTCATAATCTAGTTAATGGGATAAGATAGAAATGCAAGTAGTTTCAGTATAATGTAGAATGAGATGCAAGAGGGGTACTTGATGTTGATGGAATCTAAAGAAAATTGGAGCCAAATATGCTTAGATAATTACTATTTTATTGTGGTAGTCTCTTTATTGCTGCGGAAGGTGAACTTTAGAATGAGGGCTGCTACAACTTGAACTGTCTCCAATGTCTTTGTGACCATCATTTATTTGTTGGATAAATTGTTAGTTTGGTGGCACCAATGAATCATGTCTCTCAGTATTCATGTACTTGGATATATCCTAACTTTGTTTCTATGGTATAAAATTATTTAAGCATCAACATGAGTTATCTTATTCTAACTTTTTGATTATATTAAAAGTCATCAAGATTATAAAGCTGGCTGGATGTGGTGACTCATGCTTGTAATCCCAGCACTTTGGGAGGCTGAGGTGGGTGGATCACAGGAAGCCAGGAGTTCGAGACCAGCCCAGCCCACATGGTGAAACCCATCTCCACTAAAAATACAAAATTTAGCCAGGCATGATGGTATACATCTAAAATCCCAGCTACTCAGGAGGATGAGGCATGAAAATTGCTTGAACCCAGGAGGCGGAGACTGAATGAGCCAAAATCATGACACTGCACTTCAGCCTGGGCAACAGAGCAAGGCTCTGTCTCAAAAAAAAAAAAAAAAAAGTAATGTTGCCAGTACTCAAATATTAATTTCTGTCATTCTATAGCTGAATTTTCCCCCACAAAACCATATGCAACAAACATACTGGGTTGGCATGAAATACATTGTGTTAACATATTGCCAGTTGCTTTGGCCTTCAGGAATCTCCTACACACAAATATGGACATGATGTCTGCCTCAGCCACTCAAATGCACAGAATATCAACTTGGCAAGAGGAAGAACCCATCTAGTCACCAGCCTGGAGTCTTCTGATTTATTCTGAACAATTGGCAAGAAATTCTTATTTCTTTGTTTCCTGCTTTGCTGCACTTCACCATGGAGTGATTGTCTTTAGCTGTTGGCAAAAGCTTTCTTGGTCATGCTTTTCTGCTTTGGATCTACATTAAATAGGGTTTGCTTTTGGCTGTGCATCATAGCAACCCCAAATACCAGCAGTTTTATCCCAAGGAGTTTATTTCTCCTTCTTATAAAAAATACTTAATTCAGTTGATCCATAGAGTTGTGAAAGTCCATTCTCTCTCTTTTTTGCTTTCCTCTTAAAATTGTTTTTAATTGGCAAATAAAAATTGCATATATTTATAGTATACAACATGATGTTTTGATGTATGTATACATTGTAGAATGGCTAAATCAGACTAATGTGCATATTTATTACCTCACATACATATCTTTTTTGTGATGAGAATATTTAAATGTTCTCTTTCTGCCGTAAACATTCTGCCATATCTCTGGTGTGGTTTCCATTTTCAAGATCACAAGACAGCTCCTATAGCTTCTAGGAAATACACTCACATTCCAGACAGGGAAAAGGGGGTAGGAAAACAGAAGAAAAAATTAGTAGACTCTGTTTCAACATTTAAAATGATTCTATCCTTTTCTAAAAAATTTTACTCTCTCAGTGGCCAGGAGAGTGATACAGGGGCATTTCAATCTGGGAGACTGCGTATTTTAACTGGGCACATTGATACTTAATCAAAAATGGAGTTCTGTAATGAAGGAAGAACAGAAGACAGATTAATGCAGAGGCAGTGATTGGTGCTTACCCAAGGTAGACTGCTTTTCAGGCATAGGCTGACATCCCCAAAGTCTTATTCAATTGTAGGATTCAGCTCAAAGTCACCAAGTACTTCTCAGGTTCTTGAGTTCCCATAATGGATAAATTTAATGTTTTTTTGTCTGCCTCCTACACTTGCCAATATACAGTGGTAGAGGAGGAAGTGGACAACCACAATAAAACTACAATTCAGAACAGAAGTGAATTAGAGACACATCAGTCCAGATTAATCATCAAATCCTCTGGGCAGTAAGAAAGACGCCTTCTTGCCCTAGCAGCGGACTCCATGCCTTGGTAACTGACTGGCAGCCTTGGGTCTGCTCTCTGGGCCTGTAGTCCTTGTTCATTATTCCCTCAGGCCGAATATGAGGAGGGCATTGAGAAGGATTTAGCCCTATAGGACTGCCCTGATTCCACAACCTGTTTCTTATTGGTGGAAGTCAAGAGCCTGGGGTTGTTAGGATTTGAAAATCTTAGACCATTGGTGGCCAGGCTTGGAGTTATTTTGGCCAAAATTTCTCTCAAAATTCTGCGCAGGCATCCAGCCTATTTATTACCTGTGAGAGTGATACCAGCGCACATCTTGTTTAGATGTTGCTTTTAAACCTGAAGATCTTTCCCTTTTACCACTTGCTCTTCGTGCACCTTCTTGCCTCTTCACTTCACTGTTTCTGTTTTGAGGAAATTCTGAGCAGTGAGCTTCAGTGCCAGGACAACCTCCTAATCCCCTCACTGGCACCTGGTTAGCCTCCTCTCCCTGGCAGAGAATTTTTAACGGAAGGTGTTTGGGAAAGGCTTGCACCTTTGCGACTGCCTCTTTAATCAGTTTTATTTTGAGGTTATTGAAGAGCCTGGCTTCTTAAACTGCAAGACTGCACATCGTGGGACTCCTCCCACTTAAATTATTGCAAGATGTTGGCTGATACAGTTTGGATGTTTGTCCCCTCCAAATCTCATTGAAATGTAATCCCCAGTGTTGGAGGGAGAGCCTGGTAGGAGGTGTTTGGGTCATGGGGGTGCATCCCTCATGAATCCCTCTCTGCAGTAGTGAGTTCACATGAGAGCTACTTGTTTAAAAGACCCTGGAAATGCCTCCTCTTTCTTTTGCTCCCTCTCCCTCATGTGATATGCTAACTCTCCTTCACTTTCTGCCATGACTGTAAGCTCCCTGAGGTCCCCACCAGAAGCTGAGCAGATGCTGATTTTATGCTTGTGTAACCTGTAGAACCATAAGCCAAATACACCTACTTTATTTATACATCACCTAGTCTCAGGTATTCCTTTACAGTAATGCAGAATGGACTAGCACACTGACAGAGTCTTTTTCTTAGCAATTGGCATTTTCTTCCCTCTCTCCTTGTCGTGTTAATATAATCAGACAAATTTTATCTGTCTAATCAGATATTGCTGAAAGTGGTAAGAAGGAGCCTGCACATTGCCAACTGTATTCTACACACCTTATGTGCCATCCCAGATGTGTCCTCTCTGACATCCCAGACCCTTAGCTGCTAGCCCAATATCAGCTCTCCATGGTGGCCAACCAGTCACAAGCCAAGAGTTTCTTTTTTTTGACACTTTGTATTGGCTTGAAATGCCAAACTGTAGGGTGTGAGATTTGGCTTCCTGGGGGTCTGCTAGAGGATATGATACATCCAGAAAAATTGGGAGAGAGCTTTTCATGAGATGAACTTTGTCCAACAGGCAACAGAGGGCAGTGGGGAGAAAGGCACATACATTCTCTCTCTTTCCTACTTCCAACCAATGCTTCTGAGCCACAGTTTAATCACACAGCCTGATCTTTAGACGTTTAGTTTGTTTAGTGGATATAATTACCTAGATAACAGCAGTGTTATCTCTGACTGTTTAAGCGGCGTTCACTGCCATGAAAATTGAGTACCTTGAGTATTCCTTCCTAAGCTGCTCTCACTTTGCTTTTCCTTCTCTCTGCACTGGGATTCTACTTCTCAAATAAAGTAGCAGAACCCAATCCATGTCTAACTTTGTTTTCTAGATAAGCCTAGGAAGTCCTAACGCTATGATTTTTTTTCTTACCATTTCTCATACAACAGAAGACTTGGTTTGACAAGCGGTCTGCGGCCCAAAGTGTGGTCGTTAGAAGTTTGACCAAATGGTTTGCCATTGCATAGCAAGGATCATTGGCTTTTTAGCCAGCAAAATGTGGGCCCTCACTTCTCAAAGACCCATTAAGCCTCTCCTCAGCCAAAGGGATGGCTGCATTATTTGCAGGACCCCCTCATTCAAAAAGTGGGGGCGGCTGGTTTTGGTGGCTCACACCTGTAATCCCAGCACTTTGGGAGGCTGAGGCGGGCAGATCACTTGAGGTCAGTTTGATACCAGCCTGACCAACATGGCAAAATCTCATCTCTACTAAAAATACAAAAATTAGCCAGGCATGGTGGTGCACGCCTGTAATCCCAGCTATTTGGGAGGCTGAGACAGGAAAATTGTTTGAACCCAGGAGGCGGAGGTTGCAGTGAGCCGACATCATGCCACTGTACTCCAGCCTGGGCAGCAGAGCAAGACTCTGTTTCAAATTAAAAAAAAGAGAAAAGGTGGGGGAAAGTGCTGTTAAAAGCACTAACATGCAAGACTTCTGTCTTTCTTGCATAGTCTTCATTATGACATATGCAATGCTGGTTGTAAATACAAATATAGGAAAATGTAACTTACTTATGTGGAATCTCTGTAATGACACCATTTGGATTTCATTGCTTTACATATTTTTGTGTTTCCTTCTTACCATAACAATAGAAATGCAGAACAATAGCAATTTAATGGCTTTTATTTTACTTCTACATCTATGAGTAGTACTCTGTCCTTTTGTATTCCTGATGAGTAAGGAAGAACTGAAGGAAAAGAAGCTATTGGTTGCCCTATATTTCCTTTTCATTCTGTGTTAGTTATCTCAAGTTGCCATAACCAAATATTTTAGACTGTACAGCTTAAACACTCGAAATTGATTTTCTCACAGTTCTGGTGGCTGGAAGTCTCAGACTGGGTGCCAGCATGGTAGGGTTCTGGTGTGGGCTCTCTTCCTGGCTTGCAAGACAGCCACCTTCTCACTGTCCCCTTACGTGGTGGAGAGAAGGAGAGAGGTGTTTCTGACTTCCTTTTCTTATAGTGGACTCTTCTTAACAGGTCACAGTCCTGTTAATGACGCACTTTCTCTCTACCCCCTTCCCCATCCACAGCCTCATTTAACCTTAATGACCTCTTAAAGACCCTGTCTTCAGATACAGTCACATTGGAGGTTAGGACTTCAACACAGGACTTTTGGGAGGGACACAATTCAATCTATGGCTTTCTGTGCCACAATTTTCAGCATAAACATAAGCGGTAAGCTATTATGGGAAAGTAACATGAATAAGAAATGAAATAATAGAGCTCCTTGGTCATTGATTATTCTCAGAATGTATTGCCTTCTTTCTGCATTCAAAGCAAATTCTGGCTTGAATAGAAAGAGTGGCATTTTGGGGCTCTCATTTCCTCCCCCTCATTCTGCTTATCCAGTCTTAGATGTACTACATTTACCTTATACGTCGTGCATGTCTCCCTGAATTTCCATGTATTATGGATCCATTGGAATTCTGTGCTCATGGGGCATTGTGAACATTACATCCAAATGAGAGGCAAAGAAAAACAGACACACCCACTATGTCTATTTCCCCCTGCTCATATGCATGCTCCATTGTCTCATTGGACTTCACTTATACTACCATAAATTCAAATATCAAATTGTTAGAAATTTCAAGACAAGGATAACAGAACATTAAACCAAATATGGGACCCTTTGAAGGCCCAGAAAGCCAGTCCTGCCCAACCAATTCAACAAAACCTATTTAGGTTCTGTTAGTTCTGTGCCATCTTTCTGGTGTTATGTTTGGCAGCATGTGGCAGAACATGCTAACCACAGGTTGTTTAAACATGGAGGACCTCTTCTATAACAGTTCAGCCTGGCTTGATGGCTCCACAAGGTCTTCATGGAATCAGTATATTTTCATCACTTCACACCACCATTTCTAGGCTGGCTTTCAGCCTCTCCATGGCAAAATGGCCCCTTCCCTTCTGGGCGTCAAAACTGCAAGTAAGGCAGGAAGGATACAGAAAGAAAAAAGGCAAAAGGCCATAGAAGGTAGCCATTTCCTATGTCTCCTAAAAAAGCTTTAATTTATTTTTTATTTTTAGAAGCTCCAACTGGGAACTTCTGCTTTTTTCCTGTTAGTTAGGATTGTGTTAATTGGCCATACTTTGCTACAAGGAAAGCTAGGCTATTTAGTTTTTTTTTTTTTTTTTTTTTTTTTTTTTTTTTTGAGACAGAATCTTGCTCCATCGCCAGGTGCCAGGCTGGAGTGCAGTGGCGCGACCTTGGCTCACCGCAACCTCCACCTCCCGGGTTCAATCAATTCTCCTGCCTCAGTCCCCCAGGGAGCTGGGGCTACAGGTGCGCACCACCACTCCCAGCTAATTTTTTTTTTGTATTTTTAGCAGAGACGGGGTTTCACCATGTTGGCCAGGATGGTCTCGATCTCTTGACCTCATGATCCGCCCACCTCAGCCTCCCAAAGTGCTGGGATTACAGGTGTGAACCATCGCGCCCAGCTGGCTATTTAGTATTTTTAACAGAGCTCTCTAAACAAAATCAGGATTCTATTGGCAAGGAAGAAGAGCAAGATAATGAGTAGGAGACAAGTAGTGTCTCTCTATTAAACCATCCCCAAATTTAGCAGCTTACAACAACCACCATTTTATGATGCTCTTGGAATCCATAGTCCGAAATTCAGTCAGGGCTCAATGGGTTTGGCCTATCTTGATGCCAAATTGTCTGGGGCCTCAAGCTGGGAAGACTCAAATATCTGGGGGTGACTCCAGTAGCTGGAAGCTGGAGCTCTCTGGAATTCACACTTGGGATGGAATGACTCAAAGCTGGCCTTGTCTAGTCTGTGTAGCTCTCTGTGTGGCTTGGGCTTCTCTCAGTATGGAAGCTGGGTGCTGAGAGAACATGCTCTGAGGGAATTAAACAGAAACTGCATGATCTTTTCTGACCTTGGCTGTGAGTTCATGTATGTTATCAATCATAAGTGTGTCATTCAGTCAGACCAGGTTCAAGGGAAGGGGAACTTCACCACTCATGAGAAGGTAGCAAAGTCACATTGCGGAGGATAGCAGGTGGAGTGGAAGATATTGTGGCAGCCATCTGCCACAGTCAGCTGTAGAGTTCAAGGTCAATGGGGTACTTATAAAGGCACATTACTGTCTGTGCTTTTATGTGATTCTGATCTATCTCCGGAGGGAAAAGCAGAGCTAGGATGGAAATGTGTGTTTTATTTTTCATAGAATATTTTACACGGTCAGAAAATAAAATGCCCAATGTATAACTATTCTTTAGGTGTTTTTTTTGTTTGTTTTCATAAACTTATAAAACTTTACATGTTACAATCCTTATTTTTGGTTTGTACAGTTGTACGAGTTTTAACATTTGGGTGGATTCTAGTTGCCACTACTACTGTCTCACAGAATTCTCTTGTATTGCCCTTGGATTTAGACCCTCTCCCATTTCTCATTTCCAACCTCTTATCTCTAGGTAAACATTTCCTTGTTCAGTGGTGTTCAAAATAAGTGGTACATATCACAGAGGCTACACAAGATGATGCAAAGAGGAGAACAGAAAACAGAATTTCTATTTTTTATCTTATATGTTTACATTTTAATTTTTGTTTGTATTTTAAAATGCACATGTTAGCACTGTGGCACACACGTAATTCGTAAATAAATAAACATTTATTGGCAAGTGTCTTCAAAAATTGATTACTGATAAAAAGAAGTAATCAAACAAATTTTAAGACTATGGACTCAGATTAGTACCAAACCCAATATCCTCTGGGATGAAAGTGGCATCATTGCTTATGTCCAGGCTTTTCCTTAGCCAAATGGAATAGTGAGTGTAGGACAAGGCTATGGCAAAAGTATAGCTTTCTGAGTTGGAATTCTGATTCTCTACATGAGGCTGTAAAAGATTCTGCAATTACTATATTTTTTGCCTTGTTAGATTGTTTGCTCCATGGAATCATGGGCCATTTCTGTCATTCATTCAGTTTATGCATGGTATGGTTGTAGGATCTGAGAACACAGGAGTGAGCAAGACAGTCAGTATCTTGGCTCCCTGAAGTGTACTTTCAAGTGTCAGAATGAAATACTAAACACGTAAACAAATATATTAAGAATTTTTCAGATTGTGCTAGGTTCTATTCAGAAGTAAAGATGGGCAGGGCACGGTGGCTCACACCTGTAATCCCAGCACTTTGGGAGGCCGAGGTGGGCAGATCACCTCAGGTCAGGAGTTTGAGACCAGCTTGACCAACATGGCAAGACCCCGTGTCTACTAAAAATACAAAAATTAGCTTGGTGTGGTGGCGGGTGCCTGTAATCCTAGCTACTCAGAAGGCTGAGGTAGGGACAATTTCTTGAACCTAGGAAGCAGAGCTTGCAGTGAGCCGAGATCGTGCCACTGCACTCCAGCCTGGGCGCAGAGTGAGACTCTGTCTCAAACAAAACACAAACAAAAAACCACACACAAAAAGAGAAATAAAGACGGTCATGGGATACATGGGTACAAATCAGATTAGATAACTGTGGAAGATCTCTCTCAGAAAGCCACATCTGAGCTGAAACCTGAGTGATAACAAAGCATCAGCCATATAAATATCACATAGGTCTGAGATTTTGATAGCAGATGGGAAAAATGCGTGGATTTTTGTTTGTCTCATTGATGGATTTTGTTTTACTTTTTGAGATGGAGTTTTACTCTTGTCACCCAGGCTGGAGTGCAGTGGCATGATCTTGGCTCGCTGCAACCTCTGCCTCCAGGGTTCAAGTGATTCTCCTTTCTCAGCCTCTCGAGTAGCTGGGATTGCAGGTGCCCGCCACCATGCCTGGTTAATTTTTGTATTTTTAGTAGAGATGAGGTTTCACCATGTTGGCCAAGCTGGTCTTGAACTTCTGACCTCAGGTGATATGCCCGCCTCGGCCTCCCAAAGTGCTGGGATTACAGGGGTGAGTCACTTCACCCAGTCTTGATTGATTTTTTTAAAATATGTAAAACTGAAAAGTTATGACAAGTCTTGCAGAAAGTCTCTATGCCCGGAAATATGGGAATCTGTTGAGAAGAATGAGCAGTGGCATAGTGTGTAGGCAGAGAGGGCATGAAACTGCTGTGTAGGCTTTACCATGGCCCCAACATATGAGAAGGCATCCAACATTGTTCACTCCCTTCTAAAAAGGACCCGGAAGTAACTGGTGAAGAGGGCTTAAGGTCACTGCATGGATGACTCTGTGATCTGGGTGGCTTGATCACTGGAGACCAGATGGGAACTCATGTCTCAATGGATGCCACTGTGGCATCCACACATGATTTTACATTTGAGTTTGTGCCCACAAATGTTATATTCTTTCCCTTGGGTACTGAGGATAAAATGGTAAATGAGCCTTTCCTCTTGACAGAATTTGGATATTTGTCCCTGCCTAAATTTCATGTTGAACTGTAATCCTCAGTGTTGGAGGTGGGGCCTGGTGGGAGGCGATGGAACATGGAGGCAGGTACCCCATGGCTTAGTGCTGTCCTCAAGATACTGAGTCACAAGATCTGGTCATTTAAACACATATGGCACCTCACCACTTCCACTCTCCCTCTCTTGCTCCCATTCTTACCATGTGACAAGCTTGCTCCTGCTTCACCTTCTGCCATGTGTAAGAGCTCCCTGAGGCCTCCCTAGAATCTGAAGAGATGTCAGCACCATGCTTCCTGTACATGTAGCCTGAAGAACCATGAGCCAATTAAACCACTTTTCTTTGTAAATCACCCAATCTCAGGTATTTCTTTAAAGCAAGGCGAGATCGGCTTAACACACTCCTCAGCCTCTCTAGTTTTCTTCTTGCTGCAGAGAGTCACCACTTTCTTCCATGTTACTTCGAGACCTACAGGAAGCAGATACAGAGACAGGAAGAATTAAAAATAAAAAGCCTTTTTTCAGAGGTCAAGGCCAGAAAGATAAATGAGAAGAGGGTGTAGAAAAAGTCAGAGAAAGTCCTCAGACCATGATGCAGTTCTGATAGCTGTGAATGAAGTGGGGAGAGGAGCACTGAGTTGGAAGATCCTCAGACTTCAGGGCAACTGAGAAAGTCTCAGCTCAAAGGGGAGCTGTAGACAATTATTACCTTTTAGAAGTATTCTGTGATAAGCAGAAATTGTCAGGTTCTCGAAACCCCTGCACTTAGGGCGAGCATGCTGTTTGTCCAAACCCTCCAGCAGAGCACAAAGGCACTGTGGCTGGGGTGTGTCAGTTAATTGCACTTTTCACAGCAGGTTCTTCTTGAAAGGGGAGCTGAGTGGTACATTTGCCTCGTCCTTGACAAGCATCTCCCTTTCCAGCTACTGAGAATATTTTTACATGGAGAATGCCACCCCCAGGCCCCTGCTCCTCCTCCAAATTAATTTAATGAGCTCTTTACAAAGGAAGCATGGAGCAGTTTTGTTCCTACTGATACTCTTTTTAAGGAATGCCATTAATTACCAAGACAAAATTCATGGTCATTAACTTCTGTTACTGAATTAAGGGGTGTGTGTGTGTGTGTGTGTCTGTGTGTGTGGTTTGGAATCCCGGTGGGTAGAGATTCTGACTATGAACTCAAATCAGCAAATATTGACTGTGACTAATGTAATGGCTGGTAACTTCTGTGTTGGGAGCTTAGGGCTAAAGATGGTAAAGGGACATAGATGCATGTGCTGTGGGGTACAGGGGAATGAAGTCACCTGGGATCACCTGGAAGTGTTTACGCTCTCAGGAGTTAAGCAAATAGCAAGAGAATTAGGGTTAGGGTTAGTGTTAGAGTCTTGTAGCTGGGCTGAGCCTGTGGAAGGAAGCAAACTAGCCTGGGTTGTGGATCAGCAATAGTGGCACGTCCTTAACCTCTTTCCAGAAACCGTCACCCATCCTGGAGTTCAGCGTACACGCCTCTCCTATAGGTCTAGGTAAGCTCTCCCTGTTGCAAATATTTCTTAAAGTTACTGCATTGTCAAGATACACTGTTAGTCCCTGATTACTCTGGTTTGACTTTCTTTTTGTCTTTTCTTTCCCTTGAAATCCATGATTATTACTTATTCTTTTATCTTTCTTCAGATGCCATTAATGATTCTCTGAAGCAACATATGCTTGACCCAGTGGTGACCAGAAGTCTCTGACCAGCTTTGTTACCTTGCTTGAGAAATATATAGATTTTTCAAATAGTGTGAAATAAGTCACCAGGGTGGCACTGGAAAGGAAAAAAGAAGGGTAGAAAACAAATTGAATTTGAATGATGGCAAAACAAACATCATGTTAACTCAGGCATTCAATATATAGAAGAAGTTGTCTGATTCTTTGGTAATTAAACTTTAAAGAGAGGCTTGTCTGGCCCCAAGTAAACAAACATGATGATCTTTCACCCACAATGGGACTAGTGCATGTGATTTCTCACCGAGACTTCCAGTTTTAAGCTGTCATTAAGTCCTGAGCAGGGAAATTTGGTTCCTGCTTAATTCATCTTGTGTTGGAAGAGAGCAGGAGTGATTTGGAAGGGAATGTTAGTGTTTGCAATGTTAAGGGAGGGGTCTGAGCTAGGTTGGGATACTGCTAAAAGGAAAATAAATCATGGAATTAGAGCTGTTAACAATCTTAGATAGTGTCTGCTTCAAACTTTCATTTAGCAGATGGGGAACCAGAGACTCAAAGAAAATAAGAATAAAAATATTGGGATCAAAAGATTGAGGTTTGAGTACCAACTGTGATCAAAATAATCTCGTGAATTAGGCAAATAGCTTTGATACCAACACCCTTTCCCTATTACCTGGCCTTCCTAGGTTATGCAGGCAATGTGGAATACTCAAAAGCCAAATATGACTTCTAGTATCATAGCCAAAATTCCTAATATTTGTTGGCATTTTGATTGTAAACACAGATGAAGGTTACGGCTCCTTTTCATGTTACAATGTCGCTCACTGTCTAGTCTTTTGGATCCCCATCACAACCCCCATCTCCTAACACACAGTTCTCGTGAGAGCCAGGCAGAGGAAATTTTCAGACTCAATCATTATTCCTGCTTGAAAGTGTTTCTCAGAATGTTCTCATTTGGTGATTCTTGGATGTTGATACACATAGATCAATTAACATTTGAAGACTTCCATCTGGATCCTTGGCTTTTATTGTAAGTTCTTCCCTCACATCTACATCTAACACCAATACATAGGCCTACATACCAAATGTTGGGATGGTAAAAAAAAAATTAGATTCACTATAAAGATAGTAATGTATCATGAAAGAATGGGAAACATATTAGAGTAATAAAAGCACCATGGGGAACAAAAAAAGAGGGACAGTAGCCTAATGCTGGATGACCTTGGACTTCTATCCTGTAAGGACGACAATAACTGCTGCTTATCTCAATGACATTAAAATCCTCAGAATTTTAAGCTTCTTCCACATACATAACCTCTTGTGGTTACATTTCTTCATTTCCTAGATGGCAACCACCTCCATATTGTCTCTTAAGGATGTGGGAAGGATCAAATTAAGTGATGTCAAGAAAAGAATGCCATCATCACTTCTATTCAACATAGCGTTGAAGTCCTAGCCAGAGCAATCAGGCAAGAGAAAGAAATAAAGCTCATTGAGATAGGAAGAGAGGAAGTCAAAGTATTTCTATTTGTAGATGACATGATTCTGTATCTAAAAAACCCCATGGTCTTGGTCCAAAAGCTCCTTCAGCTGATAAACAACTTCAGCAAAGTTTTAGGATACAAAATCAATGTACAAAAATCGCTAGCATTCCTATACACCAACATAACAGCCAAACTGAGAGCCAAATCAGAAAGGCAATTCCATTCAGAATTGCCACAGAAACAGTAAAATACCTGGGAATACAGCTAACCAGGGAGGTTATCCATCTCTATGATGAGAATTACAAAACACTGCTCAAAGAAATTAGACCTGACACAAACAAATGGAAAAACATTCCATGCTCATGGACAGAAAGAATCAATATCATTCAAATGGCCATACTGCCCAAAGCAATTTACAGATTCAATGCTATTCCTATTAAACAACCAATGACATTCTTCACAGAACCAGAAAAAAACTATTTTAAAATTAATATAGAACCAAAAAGCAGCCTGAATAGCCAAGGCAGTCCTAAGCAAAAAGAGCAAAGCTGGAGGCATCATGTTACCTGACTTCAACTATACCACGAGGCTACGGTAGCCACAGCATCATGGTACTGGTACGAAAACAGGCACTCAGACCAATGAAACTGAATAGAGAGCCCAGAAATAAGGCCACACACCTATGACCACCTGATCTTTGACAAAGACTCCCTAGTCAATAAATGGTGCTGGGATAACTGGCTAACCATAACTGAAGCTGGACCTCTTTTTACATCATATACCAGAATCAACTCAAGATGGATAAAAGACTGAAATGTAAAACCCAAGACTATGAAAGACTTGGAAGACAACCTAGGCAATACTATTCTGGACATAGGAACAGGTAAAGATTTCATGACAAAGACACGGAAAGCAATCATAAGAAGAGCAAAATTGACAAGTGGGATTGAATGATACTTAAGAACTTTTGCACTGCAAAAGAAGCTATCAGCAGAGTAAATATTTGCAAACTATGCATCGGACAAAGATCTAATATCCAACATCTATTAATATAAGGAACTTAAGCAAATTTACAAGAGAAAAACAACCCCATTAAAAAGTAGGCAAAGGACACGAACACTTGTCAAAAGAAGACATATATGCAGCCAACAAACATATGAAAAACCTCAGTATCACTGATCATTAGAGAAAATGCAAATCAAAACCACAATGAGATACCATCTCATACCAGTCAGAATGGCCTCTATTAAAAAGTCAAAAAATAACATATACTGATGAGGTTGAAGGGAAAAGGAAACACCTTTACACTGCTGGTGGGAATGTAAATTAGTTCAGCCATTGTGGATAGCAGTATGGCATTTCCTCAAAGAGCTAAAAGCAGAACTACTATTCGACTCAGTACTCCCATTACTGGGTATATACCCAGAGGGATCTACCGTAAATACACATTCTTGCAAATGTTCATACAGCGCTATCCACAATAGCAAAGCCATGGCATAAAGCTAAATGCCTATCAATGACAGATTGGATAAAGAAAATGTGGTACGTATACACCATGGAATACCACACCATTGTTTCTTATGGCACCATGGAGTGCCATAAAAAACAATGAGATCATGTCTTTTGCAGGAACATGAATTGAGCTGGAGGGTATTATCCTCAGCAAACTAATGCAGAACAGAAAACTAAATACTGCATGTTCTCATTTATAAGTGGGAGCTAAATGAGAACTTATGAACACAAAGAAGGAGACAATAGACACCGTGGTCTACTTTAGGGTGGAGGGTGTGAAGAGGGAGAGGAGCAGAAGAGATAACTATCAGGTACTGGGCTTGGGTGATGAAACAATATATATAAGAAACCCTTGTGATATGGTTTGTTTCTGTGTCGCCACCCAAATTTCATCTCTAATTGTGGTTCCAATTGTATTCCCATGTGTCCAGGGAGGGACCTGATGGGCTGTGGTTGGATCATGGGTCGGTTCTCATGATAGTGGGTGAGTTCTCATGAGACCTGGTGGTTTTTTAAGTGGCAATTTCCCCTGTTCTCCCCTCTCTCCTGTCACCTTGTGAAGAAGTTGCTTGCTTCCCCCTTACCTTCCACCACGATTGTCACTTTCCCGAGGCCTTCCCAGAACTGTGAGTAAATTAAACTCCTTTTGTTTATAAATTACCCAGACTCAGTTATTCTTTATAGCAGTGTAAAAACAGACGAATATACCCCAAAACATGAGTTTACCTATGTAACAAACCTTCACATGGACCCCAGAACCTAAAAGTTAAAAAAAATTAAGCGGTGGCTTTATAAAGTTTGAAAGTGCTATTAAAATATTAAATGGTTTACTAGTTATAATAGTTTGTAGGATTGTTTGGACTGGAACTGGGGATCCCTAACAGCTAATTTAGCTTCTTTTCATAGCTCTGGAGAGGAAGTTGTGACCAACAGCAAGAAGTAGAGAAGACAGTGAATGTTTGGAGACAAAGGAAGCCAGCACAAGCACCACCACATCCTTCTTGGAAAGACAATTAAACATTTTACCATATAGGCATGGAATGTTATTCAAGTCATAGTTCAGGGCTTAGAAAGCACATGATTCTGTGGTTTAAAGGGAAGGAGAGTAATCAAGCTGAGCTGTTTCCTTTTTCTTTTTTTTTTTTCTGAGACAGAGTCTTGCGCTCTCGCCCAGGTTGCTGTGCAGTGGCGCGATCTTGGCTCACTGCAGCCTCTGCCCTCCAGGTTTAAGCAATTCTCCTGCCTCAGCCTCTGGAGAAGCTGGGATTACAGGCACACAACACCATGCCTGGCTAATTTTTGTGTTTTTTAGTAGAGATGGGGTTTCACCCGGTTAGCCAGGCTGGTCTTCGAACTCCTGACCTCGTGATCTGCCCGTCTGTTTCTTTTGAGTGGAGATGTTCACCAAGCCTAGGCACAGAGCTGATTTACTTTCCCTCTTTCTCCCTAGTGAAGGCAGGATGGGGGTGACCAGGGAGTAACCTAAAGCCTGGGAATATTAAAGTTTGAATACTCATAGATGGAGCTTAAAGATTTTCTGAGAACAGGGAGTAAGACTAACCTGCAGAAGAAAAACAAGAGCCTAGGAAATTGGTCTCATTCCTAAAGCCTTGGTGCTAAGTAATATTTCCTCAGCTTTCATTCAGATAGTATCATATTTCATTTTTCTGCTTCAACCCTTTAATTCTTTAAAGAGGACCCTGGAAATTCATTTGCCTTTCTCTGAGTTGGAACCCAGGACATGTTCATTATTATTATTATTGTCATCACTGAAGCTAAAAATAAAAACTATCAATTTCACTGTTTCCTGCTGCCTGCATAATAACTCAAGCTCTGTCCTGGTCATCTTCTTTAAGAGACAATATAATGGCATTACTGGGAATTACTTACATCCACTCACTTGAAAGCTGGCAGCTCTTGATTCAGTTTCAATAGATCAAATTCTATTCCAAAAAGTTAGGAGAGCAATGATTATTTCTTTTGGGAGCTAGGGAGTCTTTATCTCTACAAAAGTGGGTCTAAAAAGTTCATTGCTCTGTGAATACCAATTTTCTTTTGGGGAATGTCATGTGATTTTTGAATGGTACTTTATCTTATAAAACTTTAGCAAAGTATTTCTAGTTATTATGTAATGATCCAAAGGCATGCCAACAATTGATCTGCCCCGTGTTTGCTTATTTGGAACTGTGAGAGCACAGTTCTCACATCATGACTTCATCTCCAGAAATTCAATTCACTCCACGCTCACTGACTACCTTCTGTATGCAAGGCACCAAGTCCAGTGGTGAGTATACAAAATAAATAAGACGCTGTCTCTACATCTGAGGATGTTTAACAGGTAAGCAAGCATCAATTCTTTTCTTCAGGAAATGCCCAGAATTTCTATGTATGATGCTATACTCCCGGAAATCTTCTGTTAAGATTTGGCTGGTTATCAATGCCTGTAAGTGGTTTTTAAGTATCCAGACAGAATGATACTTGATTGTGTCTGTTTGTGTGTCACTGCGTATAGATAGCTATTGAATCTAGAGGCCTGCAATGAGTAGTTGAGTGCACGTAACATTATGTGGTGAATGCTATCAGAGATTGATTGGCTGTGTTCCCCACCCAAATCTCAACTTGAATTGTATCTCTCAGAATTCCCACGTGTTGTGGGAGGGACCCAGGGTGAGGTAATTGACTCATGGGGGCTTGTTTTTCCCATGCTATTCTCATGATAGTAAATAAGCCTCACGAGGTCTGATGAGTTTATCAGGGGTTTCTGCTTTTGCTCATTTTTCCTCATTTTCTCTTGCCACCACCATGTAAGAAGTGCCTTCTGCCTCCCACCATGATTCTGCTGCCTCCCCAGCCATGTGGAACTGTAAATCGAATTAAACCTGTTTTTCTTCCCAATCTCGGGTATGTTTTTATCAGTAGCATGAAAATAGACCCTAATACAGAGATGTATCTGCAAAGACCAGTGGAAGCACAGAATAAAGTCTGGTAATAGATGAAGTAATAGTTGAGCCTGGCCTTAAAAGGTGACTTATAATTTTCCAAGTAAAAATGTGGATAAAGGTATACAGGGATAAACAGCCTGTGTGAAAGTACAGAGAGTATGGCACATTTGTGCATGTCCATAGTTTATGTGGCTGTAACATAGGATAGTGGGAGGAGCTGGCACTGGCTGAGTAGGCTGGGCCAGTTTGTGGAGAGGATACTATTTCTATATACATCTATCACTCTCTTAATTAATCTGCTCATGCCTTTTTGGTTGATGGACAAATCAAGGAATTTTTATGATGTTGTTCAAACTCCTCTTCTGGTACTGTAACTTAAAACAAACATGGCTCTAAGTATCAATGTGTTTGAAATCAGACAGAACCTGACTTCCCCATTCTGTTTTCCACCCTCCACCCCAATACCATAAAAACTATTTTTGTACTATATCTTTCACATGCTATTCAAAATTGTTTTCATTTACTCATGGGCACTGCTTTTGTCAAGAATCACATTTTAAGTTAAAATTTTATCCTATACATTAAAGTATCAAAGCAGGAAAAAAATAAACTTACCAAATTCTTCACTTACGTTCTTTTCTAATTAATGACTATAAGTTGAATAAAAGTTGTCAAAATATTAATAAAGAGGATTTGAGGAAGCAGCTTAAAAGCAAGACTGATGAGACATATATAGAGATTCTTCAAAGGAAAGTGCTATTTCCCCACCAAAGCTAGTAAAGCCCTACCCCAGTTCTTGTTTTCCATGATGCTGAAAAGGTGTTGTGCCTTTGTTCTCATTGGTTTCAAAGAACTTATTTATTTCTGCCTTAATTTCATTATTTACCCAGTAGTCATTCAGGAGCAGGTTGTTCAATTTCCATGCAGTTTTGCGGTTTTGAGTGTTTCTTAATCCTGAATTCTAATTTGATTGCACCGTGGTCTGAGAGACAGTTTGTTATGATTTTTCATTCTTTTGCATTTGCTGAGGACTGTTTTACTTCCAATTACATGGTCAATTTTAGAATAAGCATGATGTGGCACTGAGAAGAATGTATATTCTGTTGATTTAGGGTGGAGAGTTCTGTAGCTGTCTATTAGGTCTGCTTGGGCCAGGGCTGAGTTCAAGTCCTGAATATCCTTGTTAATTTTCTGTCCCATTGATCTAACATTGACAGTGGGAGGTTAATATCTCCCACTATTATTGTGTGGGAGTCTAAGTCTCTTTGTCTATCTCTAAGAACTTGTTTATGAATCTGGGTGCTCCTGTATTGGGTGTGTATATATTTAGGAGAGTTAGCTCTTCCTGTTGCATAGATCCCTTTACCATTATGCCCATCTTTGTAACGTAATGCCCTTCTTTGTCTTTTTTGAGAAGAGATTGAAATAGACTACAGGAGAAATATCTCATGGGAGAGTCAAGTGATTTTTGTTTGTTTGTTTCTTGAATGCCTGTTACAATAAAGGACAATTCAGCTTACGTTTTGTACCCCAATATGTAAAAGTTATAAGGAAGCAGATTCTGGGTCACTGTTCATAAGAAATGTGTAGCAATTTTATCTTTCCATCAGTGAAATGAGAACTTTGAGATCGTCACCACTTCAGTTTGCTGGAAAAGTTTAAACTGAGAACAGAAGGTCTATCATCACAAAGATTCCTGATTTGCATAGCTTAGCTGAAAGGTACTTTGTAGATGTAGTTGGACATGATGGATCTTTTGACCAAGTGGCAGAAATTATGAAGAGAACTGCTCAGCTCAACACAGAGTTACCTGGACTTCCCTTGCCCCTTACTCTGTATTCAGGACACAGAGAAGGGAACGGTCTGAACTGCTAGATAGTAATTCATGTGAAAGAGAAGGAAATAACTCGTTGGTGGATGTGACCTGTGAGAAAGAATGATGATGCTATTCTATGTTCCATGACTCTGTACCTGGAGAAATAACGGGACTTGATCAGTGGAAATGTTTGGTGTGGGTATCTCGATGATAAAGAGGTAAGTGTGGTTTCATTTGGGAGAATAATGATGTTTTAGCCCCATGTTCTGTGGCTCTAATCCCAACAAGTGTGTCTGAGACAATTGATAGCTTCTGACACCTTGACAGTTGCACTATTTCTGAGCCATGTGCCGTGGCCAAACAGCTCTCGGTACTGCAGACAGCTTCATTACTGTGGGCCCATCCTTCACTTAGCAGCAGACCATCTTCCGTCAGTCAAAGATAAATGGGAAAATCTCCCAGGCTGTACATGTTTTCAATATTACTCTCTCTCTTCTGTCCAGACCAACTTTGGTTTATGCGTTCTGCTGCCTCCGTTCTGAACTATGGTGCAGAAGGCCCCTGGGACCACCCACCCCTCTAATGACATGTGAAACCTGGACAAGAAGATCTGATCTTCTCAATGGACTCTGCAGAGTGGGAATCTCTGTCTTCAGCAATCAAAGAATGACAGAGTGTACCCTGGGTTGTCCAAGAACACACTGGAGGTTCATTGCTGCTTTAATTCATCAAAAGCAATTTCATCCCCATTTCTGAGAAGGAAGGAAGTGAATAGAACTTCTTCCAAGAATCAGAATGGGCATTTAGCAAGCCTTAATTTCCTGCCAGAAGAAGGTAAAATGTATCCTGGTGTTACAGGTAACATGAAATGCTATACTGTTATGTAGTACTAAATTCAATTCATTGTTCTCTATCTTCAAATTGCAGACAAGTATGGTCTCTGATGATACCTGAGTCACAAAATGTACTGTTTCCTTCTTAGTGAATTGACAGAGCAAGGGCAGTAAGAAACATATGAAATAAAAACCTTGTGTGCTTTTTTTCTGAATTTCAAAACTGTTGCATATGACTTAGTATTGAGGCCCTGAGCTAATGGATCCTTGCTGTTGTACCAAAAATGAGCTAAGGTGAAAGCTAAAAACAGAGGTTTTAAATGCCCCACCTTTGGAGAAGAGTCACAGGGAACTGCCTGTCATCAGGCCAGATACTTCACTGAAGGGGTTTGAGAGTTTGGAAGATATGGCCCCCTCTCCGCTAGTGACTGCATCTCCACACCTTACTCTAGCCTAAGTGAGAAAGGGACTGGAGTGAGGCCTAATCCTCATGTGGATGACCTTCTGGAGGGAATTGCGTTCTTGAACAGAATCTTTTTCTCCCTTTCCTCTTGCAGTGCAGAAAAGTGAAGTGAAACAGCTCACAGAGAATCACTCTGGGTTTTTTGGGTACCCACTGTGACTATTGCACCTTGAGTTCTTGTTTCAAAAAGTTATAGAAAGAAGCTCAGCCCCAGAAAAACAACAAAACTGATTGGATCCAGAGATGCCTGAGTTGGAGATGAACTTTGGCAAACTATCCTCATTATGATACTAAAAACCCTGCCCAGGGAAGAACTTATTTCACAATTTTCTGTACATGTGACGTATGTAGAGGCATGATGGGCAACTGTGCTTGAGCTGCCGTTACGCCACCTCTACATACAATAATTCAGCTCATCGGTCTAATAATAACCTTGTGTTCAGGGAGGTGTTGCTTTGGAGAATTATCCCTGGTGTCCTCCTACTTGTTGCAAGGAATAAAATTCCTTTGTTGAATTTTCCTTGGCTTTGGCCTTTGGACTGCCATCTACCAAGTGAATGAACTCATTCATTTTGTGTGTAACACAGTCTTGAAAGGTCTATAGCGAAGCATGTCTGAGAGGAGTATGAAGCAACTGCCACCACATTTCATTCATTTTGCTCCTTTGAGGGTTCAGACCTAGTAGTTCATGGGCTTCCCAGAAGGGGGCTCAGATGGTAGAGACGGTGTGGCAGCTGAGGGCTGTCCAAATGGCCACTAGGCAAAGCAAAGGGACACCCAACCTACACAAGGGAGAGGAAACTGTTATAGCAGACAATGCTTGTGGGAGAAATAGGTGCTCTGTTGATCAGGTCCTTGGGGAAAGCCAGAGAGAGATTAACATCGTCCCTGAGACAATCATGTGCCGATGTGAAGACCAACAATAAAGGAGCCTATAAACACAAAGCAAACCTGAATGAACCACAGTGAGGTCAGACTCATCCTCACAATGACATGTGGTCAGTCAACGAAGAAGACTGCATCTCCACTTCCTCACCGACTCCAGCATTAGAGCCCCCACTTAGAGGAGGGAGAGGTGTTATTTTCATGCTCTTTCTCTGTTCTGGGAAGTCAGGGATACTTTTCTAGTGTGTGCTGGGGTAGGAGGTGGAGAGAGCTTTGAATACTGAAGTTTTAAACTAAGTTGGATTGTGTTTAATAATTAAAAATAAGCAGAAAGTTATAGAATATGCAAAAAAATCACAAAGGGATAGAAAAAAAAGTAACATAGCACAGTGGACAATCAATGACTACAAAATGACCAAAAAATTTCCAAAAGGAATGTTAAGGGTGGGTCTAGAAGCGGCATGCCCTTCTCTACCTGCATCTAATTGGCCAGAACCCAGTCCCATGGTCTCAACCTAATTGTACAGGAGGCTTGGGAACTTCTGCTTATGTGTCCAAAAATACTAATGTTAATACATGGCACTGCCTATGTCATTGGTAGTTACTTTGAAATCCAGCACATTGAAGAACTTATAGAAGATGAGAATCTAATGGTTTTGTAGTAATTATCACATTAATGGTGAAAACTTGTCATGTGATGATACTGTTCAGGAGTTATCACAGTGTTTACTCAAACCAACAACATTTTACAGATTGGATCACTGAGAGAGTATGCTCTGATTTGTCTAGGACTAGAATCAATATTTAATCCTGACAAACCTATGACATGGGTACTGTGACTCTCAATTTCTAGAGGAAACAAAAGAGCTAACAATTTAATGCCACAACTAATAGAAGGTAGATTTATTTTTAGTACCTGGTTCTGTCTTACTTCAATATCTCTGGTATTTCTATTATACACATATCATCTGGTCATCTTGACTTCTTAAAATTTTAAAATTCAAGGCCTTTATTCTTCTCTTGGTTCAGGATGGATTATCTGAGGCTCATTTTGACGATTCTATGAAGACCTCCTCTTGACTTTCTGCATGACATGTATTCATTGTGCCAAGGTTCACGCTGCCAAGCATCAGAGTTTATTGTTACATCTGGCTATTATTATTCCATTTGCACAAGATCCTGGGTGTCTGGTGCTTCCTTGGTATAAGGTTTCTGTTTTAATGGTTTGATGATGTGCTGAGCCATATTTGGTATGTTGGATGATTTTGTTAATTTGACTCTGATGTTTGTGAAGATTAAGTATTTACCAGTTCATACAATTTTGATTTTTGACTCATAAAACTGGAGCAGATGGGCCTGGGGCTCAATAATTCAATGACTGCTGATAGGTTTTATAACTTTGTTCATTTATTAATGGGACCACTGCTGGAGAGTCTTTCTCTATAATTTTCTTCTAAAACAATTGTCTGGTATTAATATATTATCAATTTAATTCTCATGTTATCCTTTTCAGATTTCATGGTAGATTAGTAAAAACACTTTTTAAAAATAATCCATTTAGTTTTGTTACATAAGCATCACAATATTATAAATACATGTTGGGGATTTTAGAGCTCAAAATGTGGTCTCTTTTTAGTAAGTTAAAAAATAACAACTTATTAACTTTCCAGCATGTCATGTTCTGATTTGCCAATTGGTTGAAGATACCAGAAATAGCTTAAATGGGGGAGGACACATTTAAGTGTCCTCTTAGGCAGTCTTTGGATGTGATTGTGGTTACTGGATTGAAATTGAGAAATTAGCACAAGTGATTTGGTCTTTCCCTTAATTGTCATTAAAGACTGACCTTTTGCAAAGTCCTTTACCAAGTCGTATACCCAACAGATATGTGTCAATGATATGCTATGCTTGTGCCAGTCTCTGTGATCAAACATAATTTATTATTGAATCTTTTGATGTGCTGCTTTTGAAGTGCTGTCAGTCTTCTTGGAATAGAGGATACGTGTGTGTGTGTGTATGATGTATGTATGTGAAATATATATATATATATATATATATCTCATATAGGTAAATATAAATAAAATACATTTTAGCACAAAGTGATAAGTGCAATAACATAATATGCAAAATATACAGCTGTAGCGCAAAGGAGGGAGGATAAATTGGATCAGAAGTCAATTTTTACAAAGGTTTATTTGATATTTAATCTCAGAGAACTGTTTACATAAACAATATTTTCTGAGTATATTTCCATGTTACCCTCCTAATATGTATCTAATGTGTGGCATTTATATGATAGTTTATTTGAAGAACAATGCTAAAAGAAGAAACACAGAGGTTGTGATTTGTTCACTGCCACAACACCATAGAAAGGAACATGGAGAGTATTCCTGGCTCAGATGACTTTTGTGAACCCCTTAATGTTTTTAGGTGTGCTTGTGGGTAAAATTAGCTAAAAGGAGAAAAAATTCTGAAGAAGCAGGTAAGCACATTGGCCAGTGGCTCTAGCTTACTGGAAAATGGAAAAGGAAGGTGATTGGAAATTGTACCAGTCTATTCTCATGCTGCTATGAAGAAATACCCAAGACTGGGTAATTTATAAAGGAAAGAGGTTTAATTGACTCACAGTTATGCAGGGGAGGCCTCAGGAAACTTACAATCATGGTGGAAGGGGAAAAAACATATCCTTCTTCACATGGAGGTAGAAAAGATAAGTGAATGCCAAGCAAAGAAGGAAAAGCCCTAGTAAAACTATCATATCCCATCATATCCTCACTCACAATTATGAGAACAGCAGCATGGGGATAACTGCCCCCATGATTTAATTATCCCCCACCAGGTCCCTCCCATGATGCATAGGGATTATGAGAACTACAATTCAAGATGAGATCTGGGTGGGAACACAGCCAAAACATATCAAAAATCGATACCTATATTGACTCTCTTGGGGAAAAGAAGACTGAATGGGGAGATAACAGACTTGGATCCTAGTTTTACCTCCTCCACTAGCTAGGCAATCCATTTAATATTTCTGAAACTTCATTAACTATAGATTGTTTCTCAAGTTTCTTCAAAGTTTGACACTCTCTGATCCCGTCTGCAATTCACTCAGCAAGCATTTATTTAATACCTGTTGTGTTTTTGACAGTGTATGGATTCTCTTGATAGTGCTTGCTTAATTATTGCATCATGAAAATCAATGATTAGTTTCCGTCCTTTCATTCTTATGTTTTTCTCTGAGGCTGGAGGGCTATATCTTGGGGCTTAGATTTAGAAAATGCTATCAGTCTCTGAGAAGTTTGCTGTGCCTTCCCTATCATGCTACTTATTTTTTCCCCTGCTCCAGATGCTAGCCGTATGTATAGAATCACTTTTCTCCCTTATAGAGAACAGAGTTCTATTTTATTGAGTGTTGTTGCACATAGATCTCTGAATGTCCAGGAAATGGGAAATAGAGCTCTTTTCAGAGCAATTTGCCATTTTCACAGGTCGTTTGTCAGAGTTTGCAAGTAGATCAGTCCTTGCAAAGAGTGGAGTGTTTTGATTTTTAATTCCTTTTTTTGTAATTAGGATACATTTTTTATTAAGAGCTGCTAGAAACCACATTTTTCCTTCCATAAATTTAGCATCTCATGACACAGTGAGAATTACAATGGTAGGAAGAAAGGGGACTGTGCAAACAAAACAAAGACATAAAATGTAATGAGGGACAAGCAGCCAGCTTGCCGCAACTGTACAGAAGAAGAAAACTTCAAAGAGATCTGATTTATAGGGAATAATTATTATTAACTGATTTAGAAAACTGGGGCAAAGATAGAAAGTCACTGAAGTGGCTGTTTTTACAAACTGATTTGCATAATCCTTTTCTTCTAAGTCATTATAAAGTAATAATTCTTGGTGAATGTGTCCTCTTTCACTTAAGGATTTGCAAATATACTTTAAAAGTATTTGAAAAATCCTGCTTGAATAAAATGATGATGCCTAAGAAGCACATTCAGACCACTATTTAAATGCAAAAGCAAAGTCCAGGAGCAGTACATGGATTTGTCAAAAGTTGCATAAGTGATCAGAACAAGAGAACAGACCAAATTCTCAGCTTCTGATACAGCAAATTCAGACACTGGTTCCCACAGTGGAATTAAATTCTAATTAGAGAAACTTAATCTTCACCATACCTTTTCATCTAAGAGAGACCACTCACCTACTAATTCACTTATTTACTAATTCATCTGACATGTATTGAGCATCTACTATGTGCTGAGTATAGGTTTATGTGTTAAGAACACAAGGATGAGTAAGGCGTGATTCACTCCATTGAATAGTTTGTATATTTAAAGGGTTTAGTTCAATGAACATGATTAACTAAGAAATGCATTATCCACTGTGAAATACTGATTAATAAAATGCTTAGAATTAGAAACACAGATGTTATGTTTTTGTTGGTGGTGGTGCATTTTTTCCCTTAAAATGAAGCATGACTTTTTTTTTTTTTTTTTTTGCGATTTATATAATTTTAAAAAGTTCCCACCTTAGTAAGATGTATTTCTGCAGACCCTAAGATGAGGAGAAATTGAAATAGAGACATCAGAAATAACCTGTTACAGCTGGAAAGAGCATTGAATTGGGAGACAGAACACCCCGGTTGTAACTGTTTACGGATCCATTCTGTAAATTAACATGAGAGATTATACGTTTTTGGATTTATGTTCCTCATTTCTAAACACTGAGTTGGGGACTAGCTGGAGGGATCTCTAGGTTTTTGAAGAAATTTTAAAAATATTATACAAATATGTATTGAGCACCTGCTATTTTTCAAGCCAACATTGTTTAAAAAAAAACCTTGGCAGAGGCGAACAAAATAGATGGTAAGGCAGAAGGAAAATCAGGTAAGTATGGCACTCTTGAAGTCAGGTTAAGAAATATTTCCAGGAAAAAGGGAGAAGTCAATTGACATATGTTGATGAAGCAGGTAAAATGAGGATAAGAATCCACTCAATGGGTTTAGCAAAATTAGTCATTGGTGACCTCGACAAGTATGGTTTCAGAGGAGTGATGGGGATAAAGGTGTGATTAGAGTAGATGCTAGGTGAGAGACTGAATATGCAAATGGCTGTGGCCATACCATATATAAAAATGGAACTCAGACTCACAATCTACAGCAACCAGTCTAGAAAAACCAATCCATTGTGGACTGAAAGCCCAGGAAGCCATCCTACTCTGTATACATCATATTTGTAGAAAGTTGGACCACGATCTTCAGCAACACATTCCAACAATAACCTCTATGAAAATCAACCCAGAATGGTCAGGACTTGATTAATTACTGATAGCTTTCTAACTTTTTACCTCTGCCTCCAATTTAAAACCAACAAGAGAAAGCCACATCACATGTATACCACTAACAGATCACTTCAATAAAATGTGAAAAGAGGAATTGGAAATAGGGAATACATATATAAGGGGACTTCAAAATGTTTGTGAAAAAATGGAACAGAAAGATAAAAGTTGGAGGACAGGGACCACCTCTACAAAAACAATAAAAAATCAATACCTCCCCCATCTCACACAGTGTTTCAGGACCCTGTAGGGCAGAAGAGGTGCACCAAGTAATAATATAAAAGATGAAAATAAAAAAAGATAAATTTTATTTCTTAACATAAACCTCATCAAGTTGAAGACATTTCTGTAAGTGATGATACGAGCTAATTAGTCCATTCATAAAGAACTGGGAGGTCTTGGAAATTTAACCATGTCAATGCAGCATTTTTTACATTAAGTGAAGAAAAAATGGGTGCTCTTTAAAGATTTTTAAAAATTAGGATCAAAAGGAAGTTAGGAGGAGCTGAATCAGGATTGTAAGGTGGATTTCCAATGATTTCCCATTGAAACTCTCAGAAAATTGCTCTTGTTTGACAAGAGGAATGAGTAGGAGCATTGTTTTTCGGGGAGAAGGACTGGTGAAGCTCTCCCAGCTGTTTTTCTGCTAAAGTTTTGGCGCTCTCAAAGCACTCTCATAATAAGCAGATGTCAGAATTCTTTAGCCATCCGCAGAGTCAACAAATAAAATGCCTTGAGCATTCCAAAATACTCTGGCTGTGACCTTTGCTTTTGATGAGTCCACTTTTGCTTTGACTTGACCACTTCCATCTCGTTAGCCATTGCTTTGATTGTAGTGTATCTTCAGGATTGTACTGGTAAAACCATGTTTCATCCCTGTTAAAATTCTTTAAGAAAATGCCTCAGGATCTTGGTGTGATTTGTTTAAAACTTCCATTCATTGAAAGGTCTGTTCTTGTCTGAAACTGATCACAGTGCAATAGTTTTGACACCTATCATGTGGAAATTTTGCTCAACTTTTAATTTTTTAGTCAGAATTGTGTAAGCTGAATTAGCCGAGATGTCTAGGGTGCTGGCTACTGTTTGTGTTGTTAATTGCCAGTCCTCTTCAATTGGGACATAGACAAGAGGAATTTTTCTTTCTCACAAATTGATGTGGATGGTTTGACACTGTGGGCTTTATCTTAAAGATGATATCCTCACTTTGTAAACTGCTGATTTCTTTGGGGCGTTACTCCCCTCCACTTTTCATAAAGCATTAATTATTTCACCATTCACTATAAATTTGATGTTTGTTCTTGCTTCAATTTTAGCAGAATTCCTGTTGCTCTCACTGGGGATCTTTTCAAACTAATATCTTATTTTTCTTAGTGCCTCAAACTAGATCTTGTTAAGACATGTTATAACAAGTTAGTACAAGTTTATTTTGGTGCAAAAAATTTTTGAACTTCTTGTGTAGTTTTTTCATAGTATGCATTTCCATAAACTTTTTGAAGATCCCTTGTGCAGTTCTGCTTATGAATTTTGCTATAAAACAAGCAAAACAATGATCAGTAACTGAAGTGAGATACACTACTTTGTATATTTCACTGGTCAGAACATCAAGTACAATGATTAACAGAAGCAGTATTAGTGGGCATCTTTATTGCTTCCTGATATTTAAAAGAAATCTACAGTTTTACCATTATGAATTTGCTGTGCATTTTTGTAAGACATCCTTCATTAAATACAGGAAATTCCCTTCTCTTACTAATTTGGGAAGAGCTTTTTGTTTGCTCGTTGTTTTTGTTTGCTTGTTTAATCATGAGTGAGTGTTGGTTTTGTAGCAAATGCCCTTGCTGTTTCTATTAAGGCTATTATATGGCTTATCATCTTTAATGTTTGTAATATGGTGAATTATGTTAGATTTTCAATTGCTTAGCATTTTTGCATTCCTGGGTTAAATTCATATTGGACATGATATATTTAAATGCATTGCTCATTTGGTTTGCGGATAGTGCTTAGGATTATATCATAAGTGAGATTTCCTATGTTTTTCTTTTTCTTGTACTACCTTATCATGTTTTGGTTAATATTTTACATACTAAACTCATAGAATGGATTCAGGAATGTTTCCATTTCCCACCCTGCTCTCAAGAAGTTTGTGTAGATCAAAATTATCTATTCTTTGTATTTTGATAGAATTTACCTGTAAAGGCACATAGGCCAGATATTGGAGTGTGTGTTTGTATAGGTACTAATTTCATTACTGTAATGCAATAGTAATATATCTTTAAGATCATTTCTCTAAAATTGTTATTTTGCTAGCATATTTTTTATAATAGTTATTTAAAAAAAATTTCAGCCATGTCATGTTTAGAATAGTGGATCATTTTTATTCTTTCTTTTTTTCAGAGAAGAAGTGAAAGTTTATTAAAAATCTTCAGAACAGTAAAGAAAGGAAGGAAAGGAAAGAAAAGAGGAAAGTACAACTTTGAAGAGGGTCAAGCAGATGATTTGAGAAACCAAGTGCTCAGCTGAACTCTTGGCTTGGGTTTTATATAGGTTAGCAAACTTCTGGGATCTTATTGGGAAACTGCTTATCAGTTTCAGGTGTTTTCTATTAGAAGCCAGCCTTTCCTGGTGCCAGCTGTGACCAATTATTACTTTAGAGAAACAGTTAACAACCGCCTGACCATCACCTGTTGCTTGCCCAACACTCTGGTGTGTGTGGGAGGAAGCTCTCTCCTGTCCTGCTTATGCTTGACTAGCTACCCACTGTAACATTTTCCCACTCAAGACTCCAAGACCCCACATCTTTGGGAGAAAAATGGAAGAAGGTCAGTCTCCTGTAACCGCTTCCTGCTGACAGAGGGGTGGTGGTGGCTGTATGGGTCTTGGTCATTAGCTATCTGAGTGGTGGCTGTGTGGGTCTTGGTCATTTGCTAGCTGAGTGGTGGCTGTGTGGGTCTTGGTCATTTGCTGAGTGGTGGCTGTGTGGGTCTTGGTCATTTGCTGAGTGGTGGCTGTGTGGGTCTTGGTCATTTGCTAGCTGTCAGGGCTGAGCTGGTTCTATGAGTTGGTGAAAGCATTATCCAGCCAGGCCCAAGGGAGACGGGGAGGATTTTGTCTCTGTCATGTCTAATGGGTAGTCTAGAGGTCTCCTATAGAAGGATGATTGTTGAATACTGAGAGGATGGTATCCTCACTGAGGAGCATCTAGAGCTTGGTAGCCTGAAGGTAGACGGAGAAAAACTGGGTTATTAGATTCGAAGATATGGACCAAAACCAAACAAGGGGGTGGGGATAGCTCCAAAAATCCTGAGGCTGCCAACATGCCAGGTAATTCATGGCTATAGTTATGCCTGCTAAGACTTGGGTGCATGGGGTTTGGCTTTGGTTAGCTCCATTGTAGATCTTTTTATTCTTTTTAAAATTATTTATTTATTTTTATTTTATTATTATTATTATTTTTAAATTTTACTTTAAGTTCTGTGGTACCTGTGCGGATCTTGCAGGACTGTTACTTAGGTATACACATACCACGGTGATTTGCTGCCTCCAACCCCCTGTCACCTAGATTAGGTATTTCTCCTATCCCTCCCCAATCTCCCCACCCCTTGCTATCCCTTCCCTAGTCCCCCACCACCCAACAGACCCCAGTGTGTGATGTTTCCCTCCCTGTGTTCTCATTGTTCAACACACACTTATGAGTGAGAACATGCGATGTTTGGTTTTCTGTTGTTGCTGAGTTTGATGGCTTCCAGATTCATCCATGTCCCTGCAAAGGACATGAACTCATCCTTTTCAATGGCTGCATAGCATTCCATGGTGTATATGTGACACGCTTTCTTTATCCAGTCTATCTTTGATGGGCATTTGGGTTGGTTCCAAGTCTTTGCTATTGTAAACAGTGCTATAATGAACATACGTATGCATATGTCTTTATAAGAGAATGATTTATATTCCTTTGGATAAGTACCCAGTAATGGGATTGCTGGGTCAAATGGTATTTCTATTTCTAGATCCTTGAGGAATTGCCACATGGTCTTCCACAATGGTTGAACTAATTTACACTCCCACCAACATTGTAAAAGCATTCATATTTCTCTACATCCTCTCCAGCATCTGTTGTCTCCAGATTTTTTAATGATCGCCATTCTAATTGGCCTGAGATGTTATCTCAATGTGGTTTTGATTTGCATTTCTCTAATGACCAGTGATGTTGAGTATTTTTTCATGTGTGTTGACCACATAAATGTATTCTTTTGAAAAGGGTCTGTTCATATCTTTTACCCACTTTTTGATGGGGTTGTTTGTTTTTTTTTCTTGTATATTTGTTTTAGTTCTTTGTAGATTCTGGATATTAGCCCTTTGTCAGATGGGTAACTTGCAAAATTTTTTTCCCATTCTGTTGGTTGCTAGTTCACTGTAATGATTGTTTCTTTTGCTGTACAGAAGCTCTTAGTTTAATTAGATCCCATTTGTCTATTTTGGCTTTTGTTGCCATTGCTTTTGGTGTTTTAGTCATGAAGTCCTTGCCTATGCCTATGTCCTCAGTGGTATTGCCTAGGTATTCAATATCCCTTTATGCTAAAAATTCTTAATAAACTAGGTATCAATGGAACATACCTCAAAATAATAATAACTATTTATGACAAACCCACAGCCAATATCATACTGAATGGGTAAAATTTGGAAGCATTCCCTTTGAAAACTGGCACTAGACAAGGGTGCCCTCTCTGACCATTCCTATTTAACATAGTATTGAAAGTTCTAGCCAGAGAAATCAGGCAGGAAAAAGAAATAAAGGAAAGGAGGAAGTCAAATTGTCTCTGCAGACAACATGATTGTTTTCAAATAGGAAAAGAGGAAGTCAATTTTTTTTCTGTTTGCAGACAACATGATTGTTTATTTATTTATTGTTTGGAGACAGAGTCTCACTCTGTTGCCAGGTGCCATGCTGGAGTGCAGTTGTGCGATCTTGGCTCACCACAACCTCCGCCTCCTGGGTTCAAGCAATTCTTCTGCCTCAGCTGCCCAAGTAGCTGGGACTGCAGGCACATGCCACCATGGCTGGCTAATTTTTGTATTTTAGTAGAGATGGGGTTTCACCATGTTGGCTGGGATGGTCTCAATCTCTTGACCTTGTGATCTGCCCACCTTGGCCTCCCAAAGTGCTGGGATTATAGGCATGAGTCACCGTGCCTGGCCATGATTGTTTATTTAGAAGATCCCATCGTCTCAGCCCAAAATCTCCTTAAGATGATAAGAACTTCAGCAAAGTCGCTGGATACAAAATCAATGTTCAAAAATCACAAGCATTCCTGTACACCAATAACAGAGAAACAGAGAGCCAAATCATGAGCAAACACCCATTCATAGTTGCCACAAGAAGGATAAAATACCTAGGAATACAAAGGATGTAAAGGACCTCTTCAAGGAGAACTACAAACCACTGCTCAAGGAAATAAGAGAGGACACAAACAGATGGAGAAACATTCCATATTCATGGTTAGGAAGAGTCATTATCGTGAAAATGGCCATACTGCCCAAAGTAATTTACAGATTCAATGCTATACCCATCAAGCTACCAATGACCTTCTTCACAGAACTGGAAAAAAATCACCTTAAACTTCATATGGAACCAAAAGAGAGCCTGCATAGCCAAATCAATTCTAAGCAAAAAGAACGAAGCATGAGGCATCACACTACCAAACTTCAAACTGTACTACAAGGCTACAGTAATCAAAACAGCATGGTACAGGTACCAAAACAGAGATATAGACCAATGGAACAGAACAGAGGCCTTGAAAGTAACACCACACCATCTGATCTACAACCATCTGATCTTTGACAAACCTGACAGAAGCAATGGGGAAAGTATTTCCTGTTTAATAAATGGTGTTGGGAAAAATGGCTAGCCACATGCAGAAAGCTGAAACTGGATCCCTTCCTCACACCTTATACAAAAATTAACTCTACAGGGCTACAGTAATCAAAACAGCATGGTACTAATACCAAAACAGAGATATAGACCAATGGAACAGAACAAAGGTCTAGGAAGTAACACCACACCATCTGATCTACAACCATCTTTGACAAACCAGACAAAAACAACAATGGGGAAATCATTCCCTGTTTAATAAATGGTGTTGGGAAAACTGGCTAGCCATGTACA
The DNA here is from genome assembly GCF_009761245.1 of Sapajus apella. Classification (NCBI taxonomy): domain Eukaryota; kingdom Metazoa; phylum Chordata; class Mammalia; order Primates; family Cebidae; genus Sapajus; species Sapajus apella. The sequence goes on from NW_022436954.1 coordinate 20,296,790, forward strand.
GAAAGCTGAAACTGGACCCCTTCCTTACACTTTATACAAAAATTAACTCCAGATGGATTAAAGATTTAAACATAAGACCTAACAGCATAAATACCCTAGACCTTTTTCTTTCTTTGTTGTTGAATCTTTTTTTTTTTTTTTTTTTTTTAATTTCACTCTAGGTTCTGGGGTACCTGTGCAGGTCATGTAGGACTGTTGCATAGGTGCATACATAACCAGGTGGTTTGCTACCTTTATTCCCCCTTCATCTATATATGGCATTTCTACCCATGTTATCCCTCACCACCCTCCCCACCTCCTGCTGTCCCTCCCCTAGCCCCCCCAACTGTCCCCAGTATGTGATGCTCCTCTCCCTGAGTCCATGTATTGTTCAACACACACCCATGAATGAGAACATGTGGTGTTTGGTTTTCTGTTCTTGTGTCAGTTTGCTGAGAATAATGGTTTCCAGATTCATCCAAGTCCCTATAAAGGACACAAACTCATCATTTTTTATGACTGCATAGTATTCCATGGTATATATATGCCACATTTTCTTTGTCTAGTCTATCACTGATGGGCATTTGGGTTGGTTCCAGGTCTTTGCTATTGTACACAGGGCTGCAATGAACATAAGTGTGCATGTGTCTTTATAGTAGAACTATTTACAGTCTCTTGGGTATATACCCAGTAATGAGATTGCTGGGTCAAATGGTATTTCTGTTTCTAGATCCTTGAGGAATTGCCACACTGTCTTCCACAATGGTTGAACTAATTTACACTCCCACCAACATTGTAAAAGCATTCATATTTCTCCCCACCCTCTCCAGCATCTGTTGTCTCCAGATTTTTTAAAGATCACTACCCTAACTGGAGTGAGATGATACCTCAATGTGGTTTTGATTTGCATTTCTCTGATGACCAGTGATGATGGCATTTTTTCATGTTTATTGGTCTCATATACGTCTTCTTTTGAGAAATGTCTGTTCATATTCTTCGTCCACTTTTGAATGGGTTTTTTTTTTCTTTTATATCTGTTTTAGATTTTTGTAGATTCTGTATATTAGCCCTTTGTCAGATGGGTAGATTGCAAAAATTTTTTCCTATTCTGTTGGTTGCCAGTTTACTCTAATGATTGTTTCTTTTGCTGTACAGAATTCTGAAGTTTAATTAGATAACATTTGTCTATATTGGCTTTTGTTGCCATTGCTTTTGGTGTTTTAGTCATGAAGTCCTTACCTATGTCTACGTCCTGGATGGTTTTGCCTACGTTTTCTTCTAGAGTTTTTATAGTGCTAGCTTTTATGTTTAAATCTTTAATCCATCTGGAGTTAATTTTAGTGTAAGGTGACAGGAAGCGGTCCAGTTTCTGCTTTCTGCACATTGCTAGCCAGTTTTCCCAATACCATTTATTAAACATGGAGTCCTTTCCCCATTGCCTCTTTTTCTCAGGTTTGTCAAAGATCAGATGGTTGTAGATGTGTGGTCTTGCTTCCAAGGTCTCTGTTCTGTTCAGAGCTTAACTGAAGGAGATAGAGACACAAAAAACCCTTCAAAAAATCAATAAATCCAGGAGCTGTTTTTTCGAAAAATCAACAAAACAGACCACTAGCCAGACTAATAAAAAAGAAAAGAGAGAAGAGTCAAATAAATGCAATAAAAAATGATAAAGGGGATATCACCACAGATTCCACAGAAATACAAACTACCGTCAGAGATTACTACAAATGACTCTATGCACACAAACCAGTAAATCTGGAAGAAATGGATAAATTCCTGGACGCTTGCACTCTACCAAGACTAAACCAGGAGGAAGTTGAAACCTTGAATAGACCAATAACAAGGGCTGATGTTGAGGCAGCAATCAATAGCCTACCAACCAAAAAAGTCCAGGACCAGATGGGTTCACAGCTGAATTCTACCAGAAATACAAAGAAGAGCTGGTTCCATTCCTTCTGAAACTATACCAAACAATACAAAAAGAGGGAATCCTCCCTAACTCATTTTATGAGACCAACATTATCCTGATACCAAAACCTGGCAGAGACTCAACTAAAAAAGAAAACTTCAGGCCAGTATCCATGATGAACATAGATGCAAACATCTTCAATAAAATACTGGCAAACTGATTGCAACAGCACATCAAAAAGATTATTCATCACGATCAAGTAGGCTTCATCCCAGGGATGCAAGGCTTGTTCAACATATGCAAGTCCTTAAACGTAATCCATCACATAAACAGAACCAAAGACAGAAACCACATGATTATCTCAATAGATACAGAGAAGGCCTTAGACAAAATTCAACAGCCCTTCAATGCTAAAAACTCTCAATAAACTAGGTATTAATGAAACATATTGTAAAATAATCAAAGCTATTTATGACAAACCCGTAGCCAATATCATTCTGAATGGGCAAAACCTGGAAGAATTCCCTTTGAAATCAGGCACCAGACAAGGATGCCCTCTCTCACCACTCCTATTCAATATAGTATTGGAAGTTCTAGCCAGAGCAATTAGTCAAGGAAAAGAAATAAAGGGTATTCAATTAGGAAAGGAGGAAGTCAAACTGTCTCTATTTGCAGATGGCATGATTGTGTATTTAGAAGACCCCATCATTTCAGCTCAAAATCTCCTCAAACTGATAAGCAACTTCAGCAAAGTCTCAGAATACAAAATCAATGTGTAGAAATCACAAGCATTCCTAAATAGCAGTAACAGACAAACAGAGAGCCAAATCAAGAGCAAACCCCCATTCACAATTGCTAGAAAGAGAATAAAATATCTAGGAATACACCTAACAAAGGTTTTAAAGGACATTTTCAAGGAGAACTACAAACCACTGCTCAACAAAATAAGAGAGAACACAAACAGACGGAAAAACATTCCATGCTCATGGCTGGGAAGAATCAATATTGTGAAAATAGCCCAACTGCCCAAAGTAACTTATAGATTCAACCCTATCCCCATCGAGCTACCAATGACCTTCTTCACAGAACTGGAAAAAACCACTTTAAACTTCATATGGAACCACAAGAGAGCCGGGATGGCCAAGACAATCCTAAGCAAAAGGAACAACGCCGGAGGCATCAGACTTCCAGACTTCAAACTATGCTACAAGGCTACAAGAATCAAAACAGCATGGTACTGGTACCAAAACAGAGACATAGACCAATGGAACAGACCTTTTTATTCTTAATGTATCTCACTTGGGTTCACGTTTTTTTAACCTTGATTTTTTTTCTTTTGTTTTTATTTAATTTTATTATGTTCATTTTATCAGTTCCTTCATTTTTCTTTTGGTGTAAGTTCTTGTTCCATTATCTAACATTTTAAGCTAATTAACTTTTAGTCTTTGTTTTCCTAAGAATTTAAAGTATTTCTCTTTATATATCATTATAATGGTATTCTTCACGTTTTGATGCAAAGTATTTTATTATCATTTAGCTGTATGTCCTAATGTGTATTTTCGACCTATTAGTTATTTCTAGAATATGTTTTATATTTTATTATTTTATTCTATAATTTTATGAAGTTATTTTGACATTAACTTTTGGCTTACTTTAAATGAATTAAGAAAATATTGTCTACATTATAGTCATTTTGGGTATTTGTTTGGACTTGCTTTATGGCCTAATACATAGTAATCTAAAATAAATTTAGAAGTTCTTTGTAAAATTGTGCATTTTGTAATTGAATACATTATTCTTTCATCTATCTATTATCTACCTATCTATCTATCATTTATCAATCTCTCTATTGGCTTGCCTTACAAATTATTGAGAGAAGTAGGTTGACATTTTCTCATATCAATGGTGGATTTGTAAATTGCTTTGTTTAATTTTTAATTTTTTGGGGTACATAGTAGCTGTATATATGTATGGGATACATATGATATTTTGATATAGGCATGCAATGTGTAATAATCACAGAAGAGGAAATGGGGTATCCATTACATCAAACATTTATCCTTTCTTTATATGACAACCCAATTATACTCTTCTAGTTATTTTTAAATGTACAATTAAATTATTTTTGACAATCGTTACCCTGTTGGGCTATGAAATACTAGATCTTTTTCACTGATTGTAGTTTGTGTACCCATTAACCATCTCCACTCTCCCTATATACCCCTAATGTGCTTTCCAGCCTCTAATAATCGTCATTTTATTCTCCATGTCCATGAGTTCAGTTGTTTTAATTTTTAGATTCTACAAATAAGTGAGAACATGCAAAGTTTGTCTTTCTGCACTTGGCTTATTTCACTTAACATAATGACCTCCAGTTTCATCCTTGTTCTTGCAAATGACAAGATCTCATTCTTTTCAGTGGCTGAGTAATACTTCATTAGGTATATGTGCTACATTTTCTTTATTTATTCATCTGTCAATTATTTATTCATCTTTGTTTATTCATCTTGTCATTTCCAAATCTTAGCTATTGTGAATAGAGCTGCAATAAATATATATGTGCAGATATCTCTTTGAAATACTGATTTCCTTTCTCTTGGGTGTGTACCTAGCATTGGAATTGTTGGATCGTATGATATCTCTGCAGTTTTTAGAGGAACTGTTCTCCAAAGTGGTTGTACTAATTTACATTCCCACTATCAGTGTATGAGGGTTTTTTTTTTTCCTTCCATATCCTCACCAGCATTTGTTATTGCCTGTCTTTTGGATAAAAGCCATTTTAATCAGGGTGAGATGATATCTCATTGTAGTTTTGACTTATATCTCTCTGATGATCAATTATGTTGAACACCTTTTCATACGATTGTTTTCCATTTGTCTTCTTTTGAGAAATGTGTATGCAGATCTTTTGACCATTTTAAAATCAGATTATTAGATTGTTTCCTGTAGAGTTGTTTGAGCTACTTATGTATTCTGGTTATTAATTTCTTGTCAGAATATTTTCTATTCTGTGGGTTGTCTCTGCACTTTGTTGATTGTTTCCTTTGCTATGCAGAGGCTTTTTAACTTGATGCGATCCTACTTGTCCAGTTTTGTTTGGGTTGCCTGTGCTTTTAAGGTATTATTCAAGAAATGTTCAGATCATTTTTATTTGATTTTTCTATTTAATGAGAGAGGGGTTCTAGTTTCATTCTTCTGTATCTGGATATACAATTTTCTGAGCATCATTTATTAAAAAGACTGTCCTTTTCTTGTTGTATGTCCTTTACATTTTTGTCAAAAATGAATTCACTATTGATGTATAGATTTGTTTCTGGGTTCTGCATGCTCTGTTTTATTGTTCTATGTGTCTGTTTTTATGCCTGGTACTATGCTGCTTTGGTTACTCTAGCTCAGTAGTATAATTTGAAGTCAAGGAATGTGATTCCTCCAGTTTTGTTCTTTTTGCTCAGGATATCTTTGGCTATTCTGGGTGTTTTGTAGTTCCATATAAATGTTAAAGTTTTTTTTTTCTATTTCTGTAAAGAATGTCATTGATATTTTGATAGGGATTACATTAAGGCTGTAGATTGCTTTGGGTAATATGCACATTTCAATAATAATAATTCTTCCAATCCATGAACATGGAATATCTGTTTAATTTTTGTGGCCTTTTCAATTTTTTCATCAATGTTTTATAGCTTTTATTGTAGAGATCTTTCATTTCATTGGTAAAGTTAATTTCTAGGTATTCAATTCTATTTGTAGCTATTGTAACTGGGATTACTTTCTTGATTTCTTTTCCAGATTGTTAGTTGTTGGCATATAGACATTCTTCTGATTTTTGTATGTTGATTTTGTATCTTGCAAATTTACTGAATCTGTTTATCAGTTCTAATAATTTTTGGTGGAGTACTTGGGTTTTTCCAAACCTAAGATTATATAATCTGCAAACAAGAATAATTTGACTTCTCCCTTTCCAATTTAGGTGCCCTTTATTTCTTTCTCTTGTCTGATTCTAGCTGAGACTTCCGGTACTATGTTGATTAAAAGTGATGACAGTAGGCATCCTTGTCATGTTCCAGATCTTAAACGAAAGGCTTTCAGTTTTTCCCCATTCAGTAGGATACTAGTGGTGGGTTAGTTATACATGGCTATTATTGTGTTGAGGTATGTTCCTTCTATAGCCAGTTTTTTAACGGTTGTTATCATGAACCGATGTTGAATTTTATCAACTGCTTTTTCAACATCAATTGAAATTATCATATGGTGCTTATGCTTCATCCTGTTCATATGCCATACCACATTGATTGATTTCCATATTTTGAACCATCTTTTTTCATTCCTGGGATAAATCCCACTTGGTTAAAATAAATTATCTTTTTACTGTGTTATTTAATTTTGTTGCTCTTTTGTTGAGGATTTTTGCATCAGTGTTCATCAGGGATATTGGCCTGTAGTTTTCTTTTTTTGATTTATCTTTGTCTGGTTTTGGTATCATGGTAATACTATCCTCATAGAATGAGTTGGAAAGTATTTTTACCTTTTCTAGCTTTTGGAATAGTTTGAGTAGGACTGTTATTAGTTCTTCTTTAAATGTTTGGTAGAATTCAACAGTGAAACTATTTTCACTGCCAGGTCCTAGACTTTTCTTTGCTGGGAGACGTTTTATTATGGCTTCTATTTTATTACTTGTCACTGATTTGTTCAGATTTTGAATTTCTTCATGGTTGAACCTTAGTAGGTTGTATTTGTCTAGGAATTTATCCATTTTTCTAGGTTTTCCAATTTATTGGCATGTAGCTGCTCATAGTAGCCTCTAATGATCCTTTGAATTTCTGTGGTATGAGTTGTAATATCTCCTTTTTCATCTCTGATTTTATTTGAGTTTTATTTCTTTTTTTTTTTTTAAATTAGTCTGGCTAAAGCTTTGCCAATTTTGCTTATCATTTCAAAAAAACAACTTTTTATTCATTGACTTTTGTATTGTTTTCTTTGAATCAGTTCATTGATTTCCACTCTAGTCTTTATTATTTCTTTTCTTCTAATAATTTTCAATTTGGTTTTCTCATGCTTTTCTAGTTCTTTAAGGTGCATCATTAGGTTGTTTATTTGAAGTTTTTCTTTTTTGATGTAGGCACTTTATAGCTATAAACTTCTCTCTTAGTATTGCTTTTGCTTTATCCTATAGGTTTTGCTATGTTGTGATTCCATTATCATTTGTTTCAATAAAATTTTCAATATCCTTCTTAATTTCTTCTTTGACCCACTGGACATTCAGGAGCATTTTGTTTAATTTCCATGTGTTTTTATGGTTTCCAAAATTCCTTGTGTTATTGATTTTAAATTTCTTACAATTCAGAACCCAGACTGCTAATCATTTAAAAGTTTCTTATAAATTAATCAAATTTCATTTCGTGTATTTTGAGATAATACTAGGCATATGTTAATTTAGAACTTTTATTATTTCTGGCAAATTGAGCTTTTTTTAAATTTAAACTATTTTATTGAGTTATGTTTCACATTAAAAAGCTGTACATATTTATACAATTTGATGAGCTTGAAGATGACCATGCACTATGAAAGCATCAGTATAATCTATGCCATATTCCTCACCTCCAAAAATTTCCCCCTACTGTCTTCATTTTTTATTTTTACAATACATTTTATTACATTATAATTAATCTAGCTATGTGTCAGAATTTTGTTTGACTTGTAGTGTAATTCATGTCATTAACATAACTATGCCAGCTTTCTTTTGGCTAATATTGAATTTGTATTCCCTTTGCTGTTTTCTTTTTGTGGTTTCATTTTTAGATAAGTCTTTTGTAGTCTATCTTTGTCTTTTGTAATTTTAAACCTTTTATGGGTATGTGATGACTCATAGATTAATTTCTACCAGCCTATTTCATACTACTTTAAAATTCATAGTGTGATTTTTGAGCAAACAACTCACAGGAGGTCTGCTTTTGCTTACAAATTCTCAAAGGCGATTAGAAAAAAAGAGAAAGCAGCTTTATTGAAGTATAAATCACATACAATATATTGCATATATTTAAATGTGGTAAGTTTTGACATACACACACCCATGATCACAATCAACATAATGAACATATCTGTCACACCAAAGGATTCCTGATAAAACTTTGTAAATCTTCTGTTCTATTTATTCCTGCCCTCTCACCATTCACATGCCACTGTAGATCTACTTTTTGCCAGTATAGATTAGTTTGTATTTTCTGGAATTTAATATGGGTGTATAATATAGTTTTTACTGTTTTCATCTAGTTTATTTCACTTAGCATATTTTCATATTTATACAGTTTTTACATGTATGAATAGTGTATTCCTTTTTGTTGTGAGTAGTATTTGTATGAAGATATTGCTACTTGTTTATCTACTTGCATGTTCATGAATACTTGGGTTATTTCTAAATTTTGGCTATTCCATATAAAGCTGCTCTGACAATTTGTGAAGTCTGAACATATGATTTCTAGAAACTATGTAGGAGTGAATTAGCTACATCATAAGGTAGGTGTATGCTCAATACTCTAAGAAATTGCCAAAGCGGTTGTGGTATTTTACATTTTCAAAAGCAATGTATGTTTTTAAGTTCCTCCATATCCTCACCAAACCTTCATTTGGAAGAATTTTTAATTTAATTATAAAAGTTGTGTGTGTTTTTTTAAATTGTGTTTTTAACTTGGATTTCCCTAATGCTTAATGATGTTAAGTATTGAGTATCATTTCATGGATTTATTTGCTTTCTGTCTATCTTTGGTAAGTATCTGTTGAAATCTTTTGTGCATTAGAAAAATTAGTTTGTTTTCTCATTATTGAGTTTTCTGTTTTCTGTGTTATATACATATTCTGAATTCAAGTCCTTCATCAGATAAATGATTTGCAAATATTTTATCCCAATTTTTGTTTTGTTTTGGTCACTTTTAAAAAGCAGTATCTTTCAAAGAGCAAAATAATTTTATTTCTATGAAGTTCAATATTTTTAATATTTAAAATAGATTGTTCTTTTGGTGTTTTGTACAGTAACTCTTTGCCTATGACAAATATTTCCTGCTGTGTTTTGTTCTAGAAGTTTTATAGCTGTAAGTTTTAATTTAGGTCTAAGATCCATTTTGAGTTAATATATGATGTGGGATATGGATAGATATTCACTCTTTTGCATATTGATATATAATTATTAAAGAACAGTTTGTTGAAAAGACTATCCTTTCACTGAATAATCTCTACACCATTGAACAGTGGTCCATATATGTTTGGTTCTATTTCTGGACTCTATCCTGATCCACTGATATGTTATCTTTATACAAGTACTGCACCATGTTGATTATGTAGCTTTATAATAAGCCTTAATATCAGGCAGCACCAGCACTTTAACTTTGTTCTTCCTTTTCAATGTTATTTTGGATATTCATAGTGTTTTGGATTTCTATGTTAATTTTAAAATCAGGTTGTCAAATTCTACCATAATGTATGCTGGCAGTTTTCATTGGGATTTCATTGAATCTATAGATAAATTTGGGGAAAATTGACATCAGAAACTACAGAGTCTTTGATTCCATGAATGCATAATACCTCTACATTTACTTAGGTTTTTTATCTGGCAGACTTGCTAAACCAAATTACTAGTCCTAGGAACTTTTGTTGGTGTAAATTCCATTGGGTTTTCTGTATAGATGAATAATCACATTGTTTGTAACTGTTGACTGTCTTCTTGTTTTTCAAATAGGATGTCTTTTTTTTTTTCCTTCTTTTTCTTGTCTTACTGCAATGGCTAGTAATTACAGTTCAATTAATTAATATGGTGAGAGTAGACATCCTTGGCTTGTTTCTAATCTTAGCAGAAAAGCAGCCAGTCTTTTACCATTAAGTATGAAGTTAGCTGTAGGTTTTCATAAATGCCCTTTATTAGATTTAGAAAATTCTCTTAATTTATGTTTACTGAGATTTTTTTCAAGAATGAATATTGAATTTTGTCAGATGTTTTTTATGTATGTTCTAAGATGACAATAGGGGTTTTTAGGTTGTTCCTATGGTAAAGTATAATAATTGAGTGTCAAATGTTAAATAAATCTTTCATTCCTGGAGTAAACCTCACTTTGTATTATTGGTTTTATATGTTGCTGGATTTGATTTGCTAAAATTTTGTTTAAAATTTTTGCAGTTGTTCAAGAGGAATATTGACCTTTAAGTGTTTTTTGCTTTGTAATTTTTGGGGTTTGAGTTTAGTTACGACGTTAATGCTGAAAACATTCTAGTCTCTTCAATATTCCAGAAGAGTTTGTGTACAATTCTTTTTTAAAAAATAAAAAGCAGTATAATTCCCCCATTGAAAGCTTGTGCCCTGGAGTTTTTTTGTGGGAATGTTTTTACCTATAAGTTCAGTTTCTTTAATTTATACTAGTATATTATAGTTATCTGTATTTACATTATCTCCAGAAAATATCAGACAGTTTTACAACATAGGGTCCACACTTCCACCGGGCCAGAATTAGGCAACATTCAGTAGTAGCTGTCTCTAGTTTACCATAGTCTCCACCACTCTCTATTGGCCAATATCCCTTATTGACTTTATCCTCTTTGTTACAGTGAGCTTGTGGGTTACTAAGTCTTTTGTTAACCTGTTTTTAATTAGTTAATCATTAATTTGCATCGGTTTGTTATAGATTGTCAGAGCTAATAAATCTCAAAGATGATCTATTTCAACCTCCTAGTTTAATATATGATAAAAACTGTAGTGTGAATTACAAACGTTAGCCAGAAAGTCATTAGAGAATTAGAAGTAGATTGTAGATTTCTTGTCATTTGCTACAGTGCCATTTTATTGTCTCACCGGAGCCGGAAGAGGGATGGAGTGGAAAGATAACCTTCCCCTGGAGTTTGGTGGTCTAGCAGCCAATTTCCTCTCTGCCTACAGATGCTCCTTCTCTTCTCTCTGCTGCGAAGAATATTCTGCTATTCCTCTGCTCTTCTGTTTGTCCTCTTGTCTGCTTGCCTGCTCATGGAGCCTGGGGCTTGGGGTTTATATGGGTACAGAATGGGGAGAATGGAGGGTCAAAAGGCAGCATTTGGCAACAGATGGAAAACAGAAATGCCTGTTCCCATTTAGGATCCTGGATTTCCAGGCTTGGGGGTAGGTCTTTTGGTGGAGAGCTGCCCTCTTATACCTAGTATTTCCCTGTCTCCTGTCCATATCAATAGCATGGCCATAAAATTCTCTTCCATCACACTTCCAAATATATGACAAATGGGTCAGAATAATCTTGATGCAACATATGAATTTTGTTCATAAGTCTTCTTTATGATCAAATAAGAGCCTGAAAGAGGTTGGGCCAATGTATGATGTGAGTACATATTTATTAAGTTAGGAATAGCCCTGTTTGGGTGACTATGTGCTCTTTTCCTCATCAACCCATTTGTCACATCAGTGTAGTGACTGGGGACAGATAGCATTTGGGCCTTCCTAGTTCAGGTTCATTCCCTGACAATAACTGTTGCAGTTCTTTTAAAGCAAACCTTAATAAAAAACACAAAAATATCATCTGGAAACCTGGGAGTAATTCATCACAGCAGGCTATGTAAAATGTGCTGAAAATTAACATATTAGCAATATATATCTTGTTACTAAGTTGTGGTTAACTATCAAGTCCTCCTTATCAGATTTTTGGTGGATCTTTAGGGTGGGTAGTGAGGTGATATTTTTGGGCATGTCTGATCATGGTCTTCCAGTCATAACATTCTCCATTTTTGAGCCTCATTATTGCCCAGGGTACTGGTTATTTTTCTTCATGTTAATTACAGAGATCTCTGTCTCTCCTCTCAATATTTCTTTCATGTACAGTTCTTCATGAACAGGGTTTCTACTAGCTAGAGCTTAGAAACATTGTTGGCATTTCCCCTGTCTTTTTAGAACTGCTATTTGCTAACTTAGTGCTCTGGGCTGTTTGAGAACTGCAACAGCTAGGATTCTCTATTCTGTTTCAGGTTGTCTGTTTTATTTCTAGAGACAGTGTTATCTCTGATCGGAACAAGAACCAAATAATGGTTTATACTACGTTCCATCCAAGCAGGAATGTCTCCTTGTTGCTGGTAGAATTTTAGGTGGCTAAATCTAGAGCTATAAAACAATAGTGATGTCTGTAGGCACAAAGTTTAACATTAAGGCATTTCTGGATATTTTTCTATGCTGTTTTGATGGCAGCTATGACATTTACTGCTTCCTTTCATTTAAAGGGTTATTTTATATGACTTCATTATTTCTTTTTAGGCTTTCTAGGTCACTAGGCTTTCCATTTAGGAATCTATTTGGATTTCCCTTTGGGTAGAAAGATGATCTTGGATCACATCTCTGTGGTCATGCCAGAGGTTCCCATATGCTGATTTATGAGCCAATATCAACTGCATTATATCAGAATCCTTTGTGAGAACTTATTAAAAATATCCATTATCCCAGGATGCTTCCCTGAGCTTTTGATAAATTATAAATGGGATAAGGTCAGGAGTCTGTGCATCTAATAAGCTCTTTGGGATATTCTTATATGAAGTTATGTTAGGAAAAGTTGATCTAGATGGTAAGCATCCTATTTGGGCTTGATGGAGTTTTGGATTTCAACATAAAATAATATTATAATAACATTCATTGGATACTTATTATGTAGGAGGCATTATGATAAGTATCTTTTTGTGGAGCATATATGTTACTTTTATGAAGATTCCTTTAATGTTACCAGGTAAACTCAATTATTGTTCTTATATGGGGAAACAGAAGCCTTGCCCAAGATCATGTCACTAATATAGGTACAGAAAGTATTCAAACCTTGAGGCTGTAAGTCTATATATAAAACCCCTTGATGCTAAATATTGTGCTACCTAAACTTGGAGCTTAGCACTACCCTATCTCTAACAGCATGCCATTTGATAAGGTGTTCAAATATGCCAAAAAAATCTGCATGTTTGTAAAATGAAAAAAATCAGTTTTCTCATTTGTAAAATGAGAGGGTTAAACTAGGTAATCTTAAAGTTCTTTTTAGCTTAAAAAATGCGTTTCCTATGAAAATTCAACTGCCTTTAAAGAAGCATAGCAATGAACTAATCTCTGACATATGAAATATTTATACACAATTTAGAGCAATATTCATGGAACTATAATAACAAGCACAATTTGGCACGTTTCACACCAATATTCCATTTTATCAACATTTGATATATATATTTTCTGCTCTAAATATTGAAGCATGACTTTTTCTTTAGTAATAATGTAGGCATTTAGTTCCTGAGCTTATCTAAAGCTCAGTCATTTCTGGAATTAAAGTCCCCTTTGGGTTTTCTTTTGCCATTTCTAACTCTCCTAGTAAAGAAAACTTTCTGGTATTATTTCTTAAAAATGTGAGTTTCAGAAGGGGTCCTAAGTGGTTTTGTCCTCTACTGTGTTCACTGTCTTCTGAGGATCAAAACAGAGTAGAGTGATAAGCCCTTAGGCACTACACTTCCCAGCGTGGTTGTTTTTGTTTTGTTTAATCAGCAGAATCTTTTTTTTATATCCAACTTCTTGTTTCTGCCAAGCTTCCTACCCTCATAGAAGGTGGAGCTTGTCAAAATAAAGGTACTTGCTTACAGTTCATTAACCTCTGAAGGCTTTGTTGAAATCCAGTTCTAAGTCTTAAAGACAGAAATCCCTTTTCCCAGGATTTCTGTTTTAAAGCATTTATTCGGGCACTGGTGGCTCATGCCTATAATTCCCGGTGCCTTGGAAGGCTGAGCTGGGTGGATCATGGGGTCAAAAAATCAAGACCATCCTGGACAACATGGTGAAACCCCGTCTCTGCTAAAAATACAAAAATTAGCTGGGTGTGGTGGCACACGCCTATGGTGCCAGCTACTTGGGATGCTGAGGCAGGAGAATTGCTTGAACTCGGTGAGCAGAGGTTGTAGTGAGCCAAGATCATGCCACTGCACTCCAGCCTGGCGACAGAGCAAGACTGTCTCAAAAAAAAAAAAGGAAAGAAAGAAAGAAAGAAAAACATATAGTAGCATATAGGCTTTGGCTTACATACTTTCATATTGAATAATGTAATATAAATTAAGTAATATTAGTAATAAATACAGAGCTCACTTATACAGTAGTATAGATGAGCATTCTGAAATCATACTGGTATATATAGATTGCATATATATAAATTATATATTATGCATATCGTGTATCTTATATGTGATTTACTGTTACTATTAACTACTAATAATTATTATCCTCTGATAAGCTCACGTAACAAATTTTCAGGACTTCTACTACTACCACACAAATAATATTACTGCTTTCTTTTCTCTGTTCCAGGAGACAGGCTTTCTTTATGCTCCAAATTTCATGCAACGAGATGTTGCAGAATATATTTATCTGCAACAGACCATGTTGAGTATTGCTTTCCATTGAGTGCCCATGAAAACAAAGAAAGGAGAGTAAAGAGAGTCAAAATAACATTTAAACTTCTATTACGGTTTTTGCCTAATTTTCTTAAAAAAACAACAAAAAAACAGCATACAAAAGTTAAATCTTACCTAGTCAAATAAAGATTACTTGATAATTTTGTTGGAGGCCTTACCAGTCAGTCCTTTAAAATACTACTCCACATAGTTATGAGATCTGGAGCTACATGTGCAATCATCATTAATTAAAAAGGTCATTGGGACGTTGAAGCTTACATAGATATATCATCAGGAGCTTTGTGAAAATAAATTTCTTTTCCAACCTACAGTGTCACAAACCTCTGCATCTTCCTTATTTGTGAACATTATCTATGTAGCATTATTTTCTGATCAATTAAATAGAGGACTTGAAGAGACACAATTAGCATAGGAAAGAACATCTGATTTAAAAATCTAGTGATGGGTGTTAGTATTTACTTCATTCTTTTTGTACAAATAGGGCTTTATTTGTATAAAGTCTGTGAATGTCTTATGTTGAATCACAGGTGAGCTCAAGAGGAGAGCTAAACACTATCCCCAGTGAGGTTAACTACAGTTCATAGGTGTGCAGTGACCTTGTGCTTTGAGGTTTTTAAAAGAGTTCTGATTTCAGCTTGTCTGTGCCATACTTCTCATAAAAAATCAAGATATTTTAGAAACATGTATTTATCACATATGAACTACTTCTCTGATATTTTCTTATATAACTGATATAGACTAAAAAATCCTTGGGAAAATTCATTGCAGTTTTGGGTTCAAAAATTCGCTTGATGAAAATGTAATTACCCAGTAATGTATAAAGTTATAAATACCTTAAAGGAGGCACAAATGGGATGGTGCTGCTATTCAGAAATAGCTTATATCTTGTAGGATTAGGGGGGACCTTATGGAAGCAATAGTATTTGATAGCGACAGTTAATTACCTAGCACCTGTTCTCTGTCTAACTTTATATATGCCCTCTCTCTCTCTCTTTTTACTTAGGCAAACCCACCTACATGGGGTTTCGGGGATCCATCTCTCTCAGCAGTTCATCTTTGTATCTTTAACATGGCCTTGCACTGGCCATGTTGATGATTTGTGTGGGGACTAATGTGTTTAGCTTTGTGCATAGGAATGATCTAAGGCAATATGAAGGAATAAAGATATGCATAGAATTATTTTCATTTTTACTTATTTATCTTAATTGACAAATAAAAATTGTATATATTGTGTATAACATGTTGTTTTGAAATATGTATACATGTGGAATGACTAAATCAAGCTAGCTAGCCTATGTGTTCCTCACACTTATTATTATTATTTTTTTGTGGTGAGAACACTTGAAATCTACTCTTTTAGTAATTTTCAGGAATGCATTGCATTTTTATTAACTGTAGTCACCATTTTGTAAATAGATACCTTGCACTTATTCTTCCTGTCTAACTGAAATTAGTGTTCTTTGACCAACATTTCCCTAGCTCCTTCACATATTATTTTAATTTGTTCTTAGAATCCTGTGAAGTAGTTTCTATTATTTTTCCTGTTTAAATAAAGAAAAGATAAATTAGAAAGATATTATATACTTAATTGGGGACAGAGTTAGGATTTAAACTCACATATGTTTGGCTCCAAATATTGTGTTTAAATTCACCATATTATATTTTGTCTTGGTGGAACTCAATACATAGTGATGAGGATGGGAGAAAGGACATTTGGTACATTGATGAAGACAGATTAGAAAATGCATGAAAATAGTCAACAGAGAGAAGATAATTTTGTTGGAGCTATTAGTATATGGGAAATATGAAATACATTTGGAAACACGACTTGGGGTCAGACTGTGCAAAGCCCCGAATGCCAAGTATAAGATGCTCACTCTTATCTTGTATGGCAGAAAGGGTTACTGGTAATTAGGGCTAATGAAGAACTGGGAGCCAGTGTATTAGGTGCTGAAGACTGGGAGGTTAATTACGAGGTAAGGACTCTGATCCAGGGAAAGCTACAATGAGGATCTGAACCGTGGAAGTGGATGGAACAGGTCAGGATGTGGAATAAACCATCAAAGTACAAAGAGGAAGCCATGCTACCTAGCAAGCAGACATAGGTATCTGAGGAAGAGAAGCTGGCTTGAGATGGAACATTATGATTTTGAACACACTGATGGGGACATCCAGGTGGACGTTTCCAGGAGGTATTTGGAAGATTTTGCTTGTAAACCATTGTATTAGTCAATTTTCACACTGCTATAAAGATATTACCTGAGACTGGGCACTTTATAAAGGAAAGAGGTTTAATTTACTCACAATTCCACATGACTAGGGAGGTCTCAGGAAACTTACGATCGTGGCGGAAGGTGAAGGGGAGACAGGCATCTTCACAGGGCAGTAGGAGAGGAGAGAAGCAAGGAAGTGCCACACTTTAAAACCATCAGCTCTCGGGAGAATGCCCTCACTATCATGAAAACAGCATGGGAGAAGCCAACACCACATTCCCATCATCTCTAACCAGGTTCCTCCTGCCACATGTGGGGATTACAATTTGGATTATTATTTGAGATGAGATTTTGGTGGGAACACACAGCCAAACCATATCAACCATCAACTGCCCATTGGATTAGAAGGAGAGGAGTGCTGTGCCAAGCATTACAAGTGAATGAAGATAAGGTGATGATACAGTTAACTTATTTTTTTTTGACAGATACTATTCTAGGTAGTTAACTACAATAATCTTGTGAGATAAGTAATATCATGTCCATTTTAAAGATAAAGAAATGGGTTAAAAGAATTTTATGATTTGACCAAAGTCAAATTATTGGTAAGTAGCAGAGCTAAGATTCAAGTTTAGGTTTGTTCCACTGAAGAGCCTGAAATCATTCATCTTCAAAATTATCATTCATTCATTCACTCTTTATTTATTTATTTATCAGACTTCTATTTTGCACGAGATATTGCTTAATCTTTTAGAAAAACTATTGTGTGAAAAAGGCAGAAATCCAGGATGAAGTTATTTATGTATATTTATATACGTTATAAAACTTGTAAATTAATGGTATATGGTTTCTATAAATTAATATAAAAAGAGTCTGGAAAGAATCACAATAAATTAATAATGGTGGTTATATCTGAGGAAGGAGTCAAGATGGACATAGAAGTTAAAGAAAATTTATGTGTAATGTTTTAATGATTCATTCAAAGTATATAATCATGTATTATTTGTATAATTAAAATTTAACTTTAAGATGTATTTTTCTGCCCACAAAATGACTTTCCACACAGACATGAGTATGATACAAGGAATGTGAACTAAATAAATGAGGAAACAGCATGAGTTGATAGTAATTATTTAAAACAACTTTATGTTAAGTGAGAAACATAGATTTTTTTTAATGGCCAGTTGCTAGTCTCTTCTGAAGAAAGTTAGGTGGGCTTCCGTTAACAACTGCATGAGACACGACAGTTGGGAAGCCTTTGTTTTTCTGAGGGATGCAGTATGCTATAGGTGGGTAGTCCAAGGGAGAAGTTTCCCAGGAGATTAGACATAACTTGCCCATTTTTCTGGTTAGAATCACTAGAAGCCACTGAGTTCTTTTGTAGTCCAAATGTGTAAGAGGGTTCAGGCATGAGTTTGCGCCCCCTTTCTGTTGAACTTCCCTGTAGGAGACCTCCTTTAGTCATCATAAACCCTCCCCATGCCTCACAGTGAATCAAAGCTCCATTCATAATTGTCTTCTGCCAGGCATTCTTCTCTAGGCCTGAGGGTTTTAAAATATGCTATTATCTTTACTGTGTTTCATCTTAGCTACTTAATCCTCATCATCCTTTGAGTCTCAGCTTTAATTCGATTTCTACTGGAAAGTCATCTGCTTCTCACCACCCCACACAGTAGATTGGGCATTCCTCCCTGTGCTCCCAATAACCCTCTATTGTCTATGCCATAGCACTACTCTCCTTCATCTAACGGAACATGAAGACAGGGTTTCACCATATTGGTCAGGTTGATCTCGAACTCCTGACCTCAGATGATCCCCCTGCCTCGGCCTCCCAAAGTTCTGGGATTGCAGGCATGAGCCACCGGGGCTGGCCTGGTTGTTTTATTGATACTGAGTACTTTTTTTCACCCTCCTCAGTAGTTCTGGCTTTATTAGAATCACGAGGATAATGTTGCAAAGACAGAGATCATTTTGCTCAATCTAAGGATTGACATCTAAAATTTGACATCATAAGTGATATTTGCTGTGTCCTGGGTATAGACAATGGGACATCACAAATGAAGCTCAACAAAGTAAACATTCACAATGACATATTCAAAACAATCTTTCACTGCAAGATCTTTTGCTGTCCATTTGAGTTCAGCCTCTTCCCATCACCATACCAACCCATATCTGATAATAGCAGTAGGGTGGTGATTGAGAAATAAGTAAAATATTCAAAAAAGTAAAATTTTGTCCTCTGGCATCTCATTCTTGACTGCATGGGCTCTTAATTGCTGTATCAACCAATCAGCATTTGACCAGGTGTTTTTGGCCCCACACACTTATAATAACTGCTCAAAATCGTGTGTATCCTCCCAACACTCAACATCCATATATCAAAGAGAAGCAGCTATTTAACAGTCCGTGTTCTGGAGCCTGGTTCTGGTTCACAGACAGACTCTGCCATCTTGGCTAGTTGTGAGTCTCTTTAGGTATCAGTGCTCCTAGCTATAAAACAGAAAACATAGTATGGCATCTACTTTATAAAATATTTGCAATGTTAAATGACTTCATACATATAAAGAACTTGGAAGATTGCCTAGCACATTGCTTTGAGAATGTTAGCAATTTTATTCTCAAAGATTAGGCATTCGCACAGATTACATAGACACTACATAATAGGTATTGGGAAGATAAAGAATGAACTAACAGAAAATATAAAATGACTAAAGATAAAACAGAGTACCAAATGTCATTGCATGCATTGTAGAAGATTTAAAAATGCAATTTGCTAGAAAGCAGTATCAACAAGAGCAGATTTACCACCTTCGCTGGCCCCTTGTTAGGTTCTGAGAAGGTCTTAGTAATTTTATATTTATAATTTTGTATTTTTTTCCTTAAAGAGTTTACTTAAAGCTGCATAAAGTAGGTTTCATAAAACCTGGGCCTTCTAAATAAAAGCAAAATCACTATTCAGAAAAACAAAACAGATGAGGAATTGAGGCCAAATTGGTGAGATGGGTATAAAATATCCACTGACTGCAGATTTTTGCCTTTTAAGCTGGGGGCTCAGAATAACTTACTGCATTTTCATATGACCTTTTTCTTTCAGGCTTTTAAAATAATTTCCTAAAGAATTCAGGTTGCCCCAAGTATAGACATGTTAACTCTTATTTTTTCCCCTTAATTGCCATAATCTTAAAATATAAAGAAGAATTAATTAACTATCCTGATGGGGGAAGGAAAGTTAATAGCAATTTTAATGAGTGTAACCTTAGCAGAATTTGTAATAACCCTGAAAAGATGGTGAAGTCACTTCTTTCTCCACTTGACTCTCTCACCTTCTGTGAATGGCCATAAATGCTGATTATAAGTGATTAATTACCTACCGGAAGGCTTGTTTCTAGCTCATCCCCTTATCCTAAAACCAACTGCAGTCTGAAGATTATAGTGAGAATTCCAAATGTAAAAAAAGATAAAATAGGCTATATAAAATATAAAGTGCTTAAAAGACAAAGTGTGATAATGAGTATCTGCCCAGAGCTTTTACATGAGCACAGGGAAAAGCAAATGAGTTGTATTAGGCTGGCCTTGGACATTTAATCTAAAATGACAGAGATTATGGTAGTCATACCATAGATAAGACATTGATATCACATACAAGGCAGTGGATCTTTGTGTGGAATTGCTCTTCAAACTCCAGTGCAGGAAGGAAAAGCCCACATAGAACTGAGACTTCCCAATGAACTGAGTATTCAGAGATTAGAGGTTGGGGGTAATAAGGCAATTAGAATTTGTGGGGTGAGAGGGTATTGAGCAGAAGAGAATTATATGGGAAAGGAGGATAAGAAATTTGCATAGGGGAACACTTGGTTCGTTGGCCAAATACTAATCTGTACAAGTGCAGAGTGGGATTTCATATAGCCCAGCAAAGAACAACTACCAAGGGATGAACAACTACCAGGGAGGTGTGAGCTGATTTGAGCTTTCTCATCACTGACAGACATTCAAGTTCAAGCCACTCTGAGTGGAAAAACCTTGTTAAACACTCTAGAGATTCAGTAGTGAACCTAGAGGGGCCATGCTCCAGAAGTAGTACTGTTTAGCTTTAGAGCAAATGTTACTCTAGAACCACTCTGATATATCACAAAATAGGACTCAAAAGAACCAAGTTGTTGACAAGGAAATGTAGTGCCTTCTGGAACAAACTCAGTATTTTATCCAGTAATATGGCAACATTCAGTCAACAACATAGCATCCTTTATATCCATAACACAACCAAAATATATGAGAGATGTGAAAAGGCAGAAAAATATGTCCTATAACCAGAGGAAAAATAACTTAATAGAAACTGATCATCTAATTATAGGTATAGCTGAATTATCAGAAAAGGACTTTAAAATAGTTATAAAAAGAGTTATAAATATATTCAAGTGTATAAAGATAAATATATATTCCTATAATTGAGAAAAATAATTTCAACAAAGAAAGTATATAAAAAGGATCCTAACGAGTCTACAGGGTCTAGAAATGGAAGACATGAAAAGGATCCCAAAGATCCTAATTAGTATAGAGATGAAAAATGTAATATCTGAAAAAAAATACTAGATAGGGTTAACAGCAGATTATTCACTGCAGAATGATATATTAGTAAATGAGTGGAAAGGGGTAAAATAAACTATGGAAACTGAAGCCGAAAGATGAAAAGCTGAATCTAAATAAACAAGGAAATGTAGTGCCTTCCTTGGATGGATGCAGCAAACCACCACCATGACACGTGTATACCTATGTAACAAACCTGCATGATCTGCACATGTGCCCCAGAACTCAAAGTATAATAAGTAAATTTTAAAAAGAAACCACTATAAAACCACGTAAGTTATAGCTAACGAAACAAAGACAAAATACGTTGCTAAAATATTGCTTAATTAACAAAAAGAAAGACAGGGAAAGGGTAGAAATAGTGAAAAGGAATAATGTAAAGAGTTTCCATGACTTGTCAAACTATACTACCTGGTCCTATCTATATGTAATTTGGAGTCAAAGGAGGAATGGAAAGGGTGATGTTGGGGCAGAAAAAATCTTAGATATCAGGATTGAAAAAATTCCAAGACTGAAAAAATATAGAAACATATTTATGAATTCCAAAAAACAGCATGCAGGATGAACTCAAAACCACATCAAAGCACATTATAGTCAAACTGCTAAAAAGTTGATAAAAATAGAATATTAAAATCAGCCAGAAAAAATGGCACATTACATATAGGGGACCAGTAATAAGAATGTTTTTATCGACTTAGAAAAAATACTAGCCAAAAGACAATGAAATGACAACTTTAAAATTCTGAAGGAGAAAAATATGTAACTTAGAATTTTAAGTAGAGAAAATTTCTTCAAATACGAAGAAAGCTAACAAAAAACATTTTCAGAAAAACAAGAGTTAAAAGAATTTTCCACTGGCAGATTCACACTACATGATATGTTAAAGGAAGTCCTTCAGGTTGAAATCAAGGTCCATATAAAGGAAATAAAAGCAATGGAAATGGTAAGTGGGTAGGTAAATTAAATATTTTTAAATTAATTTAAATGATATTTCACTATTAAGTAGAAATAATGAAAACGTATTTATGGTTATAAGGATCCTTCTCATGTCTTCCATTTCTAGACCCTTTAGACTCATTAGGACCCTTTTTATATGTTTTATTTCTCAGTTGAAATTATTTTTCTGAATTATGGAAACATATGTCCTTTGGGTATATACCCAATAATGGGATTGCTTGGTCAAATGGTATTTCTATTTCTAGATCCCTGAGGAATTATAGAAATATATATTTACCTATACCCAAAGGATTATAAATCATTATATTATAAATGCACATGCACACATAAATTTATTGCAGCACTGTTCACAATAGCAAAGACTTGGAACCAACTCAAATGCCCATCAATGATAGACTGGGTAAAGAAAATATGGCACATATACACCATGGAATACTATGCAGCCATAAAAAAGGATGAGTTCATGTCTTTTGCAGGTACATAGATAAAGCTGGAAACCATCATTCTCAGCAAACTGACACAAAAACAGAAAACCAAACACCACATGTTCTCAATCATAAATAGGTGTTGAACAATGAGAACACGTGGACGAAGGAGGGAGAACATCACCCATCAGGATTTGTCGGTGGGTGGGGAGGTAGGGGAGGAATAGCAGGGGGTGGGGTAATTGGGGAAGGATAGCATTAGGAGAAATACCTAATGTAGATGATGGGGTGATGGATGCAGCAAACCACCACCATGACACGTGTATACCTATCTAATAAACCTGCATGATCTGCACATGTACCCCAGAACTTAAAGTATAATAAATAAATTTAAAAAAGAAACCACTATAAAATCCCAAAAATTATAGCTAACGAAACAAAGACAAAATACATTGCTAAAATATTGCTTAATTAACGAAAAGAAAGATGGGAAGGGTAGAAATAATGAAAAAGGAATAATTAGGACAAAAAACCACACCCAGGATATTAGATATAAAATCACCATATAAGTAATGATATTAAATACAATCACTTCACCTAAAGAAGCGGAGATTTTCAGAGTGATTAAAGAAGTAAAAACCAATCATATGCTGAATTCAAGATACACATTAAATGCAAAGATATACATTGTTTAAAATTAAAAGAATGAAAAAAGTTATACTATGTAAATACTAAAAATAAGAAAGCTGGAGTGGCTATATTCATATTATATATTCTCTCAGTGTAAAGATTACCAGAGATAAAGAAGAATATTAACCATAAAATGGTGAATTTATTTAGACAAAACAATCCAAAATGTATATGAACCTAATCACAGTGTTTCAAAATACATTAAATTAAACAAGGAAATGAAAGGAGAAATAGATAATTGCAGAATTACAGTTCCAGATTTCAATATATCTCTCTTCGTAAGTGGTACAGTAAGAATACAGAGGACTTGACTGACACTAGAAACTCATTCAATATACCTGAGAATTGCAGAATACACATTATTTTCAAATTCACAGGAAACATTCACCAAAAAAGATATGCTCAACCATAAAATGAGTTTAAATAGATTTAAAGTGATTAAAATAATTCAGAGTATGCTATCTAACTACAACAGAATAGACACTGAATGAATATGACAATTCATATTAGAAAGATATTTGAAAAATCTCTAGATATTTGGAAATGAAAGATTCACTTTTAAATTACTGATGGATTAAAGAAGCAATCACAAGGAAAATGAGAAAATGTTTTTAACTGAATGAGAATTAAGCATAACATCAAAATTTGTGGGTTGCATCCAACAATTTTTAAGAGTGGACATTTATAGTTCTAAATGCTTACAGTAGAAAGAAAAAATGTTAATAAATGATAAAAACTTTCTCCCTATGAAACTTTAAATCAAATTAAACACAAAAATTATAAGAAGTAAATAAAGACAAGGGTAAGTATCATGTTAGTCAAGGAATACAAAGTTTCAGTTATGCAGCATGCGTGTGTTCTAGAAAGTTACTATACACAATGATAACAATAGTTAATAGTGCTTTATTGTATACTGAACTTGTAATTTGTCAAAAGGGAGTAGATTTCTTTCTTTCTTTCTTTCTTTCTTTTTTTTTTTTTTGAGATGGAGTCTTGCTCTGTCAC
>NW_022436954.1:20321083-20477849 GCF_009761245.1 Sapajus apella
TTTGAGATGGAGTCTTGCTCTGTCACCCAGGCTGGAGAGCAGTGGTGCAATTTCAGCTCACTGCAACCTCCGCCTCCTGGGTTCAAGTGATTCTCCTGCCTTAGCCTCCTGAGTAGTGGGGACTACAGGTGCTTGTCACTGTATCTGGCTGATTTTTATATATTTTTTAGTAGAAACAGAGTTTCATCATGTTGGCAAGGCTAGTCTTAAACTCCTGGCCTCAAGTGATCCAACCTGCCTTGACCTCCTAAAGTACTGGGAATACAGGCATAAATCATGGTACCCAGCCAAGGGAGCAGATCTTAAATGTTCTTACCACATACACACAGGCACACACACAAAAGGTAACTCTGCAAGGTGATGAATATGTTAATTAGTCTGACAGTGGTAATCATTTCATAATGTATATGTCTATCAAACCATCACATTGTATGCTTTAAATCTATACAAATTTTATTACACCCCAATAAAGCTGGAAAAAAGAGTAAATATATATGATATAGAAAACAGTGGAGAAACTCAATGAAAACCAAAGTTGTTTCTTTGAAAAGAAGAATACAAATTAATAAACCTGTAGCTATAATGATCAAGAAACTTAGAGCAAAATCACATTACATATATGAATTATAAAGGAGAAATAAAGAGCATATGGATAATTAATATAAGAATAACATAAATAACCTTATGCCAAAAGTTGTTTTCTTCACACAAAAAGAAATAGAAAATTGGAGTATATTTAGTAAAGTTATTACAGTTATAATACAAAGTGTTTCCATAAAGAAAATTTCAAGTCTAGATAATTTCTTTTTATATGTGTTAGTTATTTGGACTTCCCCTTTTTATGAATAACCTATTAATGTATTTTATTTATTGTAAAATCTGGAATTCTTTTATTTGTTCTTATTGATTTGCAACAGTTCCTTGGGTATTCTAGTTATTAATTTATCTGTTTTTTTGTTTTATTAGTAAAATAAAAATTATCATTTTGATTATTTATTTTGAAAAAGCCTATAAATGACTTTATTGTGTAGTCAAATCCATCAATTTCGGTGGGTCTTGCTTAAGAGATCTTTTTTTAACCCATAAGTCACGAAGATATTTAAAATTCCTTTTCCTCTTTCCTTTGTAGGTTTCCTTTCATGTTTCGGGCTTTACTTCATTTGGAATTTACCTTTTTAGGTAGTATAAAACAGGTAGTGACTATATTATTTTCTTTTTAGAAAATTTTATGTAGTAACTATATCCTTCATTTTGTTAACTAAAATATTAATGATCACTTCAGAGATTTACAGGGATACTTTTATCATATATCAAGTCTCCATATACATGTGTTCTTTCAATGTTGTATTTATTGGTTTCTACACAAATACTATACTTTAACATTTTTAATAGAAATGTTCTTTTAAATAAAATAATTTTTAAGCCAAATAAATAATTAAAAATCCATTCATTTTATAGGCAAATAATGCAAAATGCCTTCTGTTAGACTTCCAATTCACATTACCCAGAGGCAAACGTTTTTCTCTTTCAGCTGTTCCTTTTGTTATATCCTTATTTATAGATTTGTTTGCTGCATTTTCCTGCTTTTCTCTGATGGCCGGTACTTTTCCCATCATCCTCTCAACTCCTTACAAGGAATATATTATTATTCCCACCTTCCCCTTTTTTAGTGAAGATGGATACAGTGAAGCTCAGAGACATAGGTTGCAAGAGTAAAGTTAGAATCCAGGTTTGTTTCACTTCAAAGCTGCACACTTCCTGCTAAATCAGGAGTTGACAACATTTTTCTGCAATGGGATAAATGGTAAATATTTTAGCTTTATGGTTTGTATAGTTTCTGTTACAACAACTCAATTAAATCAACTCTGTCATCATAGTGTGAAAGCAGTCATAGATAACACGTAAATGTGTGGTTATAGCTGTGTTCCAATACAACTTTATTTACAAAAACAGGCAGTAGGTTGGATTTGACTCATGATCAGTTGTAGTTGGCCACCTTCTTAAGTAAACTATATTTCCTGTCTTTAAAAATGTGATTTTTAAAATGAAGACCTGTTATTTAAATATAAGCATTTTTAAAAAGTATCTTCTGTCTGTAGATGTAAGTAATGTATGAAAGTAAATCCATAATTAATAGTTAATGATGCTGATGAGTAATACCACTAGATTTGTCAGTGATTAATTTCTTTGTGCATTTGGTTTTGACTTGGATTCGTGATACTGGAATAGAATGGTACAAGATGCTAGAATAGGTTTGGCCACCCAATTTTTGTTTCAACACTTTCATTTCTGTTTTCCAGAATTAATTGTTAACAGTTTTATGTTAACATTCAGTGTCCTTCAAAAAATTGGTTACATACATCCCAAAGGAGATTATACTATGTGTGTGTTCTGCAAGCGTCCTTCTTTCTTCTTCCCTTCCTTCTTTTCTTTCTTATTCCATACTTTTTATGTTTCTCCCTTCTCTCTTGGAACTCCTATATTTAATAACAGAATAAACAAATTTGGTTGGAAGAATATGAATAGCATTTTCTTCTTGAAGACCATGTTACTTAACATAAAATAGCATCCCAAATATACTTTAGTGTTTTAAAAATATTTTAAGTTGTTAATTTTAATTTGTATGAGATCAGTTTACTAGAAAATTAAATATATTTTCTTTTAAAAATAATAATGAATATCATTGTAGCACTCAAGCATAGCTATAGTATAATTATATTTAAAACAATTAAATATATTTCTTATTAAAAGTCAACTACAGAATTCATTGTTACATTACTTGGGCAGCAGTGCCATGCAGTTAAGGCTCTGTAGCTAAGTGAGTTGTAGTAAGAACCAAACTCATTACTACTTCATTAAAACATCCCATTACATTTCAGTTGTTGACTGGAGGCTTTTCTTTTTTGTTGTGTTCTAACTTCTTCTGGAAACTGATGACTAGCAGAAGGGTCCGACCGTATTTTGTGCATCATTTATGAGTGTAAAAACTCAATTCTTTCTTAAATGGTATTAATCATTTCACAAATGTTAATTTGGACTTTCCCCCTGTATATTCAATTAGCAATTCTACCTTTTCGTTTCAGATTGAGAACTCAAGAAAGGATAAAATAAACTTTTTAGGGCAGGGCGCGATGTCTCATGCCTGTCATCTCAGCACATTGGGAGGCCAGAGGTAGGCAGATCACTTGAGGTTAGCAGTTCGAGACCAGCCTGGCCAATATGGTGAAACCCTGTTTCTACTCAAAATATAAAAATTAGCCTGGTGTGGTGGCATGCGCCTGTAATCCCAGCCACTCAGGAGGCTGAGGCAGCAGAATCGCTTGAACCCAGGAAGCAGAGGTTGCAGTGAGCCGAGATCATGCCATTGCACTCCAGCCTGGGTGTCACAGCGAGACTCTGTCTCACGAAACAAAACAAAACAAAACAAAAACAAAAACAAAAAAACAACAAAACTTTTTGGCCGTAGGTAAGTTTGACTTCATTATCAGGTTCTTCTTATTATGATGCCTTGTATCTCTTTTTCTGGCTTTCTCTTCCCCATTGGTCACTACCTCGCTCTCTGCCTGGCTTGCTGCATTTCTCAGTACTCTAGATGATCCTCGGGATAATCTGCTGCAAACTTCTTGTAGCTTCTTGTAATGCATTTCTTTTTCTTTCTTTGTATACCTATTCTTGATCTTTCTCTTTATATTCTTAACCCTCTGCTACCCATAGTACTGAGATTATCATTCATGATAATGAAGAGGTTTAAAAACTATCTAAGAAGAGTAAACTCTGAGGTTACCTTTATGTAGATTATGTAGTGTGTGAACAGATGCGTGGATTATTTCTGTAAGTACATTAATTCACTGTCACAAAAGTAGATGTGCGTACTAGATGAATTAAATCAACATCCCCAAATAATGACTTCCTTATATCCATACTTTTGCCCTGCAATTTAAAATGTTTTGTAGAGCCTTCCCACTCTGACTCTGAGATTGGTCGTGTGACTTATTTTAGCCTGTAAGACATTAGCAAGTGTAACACAAGCAGAAGCTTTACAAGTTAGTGTGCCTCTATTTTACCTTTTGCATGATTGGGATTACCCAGTTGTAGACCTCTCCTATGTTATGATAACGAGCCCAGGTCAGATGCTAGGAGAGGAAAGACCACACCGAGCAAAGCTAAGCCATCTGAGCTGAAGCGATCCTAGGTTAGCCAGCCCTAAACTGACTTACCAATTAACTGCATATACATGCGTGAGCCCATCAAGATCAGCCAAGAATGGCTTACAGTAGTAGAATTAATTATCCAGATGACCTGTATCCAATAGAAATAATAAATAGTTGCTTTAAGCCATTAAGTTTTGATGTGATTTATTAGCAGCAGCTGACACAATTATAGTGTATAGTTAACTGGTATAATAAAATCACTCATCTGCATTTCAATCAACTAAAAAAAATAAGGAAATAAGTCCTATAATTGCCTATATATTTATTATTTCTGGTATTCTTCATTACTTTGTGTAGATCCAGATTTTCATTTAGTATCATTTTCTTTCTGCACAAAGAACCTCCTTTAACATTTCTTATAGTGATGATCTGTTGATGATAATTTTTTATGCTTTTGTTATGTTTGAAAAAATCTTCATTTTGTTTTTATTATTGAAAGATATCTTAGCTAATCGACAGGTTTTCTTATTAAAAGTCAACAGAATTCATTGTTACATTACTTGAGCAGAAGCGCCATGGAGTTAGGGCTCTGTAGCTAAGTAAATTGTCAAAAGAATCAAATTCATTACTACTTCATTAAAATATTTCATTACATTCCAGTTATTGACTGTAGGCTTTTCCTTTTCATTGTGTTCTCACTTTTTCTGGAAACTGATGACCATCAGAAGGGTCAGACCTGACTTCAGTATTTAAAATTATTGCTCCATTGTCATTTACATTGTATTGTTTCTGATGAGAAGTTTGCCATTTTTATCTTTCTTCCGCTGTACCTAATGTATCTTTTTCCCTCTGGGTGCTTTCAAGATTTTCTTTTTATTACTAATTTACTGCAATTTGATTATGATAGGTCTTAGTGTAATTTTCTTCATGTTTTTCTTCTACTAGGGGTTTATTGAGCTTCTTGGATCTGTGGATTTGTAATTTACATTAAATTCTGAATTTCCTTGTTATGTTATTTCTTCAACATTTGTTTTCTGTTTTTCCTCCTTCTTCCCCTTTGGGTTTTGATCGCATGAAGTTTATTCTGCTTTTACCTCTTTGTACAACTCACTGATGCTCTGTTCATTTGTTTTCAGTATGTTTTCCCCTCTGTGTTTCATTTTGGATCGTTTCTATTGCCAGGTTTTCCAGTGTACTCATCATTCTTCTATATTGTCTATATGCTATTAATCCTATCATGTGTATTATTTGTGTAAGATATGGAATTTTTATTTCTAGAAGATGGTTTTGAAATATATGTCATCTCTCTTCTCAAGATGTTCACACTTTGCTCAACCTTCAAGAACATTTAAGATATATTTTTAATAGTTGTTGTATTGTCATTGTTAATTATAAATCCTTTTTGGGTGTGTTTGTATCGATTTGTTGTTCTTCTCATTATGGCAAATGTTTTCCTGCTTTGTTACATGCCTGGCAATTGATTAGATGACATACATTGTAAATTTTACCTTGTCATACACTGGAGTTTTTTGTATTTTCTTTTAAGTTAAGGGGTACATGTGCAGGTTTGTTACATAGGTAAACTTGTGCCATGGGGTTTGTTGTACAGATTATTTCATCGCTCAGGTTTTAGCCTACTACCCACTGGTTATTTTTCCGGAGTTTCGCCTTCCTCCCATCTTCCACCCTCTGAAGTCACCCAGTCAGTGTCTGTTGCCCCCCTCTAAGTGTCCGTGAGTTCTCATTGAACTCCCACTTATAAGTGAGAACATGTGGGTATTTGGTTTTCTGTTCCTGTGTCAGTTTGCTAAGGATAGTGGCCTCCAGCCTCACCTATATTTTCTTAAGTATGTTAGCAGCAGTTAAGTTGCTTGGAAGCAATCCGATCCTTTTAAGGCTTGCTTTTAAATGGTGAGGCTGTTCATCCAGGGCTAATCTGGCCGCATATTGAGGTAATACTCTTCTGAGTACTCTGGAATATGTTGATATTCCATATGTTAGAAGTCTTCACTTTGCTTGTGTGGATGAGTGCTATTTTTGGCATTGTATGAACTCCAAAAAGTATTCCGTCTGATCCTTCTGATGATTCTTCCCCATGCCTCGGGTAGTTTTCTTAAATGCAGTTGCTGATCGTTACTCAGATGAAGACTCGGAAGAAACTCTGCAAATCTCCAGAGTTATCTGTCTCTCTTTTTGCAACTCTTTTTCCTCTGATTATTATACACCACTTTAACCCCCTTGAATTCTGAACTGAACTCAGGAAGTTTTCCAGCCTTTATTACTGCCAGGCAGTAAACTTGAACAAGAGGTGAGTAGTTGGTTTCATCTCATTTGTTTTCCTTTTTTCAGGGATCAGTGATCTACCTTGCCTATTGTCCAATGTGTAAAAATTGTCCCATATATTTTGCCTGCTTTTAAAAAAATGTTTTCAAAGGTAGAAGGATAATTCTGTTTCCTGTTGCTCCTTCATGGATTGAAGTAAATGTCTCTTCCAACTGAATTTTATTGAGCATATGGAAATTCTTTGTAATAAAAACCTTGTTTTGAGCCCTAATACATAGAAGCTTTATGTTAACTATGAAGAGGTCTAAAAAGTCAGAAACTTTCAAATCTGATACTTTTCCCTCAATTTCTTCCTTAGCTTTTATTGATTTGAATGGTAGAAAGTTTTTAGTTCCTTTTTTTGAAAAAATACCAGCCATTAAATTAAAATAGTGCCATGGAGCAAAATTCATTCTTCTTCCTGTTTGCCATGTAGAGTGATGATTTTTGAAGATTCTTGGGACACAAAGGGACCTTGTCATGATCTTTCTGGGAAATTTGAAGATTTAAAAAAAGCTGTTCGATATGAAGAATAAAAATTACTTTCTTTCTCAGTAAAAATTTCTCAGACTATAACGCCCACCTCCTCCCATTATGAATATAGGTATAATAGTGCTCTTGAATTGGAAGGACAGTAAAATCAGTGGTGAGAGATGTTGGAAGCTTTGCTACTCATCAAATCCTTTTGAACGACTTTTTCTCTCGAAGTCACTCTTGGTCCAGCATATTGTTTAATTCCTTATGATGGAGGATACCATGAAGCCAACAATATCTCTTAATATTTTGAAAAACAGTTTCATTTTTTAATTTTGTTCCTCTGAATTCTAGGGAATATGATTATTGAATCAGAAAATAAGTCCTGGTCAGCTATAATCATAATGAAAAAATTATATACCGTCAAGCCAAACAATAATGATTAGCCTTTTCTGCAATTTAAAATGATCCTTATCTCTTTCTTTTCCCTGACGGTGGAAAAGCAAGCATTGTGTTTATCAAGTCTTCCTAAAGAAAAGGTTTAAGAGTCAAAGATAAGGCCTTCAGTGTGGTCCTTCCATGATAGAGCGGAGAAAACAGAAGAAAAGAAATGAGAGTGTTTTTCTTGAAATTACGTTTTTCATTCCTCAGCTAGAGAGAAGACAGCTTTTAGACATTGCTTTAGATCTCCATGAATGATTGTGTTTTAGCTCTTCCAGTGTGTGTGTGTGTGTGTGTGTGTGTGTGTGTGTGTGTTTAAAATTCCCCTAAAAGCTTTCAGGTGAGAGTAAGCAATCTGATATCATTCTCATACATTCACATTCCAGACTTTGCCCAACTTTAGAAGCTGGCTGTTTTTCTGACACCTTTAATAGCCCTTAAACAACTGATGATCTGAGAGATGATGAAAAGAAGCAACTGTGCAGACAAAGACTTTGGATTCTAGTTATTGACTGTTTGCTTTTAGCATCCCTTTTCAATCTTGCCATCTTTCAGGATTTTTTTTGGTGTTTGATACAGCTTTTCAGAGAAACTTAATAACCTTTCAGTATCTAGTGTAAGAAAGGAAACATAGCCAGGGTTGATTATGTGTGTGCGGGCTGGACTCAAAATCACTGCAAAACCTCCTGCTTTACTTAGTAGTTTTACCCTTAGTAGTAGAAATACCATGGTCTCCTATTGGAAATCAAGGTAACATCTATAACCAGTTCCACATCCTGTTAAAGATAAAGAGGAACTTGGTAGAATTTTTGATAATCCATTCCAACCGTCGTCACTTTTCTCTTTGATATTTGGAGAAAGCTGAGAGAATTCAGAGAAACTGGAAATCACTGTGTGGTAAATTCAGAAGGAGCTATCATTTGAGTGCTTTAATTTCATCCCTCCCTGAGCTCCAGGTTCTTCATTAGGCCTCCTTTAGCCACACTGACACGTTTCCCTTCCCTCCAGCCCTTTTGCATGTGACAGCCTTCTTTCTAACAGCTCTGCCAACTTCTTCCCAACCTCCCTCACCCAGAACACCAACTGATAAATTGAGAGAGGCTAGCTAATTTTTCTCTTAATCTTTCTACTTGGGAAATGAAACAACAGCTACCTAGGACAGATTTTGGTAATAGTTTTTCTTTTTTTCCATTTATTTTATTGCATTTTAGGTTTTGGGGTACATGTGAACATGCAAGATTGTTGCATAGGTACACACGTGGCAGTGTGATTTGCTGCCTTCCTCCCCATCACCTACATCTGGCATCTCTCCCCCTGCTATCTTTCCCCAACTCCCCACCCCCCATCGTCCCTCTCCTATTCCCCCCCAACAGACAACAGTTTTTCATAGTCCTTTATCTATTTTAGATATTGAGATTTGATGGTTTGCCGTAGGGTATCCAACTAGACATATCCATGTAGGTACTATATATCTTGAGTAACATTCCTGTTTTGGTAATAATTTCTTATGATATTATGGAAGAAGAATAATAACACCAGCAGCACCAAGCTCATATACAGAGAACAGGGGTCTACAGTCCACAATTTTTACAGAAAAGCACACGAGTATCTTAAAATGAAGAGGAGCCTGCATTGAGATTTGTAAAGAGGCACAACCCATCAGGACAGGGGAGAAGATATTGTGTGGAAAAAGAAACATTTTCTTTCAATGATTGTGCTGCTGAAATTCATAGTTCATGTAAAATAGGTTCTTACGTTCAATGAGTACAGCAATGTACGAGTGATCACCTTCTCCAGAATGCAAATTAATAACAATGCAGAGTATGAAGAAAACATATTAAAACTCAAGAACATGAAGGAGATTAAAATACGGCATTATACACAGACTAATAATCCTGTTTGAGAAAGTAATCATTGTAGAGAATAGAAATAAACAATGTGAGCTTAGGCAGGGCCTGGATTTGTCCCTGCTTAAAGAGAGCCTTACTTTCTTTTTCTTTTAAAAATCTTTTTAGATGAATTATTAACTATTTGACTTCCTATGTAGGAGTATATGCTCATGAATTTGTAGTTGGGTCAAAAATATGCATACAGTACTGCTTAGATATATAAGAACATTTGCTTTTCTTGATTTTCTAAAACAAATCAAATCTTCCTTGTAAATCCTGTCTCACTGGGTAGTGGGGTATGTGTGTTTACGTTTGTAGATGTTTGGAGGACTTTATAATTACTTGATAGCTGGGCAGGGGAATCTGAAATTGACCAACTAGTGATGGTAATTCAGTCTCTTCCAGTTTAAACTGTGCCTTTTGGATTTCTGATTTTGTTGGCTATGTGGCCACTCTTTCAGATTTCCTCTACCTTTCTTTACTTCTCTCCAAGTTGGTATCTGGAAATTAAAAGGAGGTTTATGTTACCCTGTGGAATTTGGGGGGAAAGATGGTCCGATATTTATTAGATATCCCATGGATTCCTGCTGATATTGACCATGTGGTGGTTGTTCTGGTCTCCCATTGCTATTGTCTGGTCTTTGAGACATTGTGCTGGTACATGCCAGTGGGGTCCATGGCTGTGGTCATTTGCCTACATTTACAATGACTGTTTACTATGGAATTTTTGTTGCAGCCTAGTCTTTGGTATTTTGCCTGCCTGTTCAGCACCTCTGTGTTTCCTCAATGGGGCACCTGGCTATTTCTGTATCACTTGCATGTCATACACAGGCTAGGAAATCCAATGGTGCTGCATCGAATTCATATATCCAACACAATGTACCTGCCTCTGATATACTACATCTTGCAGCCTGGTGGATATGGCTGGGGTTTACCTAGAAACTTACAGTCCCCCTCTATTTGTTCTCATACACTATATGACTATAATAGGCTGTAAAGGACTTGAGAGCAGGGGCTTTATTCTTCTTTGCAATAGTGTTTTATAGATACAGGCTCCCAATAATTATTTGCTGCACCGATGAGTAAATCCTGTTTAGGGTCATTCTGCCACTATAAATCTTATTTTTTGGTCCTGATTTTGTTTCTCAATGCTATAGTTTGGTAATCCTTCAGATACCTGTAAATAGATATGTTTTCACTTAAACATCTTTTAGGCCAATTATCTCTATTTCCTTCATTTGTCTTCATGATGACTTCCAAAATATTCTTTTCACTTCCATTTGAATCCTTTAAAGAGAAAGACAGAGCACAGGCCTGTGGTCATGTCAAGTGGTGTGATCTATTACCGGCAGAACATGGCAAGGAGTTTAAAACAGAAGAAGAAAAGTTTCACATATACCCGACAGCATTAAGTGAAAAGGCTTGCAAAAAAAAAAAAAATGAGTTCACTAGTAAATAAGAAGGGTGTTAAAGTAATCATGACTGTAGAATGTATATTTGGTCATTCACTAAGCATTTGATCTAGCCTTTCGTGAAGTTTTACATGCAAATTTGAGTAAAATTGGCTTGGTGAAAAACAAAATCTCAAAAAGGCTCTTGGAAGACTGTTAACAAAGGATAATGGATTAGGGCAGTATCCAGAAACCACAGACTAGGGTCTGAGGGAGAAAAGAGGAAGCCCTGTGTATAGGTTTGTGAAAGTTTGGAAGGAGGAAGTAAAGAGAAAATACATGCTATTTAAAGATTCAGAGCTGAAAGTATGAGCAAAGACTGAAATGAAGCAGAAAGGATGCTAATAAAATATATAAAAAAATAGATAGCCATAAATTCAGATGCCCAAAATGAAAATTGAAACCTGTCTCAAGATTTTACCAAATGCCGAAATTCAGCATTTCCCACTCTGGTTTGTATAGTTTAGTAGGATCTCTGTTCAATGAGGAGCATAAGCTTGAGTGTTACAGTCTGGTTCAGGCTAATCAGAATCTGCAAAATGGTGAAATCTAGATACTTACATTTGTTTTCACTCACTACTTATGGCATATGATCCAGTGCCTTTAGTAGTCTTAAGACTCCTTCTAAAAACTTGAAATCAATAGTAATAATTAAAAAAAAACCCAACAACTAGCGTTCTCTCCACTAGACCTTAATGTATTCTTTAGAGTCTAACAAAATCTTTACAGACTTGATTTACTTTGGCAATGTGGACAGAAAGCTCAGAATACATCTCTCAGTTCTTATTTATAACGTTTCCCAGTCTCAGCATCAAAAGGTGGCTGGCTTCCTCATTCTTGTTTGCCTCTGAATGCACTATTGATACTTGAAATTTTCGCATTTCTTTCTCAGAGGTGCTGGCTTTCATTAACTCACGTTCTGGAGAACTATTCTTTGCAACAATAGTTACATGATTTTAAAGCTGGCTAAAAAGTTTGAAAACAATTTCATGCATTTAGCTGATTGGAAGATTTGTGGTACTTTTTGTCTGAGGTGACCAAGTAATTTATTGTTCAAATTAGAAGGCATTTGAGAGTGAAAGGGATGCTAAATTGGAAGACTGAGATACTTCAGCAACAGGTGTAAACCAGTATTATCTTGGGAAAATGAAGATGCATGGGCACCTATCTTCGGCTAGCTGAATGGATCCCTTTAGATGCTTTGGGGGTTTTGTAGGTAAATATAAGTTCTTTTGTTTTGAGGAAAAATAACAAATTTTCCTCAGTCATTTGTCTTTGTCTTTTAACCTAAATATATCCAATAAACTATCTTCTGTTTTGAAAAATTCTTTCTCAGTTTTGAGCACTCAAGTATTCTTCGGTTGCCGTATAACTTAGATTGCATATCTGAACTGTGCATCATGGCACATTGGGGTCCAGCAGACTTCCATAGGTGGGTTGCTGAACTGAAGAAATGTAGCATTACAAAGATGTCTGGGAAATGGATTACCGAAGTGAAGGGATGTAGAGTGGGGTACATTTTGGCAAGTAAGATACAAGAAATGTGACTTAAAAGTCAGGCTAAAAATGAACTCCTTATGTGTTGCAACTTAAGAGGATTTTGCCTTAGGATTGTATGTACAAGAGTAGTGCAGAAAACTGTTAAATCATAATGCAAAGCCTAAAGACAACCAAGTAAAGCAGTGACAATACATTTTATTTTGTTTTGGAATATATACACATATACATACATAAATATATATATATATATATATACACACACACACACATATACATATACATACATGCATATATATATATATATATATTATACATAAAAAAACCCTGACATTTACATTTCTGTCCCTGAGTATGTCTCCAAAAATCCTATCTCAGTACTTGAAAATAATAAAGACAATAGGGCAGAGAAGCAGGAGTTAGATTATTTAACTTCTAGAGTCAACTTAGACAACAAAGTGAGGGATTGAAGGCTATAATAGTATTTGAGGTTAGGGCTTACCGTGTCTTTGGGCAAAGTTAAGAGTATGTGACTTGGGCCTTTTGACTAGGAGATCAACAAGCAGGATCTTGAGGGAGACACAAATCTATCAGATACCTTAGAGTTCCATAGGGAACACAGTGATATTTGCTAATGTGGGAAGTGTATTAAGCATTAATTAAATGGCCTGTTGTATGTACTTAGGCTAATGCAGATAGTCTCACTCTGCAGAAGAGAACATATGCTGTGCAGGCACCGTAGGGAGAAAGCTTGGGCTGATGGTCTCTGAAGACACAAAAGGAGAGTCAATGCTCAGGCAGCTGCTTCCACCATAGTTAGTGTAGACATGACTTGTGCTATTGGCTAGATTTGGAGAAGCCCAGGAATTGAGAGAATGATTGAATCTCAAGCTTGGAAGTCCCGCATTGCTGTGTGATGCTTAAAATCTTTCCAAAACTTTAAACCTATATTCCTTCTATTTTCTGGTTTCCCTTCTTTCCTAATAGCTAAGCTTGTTGTATGTCTTTAAATCTGGTTTCTGTCTTTTGTCTCTATAATTCTTTGAAAGATCTCTTAACCAATGTATTTAACTACTTGTTTCTATCTGAATTATTTCCTAGAAAGTAAACTCCATGCAGGTAGAGCCTGGGTTGCCTTGATTTTCATTGTGTCCCCACATAGCACAATGCCTGGCTCATAGTAAGCACAATATAGATTGATTGAATCAATGATAAATGAATTATCTAAAGGTTGAAGACAATAAATACTAATTATTTTCAAGGAGAATATGAGCTTCTCGGGGTGGAAAGTAAATGAGTCTGTTCTGATATAGCCAGGTTGTGCTTTTCTATTATCCTGGACGGAAGGAAGCCTTGGGGGAAGATCAGTAGATGGAAGGATGAGAGATGGCATTCAAGAAGGTCACAAATATGAAAGAGAAGAAAACATTGTTGAATTTTTGGAAAGACACATCACTGGCCTAGTTTTTTGGCTTATGGGATGGGCCGCTCTCACTCTCATCGCAGGAGATATAAATTTTTGTGAAAAGCTAGCAGCGGCAGCGTGGAGTAGTGGGTACCAGGCAGTCTGGGTTGTCAACCCACCTTCTCTATTTATTACCTGGTAGTCTTCGGTCTATTACTTAACCTTTCTGTGCCTAATGTCTTACCAGCCCCCACCCCAAAGTGGGGATAATAACAACACCTTGTAGCAATAAGAGGAAATCAGGGGAAGAGAACTTTGAGCAGCTAAAGAGAACTACGGAGCTTGGGATGAAAGGTCAAGGAAAGGAAGCCGGATGCTTCCCGATTGCTGTTCCTTTGAAGCTTCATCTTAAAATGGAATAAGAGTATTCAGGAAGCTAGGAGTTAGAAATATACCACTGCCAACAATAGGTCATTATTATTATTGTTAAGTACTTTTTCTGTGAGAGACACATCACTAGGATCATCATATCCATACCTCATTGATTCGTACAACTCCTTTGCAGAGTGTATAAGTTCTCCTATTTTGAAGTTGAGGAAAATGAGGCTTGGAGATGTGAACTGCTTTGCTTAAAGAGCAGCAAGAAAGTGGCAGAGCCACAGAGAGTTTCTACTGCATTGTACTTTCCTGGTATTTTCCCTAGAGTATTGCCTGACTTGGTCACTCAAATGCTTCATGAGACCTGCAAGGATCATTTAGATATTCTCTTGCCTTTTCTTGGAGTTTTGGTGGAAAGCTGGGACTCCCAGAGGCACCGAAGGCTGATGTGTGCCCACCCACATTCACACAAGAGGATGTTACCTTGCTCTCCCCGGCTGATTAATAGTGAAGATACATTATCAGAGCTAATAGGACTCAAATGAAGAAAACTGGTCAAGTGAAACCCCGTAAATTGGCTTGTGTGCTTCCTCTGTCTCTTTTAATACCGGATGCTGGGGATTTTCATCCTTGTCCAGCCAGGCTACAAGGGAAAGGATTAGCGTAAATAACTCCCATGGCAGTGATAAGGGTGCAGCCAGCTGCTTCGATGGCCCATTTATTAGCATGACAAGAATTCAAATCTACAACCGAGGGACCTTTTCTTTTCTCTGAAAACATGGCTTTGCTTCAGAAAAAATGACTAAAAATACATACTCCTCTCTCTCCTTGTCTTTCCTCTCTCTATTTTTTTCTTTTCTTACCCTTTCTATCATTAGTCTGTTCTGGCTGCTATAACAAAATACCAGACCAGGTGGCTTATAAACATCAGAAATTTATTTCTCGCAGTTCTCAAGGCTGGGAAATCCAAGATCTAGGCCAATTGAGGAGCTGGTCGGGGCTCGCTTCTTAGTGTGTACATAGCTCCTTCATGCTATGATCTCATGTGGTGGGAGAATGAAGGGTCTCTCGTGGGCCTCTTTTATAAGGGCACCAATTCCATTCCTGAGGGCTCTGTCCCCATGGCCTAATCACCTCCCAAAGACATTATTTCCTTATATCATCACATTGATAATTAGATTTCAAAATATGAATTATGGGGGGGACACAGATATTTAGACCATAATAGTTTCCTTCTGGCAGGGTGAGTTTTTCTCCCTCTTCCTATTCTTGGGCTGAGAGGCTTTTTGCTTTGCAATGAATGAAGTGTGAAACACAATGAGGAAACGTCCCTGGAATGCTTGATTGCTCAAGCAGCAGCCATAGCAGCAGCAGCATGGAGTAGTGGGCAGCAGGCAGCCTGGGTTGTCAACACACCTTCTCTATTTATTACCTGGTGGTCTTCGGTCTATTAGGTCTATTACTTCACCCTGCTGTGCCTAATGTCTTCCCAGCCCCCACCCCAAAGTGGGGATAATAAAAACACCTTGTAATAATAATAAAAAAATCCTTTAGGTTTTTGGTGGAAATTAAATATAAAAGGTTGAGAAGAAAAAGCCTGCTAGAGACTAGGTATTTAATTCATGTTAATTATTATTAGTAGAGAGAGGGCATAAACTCATAGAAGGGAGAAAATGGCATGAGCGACGCCTCTGTGACAGTTCATCTATTCTGCGTTTCTGTTCCCTGTCAGATACCTCACTGGTTTCACTCTGACTGCAAGAGCCGATTTTGTTAGAGCTGTCCCAGCTGAAGGGTGACTGGGTGAGCCCTATGTGGGACAGGTGCCACAGAATAGCCTGGGATTGTTTGTGTGTGATAGAGACATGGCTCATTTGGAGAAGGAGCTCTCCGCTGTGCAGCTAAAAGCAGAGCTCAAGGGCAGCTTTACAAAAGCGATAGTTCCTGTGTTCCTGAGGTTTCTAAAAGAATATATTTTCATGGTAGTTACCCAAGGGTCAAGGGTCTTGGACATCTGATCCTGTCTGGCTTTAGCAATGCCCTTGGGAGGTGCTCAGCAAAGGTCAAAGCCAGATAAATGCACATTGTTTCTGGAAATGTTTGATGCCTTTGTTCCATCTTCCATGTGGTCTTCTGATGTTGGATCATAAGGAAGTTTCTTTCAGTTTGGCTAGAGATAGGCTTTTCCTGGGTCCTCACTCATTACCCACTCCATGAAGGAGGCAGCCCTTCCTGGAGACAGCTACTTGAAGGAAGAGCACATCAATGAAGGAAGAATTTTGTCTCTCTGCCTAGAGCAGAATTACCGTGGGCCATCCATTCAAGGTCTTTAGGGGTCGTGGTGAGCCAGGGAAGAGTAGGAGGATGACTTTGGCCTAAATAACTTTTTAAAATTTTGTGAATGATAAATAATATCTCACACACACACACACACACACACACACACACACACACACACCCATAAGAGAGAGAGCCTGGCCCCAGGTTAGGGGTCTATTGAATATCTTTAGCCTTTACAGATCCCATCACTAACCCTCCTTGGGGATAAGAAAGTGGGAGAAGGCCAAGGGCAGAAAGGAGAAGTAAACAGGGTTCTGCAGGAAGAGAAACAAGTTACCTGTAGAGCAAGAAAGAGAAGTAGGTAGACAGCAGGATAGAGATGCAGTTCTCAAACTGAAATAAAGATGGGCTCTCAGGGGACCATGGCTTCTCTTCAAGAATTGTTTAATTTTTTATCTTTTAATTTGGTAATCCAAAAAGAGCATATAGACATATTCTAGACCATTTATATAACCCTTTCAGAATCCCCATTTACATTTTTGTGTTGACACTGAATTTTAAACTTATCAAGTTATGTTGATAAAGAACAGAGTTAAACATCATACATGTGACCACTTTATTACAACAGTCTATGCAGGGGTTTGAATAAAGAGTGGTGGAAGGAATACACAATTACATGATATATAATGTTTAAGAAAAGCTACCAGAGTCAAAACGACTAACTCTGGAACAATCCAAGCTGCTTTTACAAGCACTGGTTTCATTTATTAAAACATACATTATCCATCACATTAAATTGCTGTTGATAATTTGAGCTTGTTGGTTTGTAGTTTAAATTTAATGTGTAGATATATTTTGATTTTAAAGATTTATGAGATACAAGCATAAAATATTTCACCTAGTATGTGTTGCATGTATTCAAATAGCATTGTTTCATTGAGCTATTTAGATAGTTCCTATACTGAGCGCAATACTATTCCAATGGTTTTACATATGCTAACTCATTTAGTCCTCAGAAATTACCCCAGGAAATTGGGCTCATTACTTGCCTCAGATGAAGAAATGAAGATGTAGAGGGCTGAATAACTTTGCCCAAGGACCAGTGAAAAATAGAGATGGGATTTGGACCCAAGTTTTCAGGATCTAGAGCTTTTAATCACTTTATATATGGTCTTTTAATTGTCTAAGTTTTATTCTTTATATTAAATATGGTCTGTTCACTACTCAAGTTTCAAAAACACAGGAAGGTGTTGCTAAGATTTTCCAAAGCATTTATTTTTATTTATTTTTAGACAGAGTCTCACTTTGTCACCAGGCGCCAGGCTGGAGTGCAGTGGCACAATCTCGGCTCACTGCAACCTCCGCTTTCTGGGTTTAAGCAATTCTCCTGCCTCAGCGTCCCGAGTAGCTGGGACTACAGGCACACGCCACCATGCCCAGCTAATTTTTGTATTTTTAGTAGAGACGGGCTTTCACCATGTTGGCCAGGATGGTCTACGGTCTCTTGACCTCGTGATCCACCCGCCTCGGCCTCCCAAAGTGCTGGGATTACAGGCTTGAGCCACTGCGCCCAACCCCAAGCATTTACTATTGTTCCTTCAATTTCTCGTCTTGTGTGTCTTCTCTTATTTTCTATTTACTTCCCTTGAACCTTACCTGTTACCTTAGCTGTGACTCTATGTTCCTCCTTTTCTATCACATTAGGCCTCATGCCTTGCAAGTCCTAGTAGCAACTTCAGAGCTGGATAGAATTCTGGGCTAATATCTTTCCAACACCTCTTCTACCTGCCCTTGTTGTTAACATCAATGTAATTTGGAAAGGACAGACACCTCCTTCCTGTTACAGAAATGAGACCTGATAGTTTTAATCTTATCAAGATAATCCCATGTCTCTTCATGTAGTGACTGGTTCAACTAGTTCAGTCTATGCCAGTAGGCACATAGCATTCCTTTGCCCAAAGCAGTTGGTTTGGGGATGGATTTGTAACACAGAATGAGCCAATAGGTGGTGAGAACAGGGTTGAGGGATCTGCCAGAGGCCATCATTCTCTCTTTCTGGTTATTGTGATGTGAGGATATAAAACCTTCGACGGTCACAGCCGCTTTTCCACCACAAGGAAAGCCAAGCTTGAACTGAGACTGAGTGGAAAAGACAGAGTAAAGAGACTGAAGAACAGGACCACTGCCAATATCGATAAACCATGGAGCCAACAATGTTGAAGCTGCCCTTTCTTGAAACTCTAAGTTACATGAGCCAGAAATTTTGTGTTAGTTTAGCCAGTTGGCTCAAAATTGAGTTCTGAGATATGTTTCATAGTTGGACAAACTTGCAATGAATTCTTATTGTTTCATCCACTTCTAGTTCTGGGGGCTTTGCACTTATCTGTACTTGACAGTAGGTTGCAGTTTGATTGCCGTATTCTTTCTCCATTATCTATGTATGGCTAAAGCTCATATTAAAATGAATTAGTTTATAATGTGTATTAGCTTTTTGTCACTGCATAACAAATTACCACAAAATTAGTGGCTTGAAACAGTACAAATCTATTATCTTACTATAGTCAGAAGTTTGCTACAGATACTACTGGGCTAAAATCAAGGTGTTGGCAGGGCTGCCTCAGTTTCTATAGGCTCTAGGGAAAAACTCTGTTTCCTCATCTTTCCCAGCTTTTGTAGGCTGCTCACATTCCTTTGCAGTTTGCTTTCTTCCTCTGTCTTCAACGTCAGCAGCGGTGAATTGAGTCCTCACATTGTGTTTATCTGACCCATCTTCAGTGTTTTATCTTTCTCTGATTATAGCCAGAGAAAGGGTTTGCTACTTGATATGGTTTAGCTCTGTGTCCCCACCCAAATCTCATCTCAAATTGCAATCCCCATGCGTCAAGGGAGGAACTTGGTGCAAGGTGATTGGATCATGGGGCTGGTTTCCCTCATGCTGTTCTCATGATAGGGACTGAGTTCTCATGAGATCTGATGGTTTAAAAGTGTAGCAGTTCCCTCTTCTTTCTCTTTCTTCTGCTGCCTTGTGAAGAAGGTGCTTGCTTCTCCTTCACCTTCTGCCATGATTGTAAGTTTCCTGAGACATCCCTAACCATGTGGAATTGTGAGTCAATTAAATGTTTTTTCTTTTTAAATTACCCAGTCTCAGGTAGTTCTTTATAGCAGTGTGAAAATGGACTAATACATCACTTTTAAGGAATCATGTAAATAGATTCGATCCACTCACAGAATACAGAATGATTGTATCTCAAAATCATTTTTGCCATGTAAGGTAACATTTTCACAGGTTCTGAGAATTAAGACATGGACATCCTTGGGGGCCATTATTCTGCCTACTACACTGTGTGACAGATGTAACCCTAACATGTTTGGCTCTATAGCAGCAGACCAAAACATATGACTGATTCTATGCTTAAATAATAATTGTCTTGTCCTAGTAAATTATTACTATCAGCCAACATTAACTGAGTAGTTACTATATGCCAGGTTCTAAATTCTTTGTATTTAT
Organism: Sapajus apella; assembly: GCF_009761245.1. Taxonomy (NCBI): domain Eukaryota; kingdom Metazoa; phylum Chordata; class Mammalia; order Primates; family Cebidae; genus Sapajus; species Sapajus apella. The sequence continues at coordinate 20,340,880 of NW_022436954.1, forward strand.
TAATGCCATTTAATCTTCATAACACCTCCATGATTTAGATGTACTGTTATTACTCTAGTAACTGGAAGCTAAGTCCCAGAGAGGTGAGGTGACTTGCTCACTAGTGAGTGGTGAGTCTGGATTTTCAACTTAGGCAGTTTGGTTCCATGTCCTCAACCACTGTGCCATAGTCTTTTTCAAAATAACCTCAATGGAAGTTGTATTAAAATAACAGCTTATCAGTATACTTATTTCCTGTGTTAGAGCTCCTGCTAGGTAGCTACAGGCAGCTTCCTCCTTTAAACCAAGAACAATGAGCCCTTCTCTTATAAGGCCTATCTAAGGAGTCAGATTGTTTTGAAGAAGAGAACCCCTTTCCCTACAGCCACAAGAGTAGGCTCACAACTAATTCTGCAATGCTGGCTATCAGCATTCTCCTCTGTTAATCCTGCCATATTTTCTCCCAGAAAAATTTCCCTAATTTCTATGGAACTCAGTTATATGGAGAATCCACTTGGCAATAAACTTTGGGCCAAAAGTTTTAGAGTTGGATATACGTATCTCCAAACATCTGCTTATTTTGGCCAATTGGAGTGATGGGTGAGTCAATTTAAGAATCAATTCAGGATCGAGACCATCCTGGTCAACATGGTGAAACCCCGTCTCTACTAAAAGTACAAAAAATTAGCTGGGCATGGTGGCGCGTGCCTGTAATCCCAGCTACTCAGGAGGCTGAGGCAGGAGAATTGCCTGAACCCAGGAGGCGGAGGTTGCGGTGAGCCGAGATCGCGCCATTGCACTCCAGCCTGGGTAACATGAGTGAAACTCCGTCTCAAAAAAAAAAAAAAAAGAATCAATTCAGGATTGCCTGTGACAGACTGAATTGTGTCCCCACCAAATTCATATGTTGAACTCATGACCCCAATGTGACTGTTTCTGGAGATATGGCTTTTAGGAGATAAGGTTAAAAAAAGCATAAGGGTGGAGTCTTAATCTGATAAGATTGGTGGTTTTGTAAGAAGTATGTTTATCTGTGTGTGTGTGTGTGTGAGAGAGAGAGAGAGAGAGAGAGAGAGCGAGAGAGCTAGCACTCCATGTGTGCATGCTAAGGAAAGGCCATGTGAAGACATGGAGGAAATATGGCTGCCCACAAGCTAGGAAGAAAGCCCTCATCAGAAACTGAATCAGCTGTCACCCTGACCTTCATTTTCCTAGCCTCAGGACTGTGAAATCTACATTTCTGTTGTTTAAGCCCCCCATCCTATGGTGTTTTGTGATGGCATCCTGAGCTGACTGAGACAGAGCCAATCATTTGCTATTATACTGATATTCTATAGTGGCTATGGAGAGAAACGGAAAATGGGTGAATTTTCACGTTAGCATTTTCATTAGTTTCATATTCTTTTTGTATTCTGATGGCATGGAAAGGATTTAAAATCTGAAGCCTCTAGACTAGCTTCTAAGGATGAATAAATTACTTCAAATGAATTGTCAAAATTCTTGTTGCTTGCTCTGCCTCTGACACATTGTTTCTCTTGGCTCTTATTAGAATCCACTAGGAATGCCCTTGCTTGAGGTTTTTGCACTGGTTTTGCTCTTTGCCTAAAATACCTTTATCCCATTTCATATGCATGGGGTTCACATGACCCCCTCCTTTATCTCCTTCAGGCTCATGCAAAGATGTCACCTTCTCAATTTTAAACCACCCACTGGATTTAAAATTATGAATCTCACCCCCAACTACTCTTTATTTCTCTTCCCCATGACTTATTAATTTTAATAACTTTTATCTCTACCTAACATGCTGCATATTTTTCTTTCTTATGTTATTTATTATCTATTTTCCTCAGTAGAATATATGCTCCATGGGAGTGGGATTTTTGTTTGTCTGCTGTTCTAGTCCTTGTACCTAGAACAGGATGTAGTACATGGTGATGCATTCAATATTTCTTGAATGAAGTAATGTGTTGAGTTATAAGCTCATTTTTTTCCATGTAGATTGTCTCATGAAACCCTCTTATTTTTGTAGTAGATTTATTTTTATTATTATGCTAATTTTACAAATTAGAAAACCAAGGCCCAGAGAAATTAAGTAGCTGATTTAAGCTCCTACTGCTCAAAAAGGCAGGTCCAATTTTTCAGACCTAGGCGGTCTGTTTCCAGAACCCCTACTTTTATTCAGTGTACTCCTTCCCAACCTTTCTTTTTTTGAATATTTGCTGATAAATAACTGGTTACACTGGCTGCGTACATGAAATTCATCTCTAAGGGTGTATTAGTCTGTTTTCATGCTGCTGCTAAGACATACCCAAGACTAGACAATTTACAAAAGAAAGAGGTTTAATGGACATATAGTTCCACATGGCTGGGGAGGCCTCACAATCATGGCAGAAGGTGAAAGTCGTGTCTCACATGGTGGCAAACAAGAGAACTTGTGCAAAGAAATTCCCCCTTATAAAACCATCAGATTTTGTGAGACTTATTCACTATCATGAGAATAGCATGGAAAAGACCCACCCCCATGATTCAATTGCCTCCTACCAGGTTCCTTTCATAACGTGGGAATTGTGGGAGCTCCACAATTCCTACATTATGAAAGGGACTTGGTAGGAGATAATTGTAGGCGTTTAATCTACGTATCATATGTAGGCATTTAATCTATTTATAGGCATTTAATCTACATATCAGGCAGGAAGAGAGAGAAACAGCAAAGGACAAAGGGCACTGAGAGACACCTTTCCTTATTAAATTTGTTTTATAAAACAATAACTTCTTGTGAAGCTGAAAAATGGACATCTATATACATTTTATTGCCTAAAATGACTGTGTATCTATAATTAATATACCTTAAACAAAATACAGGGTAATGTTAGTAAGGTAGAAAGGGAGAATAGACGTCAGATAATTTATAGTAGTGTCCACCATGCTCTTGTTTTTCTCTTTGAGATCTTCATATTAGGATGCTCTGTCCTCCAATAATCAGGATGCCCAACTAAATTGGCCTAAACAATTAGGAAACACACTAATCTCATACCAGGATGTCAAGAGCGAGGACAGATGACCGTAGGCTGATGCTGTGGTTCAAGGATGTCCTCAAGGATTAGACTCTTGTCTCTCTTTTTTACCATCCTTAGCGCTGTCTTCATTCTCACATTGGAAGCAAGGTAGTCGCTGCAGTTCTAGGTGTTAGAATTACACAGGACAACATCTATAGGAAGAAAAGGGAATGACTGTTCTTTCAAAAATGAAATTGGCTGGGGGTGTTGGCTCTGGACTGTAATTCCAGCACTTTGGGTGTTTGGGAGGCCAAGATAGGAGGATTGCTTGAGGTCTGGTCAACATAGTGAGATCATGTCTCTCAAAAAAAAGGCCAGATGTGGTGGCACATGCTTGTAGTCCCAGCTACTTGAGAGGCTGAGGTGTGGGAATCACTTGAGCCCAGAAGTTAGAGGCTGCAGTGAGCCATGATTGCACCACTGTTCTCCAGACTGTGTGACACCGCAATACCCTGCCCCCGCTTGCCAAAAATAAAGAATAAAATTGCCCCTTCTGGAGATGCTTTAGAAGGTCATTAGTGGACTTCTCATATCTTGGCCAGAATTATATCACACCCTCATTCCTACACTGATTGCAGTTAAGCAGGTTTGACTTTGACTACAGAGGATTCACCATTTACAACCTAAACAGGGAGTAAGCTGCCCTTGAAGCTCATGACCAGAAGGAGCTGGGAAGAGGCCAGAATACAATTTCTTATTCTGTTAGAAGGAAAGAGAGGAGAGTAGAAGTTGAACAAACAATCATTAGTCTTTGCCAAAATAATAACAATTTTTAAAAAATGACTACAATTTGGTTCAGTTCTTTTCAGCTTAGTTTTGAGCAATGACTTCTTGAAGATGAATTTATGACAGATACATTTCTAAAAATATTAAAACTGTGAGATCAGTAAGAATCTGAAACTTGAACTAAGTTTAATGTATATATTTGAGCACATTTCTGCAGAAATTCTGTATTTTTCTAGCATATTCCATTGGGGTTGGGTAATAACTGTGGCACAATGAAAGAAATGTGGGGACCCTTCCCAAGAGAAGGCAGCCAATTTCTTCATGCCTTCCTGTCCTTGTAATTCAGGATTGTTTCTGTGTTAGTCCTTCTGTAATTCTCTCTTTATGTGAGTGATATAAAACAATTCATCACTGCAGTCATCAGATTCTCCAAGACAACTCCATATAACCTGAAATATTTTTGCAGGAAAATTGATTTCCCAATTTAAATGTCATGGTTGACTGGTTGTACTGTTTATAAACAAATAGCATGAATAATTTAGTTGAAGATTTATTGTGAGTTGTAGATATTCCTCTTTCTATTTTTTTTTAAAAGTCTTCTAAATATGCTGTTATCAAGGAAATAGGATCTTCAAAATCAGAGAAGTTACTATTGGAGTTTTGTGCAGACTTTGTGAGGAGTTTGCTATATTTGATAGAAATTTATATTTTGCCCAGGTCAATTTAATGAAACGAGTGAAATCAAACTAGCATTAACAAGTATGTTCTGTAAGCTGGGTATTGTCCTAGACTCTTTGACATACAATATCTTATCATCCATGATACTTCATTTTTTTTCTATAGATGAAGCAACTATAGTTTAGAGAAGTTTTGACCCAGGATAAAGGTAACAAAACCTAGATTCAATAGCTTTTGACATACCTATTTTAATTGCTGTACTATATGCAGGCTCATTGCTGCTGTTGCTGTTACTTTTACAATTTTTTCTTTATCGTGGGTCTTTTTGATTCTGCTGATGGTGAATGCATAAGCTTGGTCTTCCTCCTCTGCTGGCCATTTTAAACAAATCATCAAATACTCATGAGGTGCCTACTGAGTGCAAGCTTGGGTCATAGAAGCCAGCATGTGGGTAATGGTGCCATTCAGCAAACATTTCCATTTCTTTTCCTTCTTGATGCAAACAGGGTTGCACTTCCTGACTCCTCTGTGGTTGAGTGCAGCCATATGATTAGTCCTGGTCACTGAGTGGGAAGCTCTAGTGTCATATATCCCTTCCAGGCCTGGTACTTGGTTGTTGGTTTAAGACCTGCCAGAGAGCTCTTTTCCTTTGATATGATGGTTGGCAACATTTGAGTTGGGGTTTGTTCCATCAGCCTGTGTTGCTGAGTGACAATGGTGAGCAAAGCTCTCCTGGTGACCTGGAGATCATAGTGTAGTATGAAAAAGAAATAAGTCATATTTTTATCCAGCCACTACAGTTTTGGAATTGATTTCTGTGGTAGCCAGATAAAACTAGTTTTGACTGATACTGATGTTGAGTGATTATCACATATCAAGCTCAGTAAGTAAATGAATTATGCGCATTACCTTCACAACAACCACCTGAAATGGCGTAATTATCCCCATTTTATATTCCAGGAAATGGGGACTTATAGTAACTTGCACAATGTAATCCAGGTCATCCAAACCTGGCTCTGAGACCAGCACCTGACCTTGGCCTCACTGTGCTATACCCAGCTCAGATGCTCTTTTTTTGTTGTTGTTTAATTAGTTCAGACTACTTTAATTCACTAAAGGTATTTGACCTTTTCTCTCCTCTAAACTTTATCTGAACCTGTATTAGTAGGCTCTTCTGACTAAGACTTGCATTAATATTGGGAAGTAGGGCTAGGTGTGGTGACTCATGCCTGGAATCCCAGCACTTTGGAAGGTGAGGCGGGAGGATCCTGAAAACTCTGGAGGTCAAGGCTACAGGGAACTATGATGGTGCCATGCAATCCAGCCTGGGTGACAGAGAGAGACCCTGTCACTAAAAAAGAGAATATACTGGGAAATAGGAACATAGTGCTAATTGCAAGGTTACCATTGTTTGCCAGATTAAAGTTTACATCAGTCCTAGGCCAACAACATAGATGACCCTGGACATCATGCTAAGCAAAAGAAGCCAGGCATAGAGTACATGATCTCACTCATATGTGGAATTTTAAAAAGTTTAACTCATAGAAGTAGAGAGTAGAATGATGGTTACCAGAGGTTAGAGGTGTGGGGAGATGGGGAAAGGGGAGATGTTGGCCAAAGGGTATAAAGTTTCATTAGGAGAAATAAATTTTAGTGATCTATTACATAACATGGTGACCACAGTAAATATATCTATATATCAAGAGTGCTAAAAGACTGGATTTTAAATGTTCTCACTGCAAAAAATAAGTAGGTGAGATGATGAATATTTTAGTTAGCATGATTTAATCATTCCACAATGTGTGTATGTATATATACATATATATGTATATATATATAAACATCTCATTGCATTCCATAAATATATGCAATTATTAATTAAAATAAAGTTTTAAGAAATGAAATGAAACTAAAAACAAATGGTATGATCTGTGAACTGGATATCATCCTAGGTTCTTTTGCCAAGTTATCTTAAACATGTAATTTCATATATAGAAACAATTTCAGGGAGGTTTAAGTAATTAGATCTAGAATAAAGGTAATAAAATGAAATTCAAACACAGTTCTGATGTGAAAATGTGGTATTTTCATACCACCAAGCAGCAGGTTTTAAATGCACAGAGAAAATGGATTATTTCAGTCCCATTCTGGGTCAGAGGACTGTGTCTTTCATAGGACCCCAGGCCTAGAAGATTCTCTGTGAACCTAAGTGTTCCATGGTCAAATTAATTCAGGACCTAAAGCATACTTTCGTCACCACATTTGGATGTTTTTAATACACATTAGAAGAATTCAGTCTCTACAAATTTCTTCAGTTAAGAAATCTATTTAATTTGGTGTAATCCAAAGTTCCTCAAATGTATCTGACTACTGAACACCACTACCAAACTCTGCCATTGATTTTAAACATCCTAAAAATAAGCATCTTGGAGAGATTACATGGTATAATTAAAAGGAGAGCTTGATACTATGTTGGAATCAAACATAACCATTACATACTGAGTAAACAAAAATAATCTGTATTTCCTTCTTGCTGATTTAACACAGCAAAGATTTTGACTTCAGCCAAATAGCTCCTGGTTCAAATGCATTTCTATGGATAGTCAGAAAGACAATGCCAATTTGCTTTGCTAACTTTTGCTTTATTCCTAACAAGGCACATCTTCTGTTTTTGCTTCTCTCTTTTCTATTATATTAACAGAATCCTTTCTTTTCTGATTCTTGATTCATGAATAGTTTATGTGACCAACCTATATCAATGAGAATCTTCCCTGGGCTTTTCCGCCAGTGCTATTGTAGATAGTCTTTTCTTCCCCTGATGGTGCTTAGTACTAGGTTGTGAGTCTTGCACTGCTCGTGATCTTAATGTTTGTATACATGGCCAAAGTCTAAGAATTGACCCCTGATGACAATACTGTACTTGAGTCCATGAGTCCTTCTGTGCTTGAAACCACAAATTCTAACCCCATATCTTTTGGTTATATGAACAAAGGCTTTCTTTTATTCCCTCCTTCCTTCCCTTCCTTCCTTCCTTCCTCCCTCCCTCCCTCCCTCCCTCCCTCCCTTCCTTCCTTCCTTCCTTCCTTCCTTCCTTCCTTCCTTCCTTCCTTCTCTCCCTCCCTTCTTCCCTCCCTCCCTCTTTCCCTCCGTCCCTCTCTCCTTTTTTCCTTCCTTCCTTCCCTCCCTCCTTCCTTCCTCCTTTCATTTTTCTTTTTCTCTCTTCCTCTTCCTCTCTCTCTTCCTTCTTTCTTAGTCGAGTATTCTGCTGCTGCTATGAACTGAAGAGTACTGATTAATATATACATGTCTTTAGCAAACACAGGTAAACCAGTATTTTTTTTTCCAAAGCTGTGGATACTTGAAAAACTGCTAAATAATAGAAAATGTACAAGTGGTGCTGTACAGGCTAGAAACCCTCTCCCAGTCTTAAAAGAACTGGAGAGTTCCAGAATGATCATCATTTTTTATTGTCACTGTCCTAAGCAGCTAACATAGTTTCTGGCTCTGATGAAAAGTATTCAACTAATATTTGTTGACTGGTTTAATGAACACAAATAGCTTCCTCTTTCAGGGAAGATTATTTTTTTTTTTTTGTTGTTTTTCTCTTTGAATTCTCTTTACCAACTATGTAACAGAAACTCGAAATGAAAAATATTAGTCTGATTTCAAGGAGCTTATATCTAATGGGGGAGACATTTAGAAACATGTATAAAAATGCTTAAAAATGCCATAGGAGAAACGTGTCTGTGGGGAGAGAAAGTCTCACTTTTGGCAGGTATGAAAGCTTAGAATACATACACCAGGGTAAAAGTTGATAACCTAAAAGCTAGATTTAGCCTGGCAATATGTTTGAAAATTTTGAAAAAATTTACATAAAATTACATGTTTACATGATTTCTTTAAATACTAGAGGATTTGGCAACATAGGCTGTATGTCTCCATGGGAATAGTGGGCAAGAATTGAATAACAGTTTATCTCTTTACATGATATGAAACACACAGCTGAATAACAGCTTATCTCTTTACTGGATATGAAACACATACATTCCAATATGGCAAAGCTCTCACCATAGTTTATCGTCTTGCACCCAGTCCACATCACTCAGTTGTGTCACCTGCTCGTCTCATAAAAGCATTTGTGTTTACCTTGGTGCCCACCACTGTGGCTGGCTCAGGGCATCAGGGATCCACCTGCCCATCAGATGCCTTTTGAAGTAGTAACAGCCAATGGAGAAATGAGCACTCTAAGATTATGAGGGCTGAACTGATGATCTATTCCGAGACGGTGTATCAGCCCTACCTTTTCTTTCTTTCATTCGCTTCTTCTGGGGCATGGAAATGTGATTGTTCAGTGTATGCAAAGCTTGTTCGTTGGTAATACAGAGAATCTCTTGTGGGCGGAAACATGAGTTGAATATCTGTTCTCATCCTACAGGCCTATTTGCCGTGCTTCTTTAGACTTTATTAAGAACTGGGACCCAATGGTGGCATAACAGAAGAGCCCTGACTAGAAATCAGGGCGGTCAGATTTGAATACTGGTCCTGTGATTAAATAGTCGGGTGATACTGGGCATGTCACTTTGCATTTCTTGGTCTGTTTTTTCTTCTATATCATGAGGAGTTTGGATTAGATAATATCTAACTTTCTGCCAGCTCCAAAACTATAAGTATCCTACAGTATCTATCTTACTGCACAAAGAAGGGAATATGCCTCTGGCATCAGGGGTTTAAATCCCTGTTTTGTCTCTGGAATCAGAGGTTTAAATCTTTGTTCTACCATGTATTTTTTTTACATGTCTTTGGGCATATTCTCAAATACTGAAAGTCTCCTACTTTTCTCAGAAACATGGATCATGTAATATCCATGTTATAGGGCGAAAAGGAAGATTCAGTGCAAAGGGGATGCCTGACGTACAGTAAGCACTCAATCAGTGATAAGAGTTACAAATTCTTGCTTTCTTGAGATAATTGTGCCCCCTTTATTTTTAATTGCTCTTTGCTTTTCTCATTTTCATACGTATGCTTTCCTCGCTAGCAGATTGGTACTGGGGGGTCTGGAACAGAAAACAAAAGTCTTTTCTTTTAAGTACATTGATTTCTTACTAGTGAGAATTTAGAATTTAATAGAGTTACTGACTGGTCTTAGCAGCAGTAATGAAAAGAGCTATGTAACTAAGTAACTTAAAGACAGGATCTGTGGTGTGCCCACTTTGTATCTTCCCTGCCTAGCACTGTGCTTGGTGTGAAGTGAATTAGCAATAAACATGATATTCAGCTAAATCCTTTAGGGTCTGCTTGCAGGTTAATTTTAGTAATAACTAATATTTACTAGATGCTTAACTGTGTCTAACAATCTGTGCATAATGTTTGTATGTACACTCTAAGCAGGACTATTATTTCTCCCACTTTTCATATGAAGGAATAAATGTTTAGAGAAGATAAGTAATTTGCTCAAGATCACACCACAGGTAAAGTGGCGCAGTTAGAACTCAACTCTAGGCTTGTCTTTCCTTAAAGTGGTATTATTTACCCCTGTGCCACACCATGCTGACACACTACTCTTTACCTGGGTCTCATGGATAGAAGAGATGATGGTGATCAGAAATCAAGTGTTGTACCAGTTACTGGAATAATGGCTATTGTAGGTATTTGGGTTTCAGTTTCTAGAAATCCAGTGTCATTCTTGCAATTGTCAATATTAACACCTGTTCAGAATACTCATGCAGGGACTCCATCGGATGTAGGTGCACCTCTTGTGCATTTGATCAGTTCTTATGAAACTGTTGTTGTCACATTGATGTTCCTGGTGGTGAGTTGTAGGTGGTAACAGCAATAGTAGGGTGCTTCGCTTTGAGAGTAGGCTGTCACACATATGTTTGAAAATAGCCGAATTCCCTCAAAATTCCCTCTCCCTTTCTCTCTCTCTCTCTTCTATGTTAAGTCGTCTTTGGCTTTTAATACAGCTTGTGACTCATCTAGAGATGATCAAACCATGTGATGTTTGGAAAACTGAGAGGAAGCAGACTCCTCTTATGCCATGATCTAACCTTTTTTTTTTTTTTTCATATCTGGCTGGGACATGACACAATTTTACCTCCATTTGCATTATCCAATGCCACAGAGATTCTCAATATGTCTGGCCTGATTAAGGACACCCATTAGCTTCAGAGATCACCACCCTTTCCTTCTCTTCAACTATATTTAATGAACAAGTATATCTTGTTTGTGTGACATTTAATTTTATACAATGTTAATTTAAGAAATGGATTAGTACAGTGGCCATATTAATGGCTATGTCTTTTCAATCTATTACTGAGCTGTCAGCTTATCCCTGAGAAAATATTGCCGGGCCAGGATCATTGCTCAATAAGAGTAGTTTTATATTGCGGACGGCTGTGCCCTTGTTTTGCCAAGGCTGCGTTACAGACATCTTTTGTTTTCTAGAAGTCTACATTGTATTGTTTTGGGAATGCAGCTGATTCAGACCAGATCTATCCTTACCTTTTCTGCAGGGGTCCCTTCATCATCATCATTTTTTATTATTTGGGCATCCTTTGGACAGAGAGTATTTCTTCTTTTTTCCTATATTCTTTCCTGGACCTTAGTAGTTTCAGTGGATTGAATAATGACACTTCTCAGTTCTTGGTTCATGATTCTCATTATTCTTTGCAAGACCTCTGCTGATTTATTTATTTATTATTTATTTATTTAAGCTTGTCCCTGTTCCCTCCTTCCATTGCTCTCCCTTCACTATAGCAATCATTCTTGTTTCATTCCTTTTCTGTGTTATGTGTGTGTCTTTCAGAATGTGCATTGCTGTTGTATGCGCATGCACTTTTAAATTATGCAAACAGTATGATGTCAAATGTTTCAGCCTTCTTGGTTTTTAAAAATTAACATGCTGCTTTTAAGATCGACTCATCTTGCCACAGGTGCATCTAATCCTTTGTCTCTGACTGCTTTCTTTCTTGTTCCAAAGGCCTTGAAAGAGAATTTCAGGGTCTAGCATGCTGACCCACTCTAATCATTCAGCTTTCTCCTGCTAGGTTAACGTCAGAATCAGAGGTGATCTGATGGTCCCAGAGGAACTCCTATGTGGTTTATGTAGGGCCCTGATCTTAGAATGTGAGGCATGGAAATTTGAAAAATTGTTTGTTGGTTAATGAAGGTATAATAATTTTTCTTGTGGAGATGTGACAACAAAAGTCTACACTGCCACAGAAGCAACAGAAAAAAAACTTATTCTGAAGGAAAGCCTCAGTTTCTTCATTAGCAATACGGAGATAATTATAGCACTTACATCACAAGGTTGCTGAGGTTAATATGAGATAATTTACACAATCTGCTTAGTACTGTGCCAGACACATTGATAAATAGTTTGCAATTAATATTCTAGCTCCAAGTCTGGTGTTCCACTCATAATACAACGTGTTGTCCTATAGCTAGAGGATTTGCTCTTTTATTAATGTAGACATTATATGGATTATCTAAAATATGCAAGAAAAAGCTAGGGATAGCGACTGTTGCTCTATATCATGCTATTTAATTGTAAACAGACATACTCTTGCTTCATGTGCAGCAAACCATGAAAGCTGAGAGCCTGAACACAGCTTATTGTTGTAATCAAATGCAACTTACAACAAAGTTCTTATCTCCTAATCAATATTCATAATTGTTATTGTGCTTCATGGTCATCATGCATAAGTAGTAAATAGCATATGTACATATTTACTGCATATTATTACTTTTACCAGTAGACCATGTTTTAATGTTTCAGTTGCTCTTCCTATCTTGTTTTATATTTATAGTGTCACTAGCCTTCCTCTAAGTGATTCAGAGAGGAGGGATGGAGGGAGGAGAAGGGCGCTCTGACTTGGGTTCACAAGGTGAAAAGCACAGAGGACATTCTACAGGAAGAGTAACGAATGGCAGTGCATGGTGTGCTGTGTCACTATCAGACGCAGAGGCCTGATAGTGAGAGAAACTGACACATGTGTATTCTCTCTCTCTATCAATGATAGATGCACAGGAACTTCAGGAGACTCCCTTCAGTCATGCCCAGCTCAGGAGAGTAGGAGATGGGGTTGGATAGGCAGTGGCTAGAGAAGAGGTGCAGGCACGGTGTCCTCTGGGGCTTTTCCCACAGAAACAACTGAGGCAAGTTCACCTTTATGCGAGCCTGGTAGCCTCTATTTCTGTGCCTTGGCATTCCTGTAACTCTATGACTGGCAACCATAATCCACAGGCCAAATTCATCCCATTTCCTGTTTTTGTAAATAAGGTTTCATTGGAACACAGTCATCACCACTTGTTTACCTATTGCCTATGGCTAGTTTCACTCTACAAAAGCAGAGCTGGGTAGTCACCACAGAGACCTTACAGTGAGCAAAGTCTAAAATATTTGCTAACTGAATCTTTACAGAAAAATGTTTGCCAATAGCTGCGCTGCCTCAATGTAACATTTTGCTTTTCATAGATACATATGAGCAGGTAGTATGGTAGAGTGGTGCAGAGCATGTGCTCTGAAGTCAGAAAGAGTGAAGGCTGTAGTTTTCTTTCTGTGTGTGTTAGGTTTCCATTTCCATCAACCTCATAATGTTCTGGTGAAGAGTTAATAGGCACCATGGAATACTATGCAGTCACAAAAAAGGATGAGTTCACATCCTGTGCAGGGACATGGATGAATCTGGAAACCAACATTCTCAGCAAACTGACACAATAACAGAAAACCAAACACCACATGTTCTCACTCGTAAGTGGGAGTTGGACAGTGAGAACACGTGGATACAGGGAGGGGAACATCACACACTGGGGCCTGTCCAGGGGTTGGGGCTTAGGAGAGGGATAGCAGGGGGCAGGGGTTTTGGGGATAGGTAGCATTAGGAGAAATACCTAATGTAGATGACAGGGTGATGGATGCAGCAAACCACCATGGCATGTGTATACTTATGCACGTTCTGCACATGTACCCCAAACTTAAAGTATATGTAAAAAAAGAGTTAATAGGATAATGCATGCAAGGTGCTCAACAGTTCCCGGGAATTTAGTGAATATTCAATGTATATTATATATTTGTAAAACTTAAAAGATTGATAAGTAATTGAACAGAAAATGTAGAACTCTGTGAGTCTAGAATAAGGTCACGCTGGGTGTTTGTGTGCTGGGGAAGCATATTGTAATTCTATGAGAATGAGTATAGGAATGGCTGTGTTGTCAGATATGAATTAGGCTCAACTGTTTCCCAGGGTCCAGTCTGGTCACTTTAAATGTATGAAGGTACAAAGTAAAGCTCTCTGCCATCTCTCTTGGTGTCTGCTCACACATGCAGGGAGATATGAAGGTATCTTCTTTCCTCCTGCATCTATGGAGCTCAGGTGAGATCAGATACCTGTTACCAAGTACAACAACCATTCACCCTGGGGACCAGAAGGGGTGTAAACAGCTGCTGTGTTTCATGCTGAGAAGTTAATGGGTACCCAGGGTTTTACCCAACAGGTGCTGGAAGTCTAACATGAGAAGCATTTTACAAGGTTGAAAATGACAAGTGAAAACTCCAAATTAGAAAGGCTCCCTACCATTGAGTGGCAGTGAGATCACTTTCTGTCACTCTTGCTCCAAGGACTGTGTTCCCTGCATAGCTTCTGCTGAGCAGTGAAAGACCAGGTAGTCGGCTCAAATGTAAGGATTTAAATACTTCTTTCTCATCACTCACTGCTGTTCCTTTGCTATAATAGGCTGCCACTATGATTGTATGAAGTATTACTTTTAACCTACTCATTTGCCCTTTATGATTTGCTAATATACCTGCCATTTATAAGCGAGACACTTACGTTAGCTGCTCCTGCTGCTGAACAAGATGTTGTGGAAATTGATTCTTCTAAATGTTAGGTTAAGCACATTTGTCCTTGTTTAGATCTAGTGTAGAGCCTGGCTTGTATCAGGTGCTCAATAATTGTGTGTTGAACATAGATTGAGTGATGAGAAAACACTAAATATATCAGATATAGTTTCTGCCTTCATAGACTTCAGGGTGTAAATGGGAAAGGTAGACATTCATACCATTATGTCTATGAGAATCAGCTCTCTGAGGGAGGCATTTACAGAGTAGTAAATTGAAGCTCAGATAGGTGAAGTCATCTGCTTAATGTCATCCATCAGTAAATGGCAGAGCCAGGATTTGGTCCCAGGTCCAATCCTGCCCTCTTCCTCCTTAAACTCTACTGCACTTCATAGATAAGTGATTGCCCAGAGAAAACCTGTTTCTGGTAAGTGAGGAGTTTTAAGAATATAATGAACATACTTCCATATAGGAATAAACTTGGTTTATTTGATGCCCAGATCAATCATTCCAGGCAAGCAACACCCTTCCTCTATGGAATAAAGTAGGTAGCAAAGAGTACTGCTTGACTAAAATGATTGATCTGGAAATCAAATATTCTTCAATAAGAGTGGTTGAGTCCATGGGGCTCAGGGGTCCTCACCTGTGTATTAAAGCAGTGTCTCTCAAGGTAGACCCAGGCCCCTGGAATTCTTGATTAAAAAAACAGTTTTCTGGACTTATTCCAGAACTACTGAATCTGAATTTTTACATAGCTCTCCAAGTTATTTTTATGTACACTGAAGTTTAAAAATCACTATTTAAAAGGGCGTGATAGTCAGAATACAATCAGGACAACAGAAGCCACATTAAGTATTTTGCATAGAAAACTATTTAACAAAGAGAATTAGAAGGTTACACTACCACTAAGAAGAGTAGAGAGCTGGGTGCAGTGGTGCACACCTGTAGCCCCATCCCAGTTACTCGGAAGCCTGAGGGAGAAGGATCACTGGAGCCCAGGAATTGGAATCCAGCCTGGGCAACATAGTCAGACCCTATTTCTTTAAAAAAATGGCTAGGGAGCAAAGGTGTCAGCAAGGCCATTCCAGGCTTTCAGGAACCCTAAAGTACAAACATTGTAGATAAGTGGGTGATCCTCAGGAGGAACCCTGGAATCCTCCACCAAAATACACATCTGATACCCTCAGGATTGTGTGCATCTACTGTCAGGAGAGACTGGCTCCGTCTTCTCTTTCTTGTTCTGGTTTTCACAGGAGGGTCCCTTATTGGCAGAAACTTCCTGCAACTCTACTTGCACAGAATTCTGAGTGATGTAGTTTCCAAGTTTTCAGCCTCTGTGGCATAGGGGAAGGGATATTTATGGAGAATCAACAAATTACATCTGGCAGAGTGATTATTTAAATTCATGGCTCTATTAAATAAAACAAATAATGGCCAGGTGCAGTGGCTCACACCTGTAATCCCAGCACAAGCAGGTGAGTGGATCACTTGAGGTGAAGAGTTTGAGACCAGCCTGGCCAACATGGTGAAACCCCGTCTTTACCAAAAATACAAAAATCAGCTCGGCATGGTGACGCATGCCTCTAATCCCAGCTACTTGAGAGGCTGACAGGCTGAGGCACCAGAATTGCTTGAGTCCAGGAGACAGAAGTTGCAGTGAGCTGAGATCACGCCACTACACTCCAGCCTGATGACAGAGTGAGACACTGTCCCACCTCCCCCCTCAAAAAACAAGCCAAAACCAAATAATAAGTTGAGAACTGAGTCTGTGAAACAACCTACAGATGGTCTGTTAAAAGATAACTTACAGAGACAGTAGCTTATGATAATAACAACAACATCAGTAAAAGAAGAGCCCGGTTCTGGAACGTAAACTCTCCATCACTGGGGACATTGTGGTGTCCAGTTCATTCCTCTTCTTTTGATCTACCGACTGTCTCTACTTTGTCTTCTTAAGTTTTCTTCTTCTGATCTATGCTGCTGGCTTCAGTGTCAGAAAAAATGAACTACTTACCCAGAAATTTCAGTCTGTGTGTGCAGTCACTTAAAGTTTGGTTTGAACACCACAGAGACTTTTACCTTGCCAAAATAAATTACACTTGTATGCATATATCTTAACTAATTGGTTATTAACCAGGAGAGCACATCGGACATAACTTAGGAGTTTTAAAAACATAGTTTCTCTGACCACACCTTCAATGATCAATTCACTTGGGGAATTGGCTCTTTGCAACTTTTTTTGACAAGCTCCACAGATGATTTTGATATATTCTCATTTGCTGAGAATCTATATAGCTATTATATAGGTGTGTATAACATAGGAAATGCTAAGGGAATTTTTTCTTCAAATGTTGAATGTCTTCTGTAATTGTAGTAGGCATGGTTATAAGAAAACTCCCTGCCTTTAGTTATGAAAATGTGCAGAATCTTCTGTACTCCACAAAAACCACCCTTACTTTCTAATTGTACTTTTTTACTTTTAGATGCCAACTTGGCACTTAACATGCTGCAGGGCTTATTGCAATAAAATTCATTCGACAAGTAACTGACTTCTGGATGGAATAGCTCTGTGGAGGTGGATACCAAAAAGGGTCATGATCTTAACTTTTTATTCCAAAGTCCCTACACCATGTTAGAACACTATTCCCTTTCTATCCAGATTATTCAGTTGCTGTAGACATCTGACTGATGTTGAAACACATATGCTCTCATTCCTGGGAATGTAAAACTAAAACATAGAGATTGACACAATCAGACAGAATTGAACCTGCACTTCAATGTCATTTAGAGCTGTAGCTTGAAGACCTGGCAACCCAAAACCTTCTGTAACCTGGAATCATATGGAAGCAGCAAATATCACACTTCATTCGATAAAAGACACTGTCTGTTGTAAGTCCATCACTCAGAAAGATAAAATCTGTCACTTCCACTATAAAATAATACCTTTCCATCTTTTGGAGTTTTAAAGTTTTTATTTTATGGTTATTGAAAGTATCTCTTTTAGACTATTTTGATTGCTACTTTTTTCTCATATATCATGCTTTTGCATTTTCCCATTTCTTATCAATAGGACAATATAAGTAAAATAAATTATTAAGGTGTTCTTAAAATTTCATGTTCAAGTCCAGCTGTTTTGAGTCACTTTTTCTTTTTTTCTTTTTTTTTTTTTTGAGACAGAGTTTCACTCTTGTTACCCAGGCTGGAGTGCAATGGCGCGATCTCGGCTCACCGCAACCTCCGCCTCCTAGGTTCAGGCAATTCTCCTGCCTCAGCCTCCTGAGTAGCTGGGATTACAGGCATGCACCACCATGCCCAGCTAATTTTTTGTATTTTTAGTAGAGATGGGGTTTCACCATGTTGACCAGGATGGTCTCGATCTCTTGACCTCGTGATCCACCCGCCTCGGCCTCCCAAAGTTCTGGGATTACAGGCTTGAGCCACAGCGCCCGGCCTGGAGTCACTTTTTCTTGACTGCATTATCGTCTGTCACTTTTTCTTGACGGCATTATCGTCTGTACCACTGACAGTTTGTACCATTGACAGTCCCACTATGATTTCTCAGATTTTCCTCTACTGTAGAGACACATTCTCAAGTCTCAGTGTTATGCTCTTCTACCTGCATAAACTCATAGTTGCAGCTCATTTTTCTCAAATGCATTATGTTTCACTAGAAGGTAAGCAACTTATAAGACATAGGGAGGTTGAGTTTGAGAAAATGTGAATTGTAGGACCCAGAAATACGGCTTTTCTTGGGAAGGAAGCTGAGTATTAAAGGGAAAGGAGGAGGAGAGATACAGAGGTTGGCAGATATGAAAATGCAGAAAGCTCCAGGAAGTGAGATGAAAAGCTTTTCAGAAGACTTTTCAGTCTGGTGAGCATGGGCTGTAGTCCACCCAGATGTGGTCTGCAGGGTGTTGCTGCAACCTAAAAATACGTTTCTCTTCACTTAAGCTAACTTGAATGGGCTTTTTTTCTCTTACAATTAAACAATCCATGACTAAGATACTCTGGAGAAATTCATGCCTCGTGGGGAATGCGAACATGTAAACAGAGACAATTACAACAGGGCTTGATTTGTGCTGTGAAAAAGATTATGTACACAGTCCTGTGGGAGACCACAGGGCGAGTGTGTTTGTGTTCACCTTCCTATGTATTTCTGAGCTGGCGACCAGCCTCATTCAAATATCTTACAAATGGCATTCATTAAGACACAGGGTGTTGCGGAAGCCAATGGATAATGCTCTGCCATAGAATTCTAAACAGGCTTGTCAACTTAGGCATATGCTCGTTGGTCATTGCTGATTTGGGAACTCAGCCCAGGCTCCATTTTAGCGATTATATTGTGGCTTATCAAAGTCCTACATTTTTCTGGCCATACTCAGTCTTTCTGCACTGTTTCCCTCTCTTGCCCTAGCTCACCCACTATTGTTGAGATTATTCTTCGCTGTGTTAGACAAAGCCGTGCAATTTCTACTCTCCTGTCTTTATCACTGCCTTCACCTATTCTTTCTTTGCACACATCAAAATCACCCTTTGAGACCCTTGCATTCCCTACTCTTTCAAGAATCCTTTCCTGATTGTACTGGTCCAATCCATAGCTTCCTTTTCTTGGCAATTCTTGAAGAAAACCATACTTAATTTTTAAAATGGGGTTGCTGTACATTCTTTGAGGATGGGAACCATATGTTAATATCAAATAAAATATCTTATTTTTTTCAGCAAATATATACTGATTTATGTGTCCCAGTGCTAGACACTGAGCTCAGTGATGTGGAATAAAGGCAGCCTAAAAGGTGAGAAAAGCTACTTTATAAAGATTCATACATTTTAAAAATGTTAGAAAATGGAGAAGGTGTTAAGAAGAATAGAGATCAAGATCCGTGGGAGTTTAGAAGAGGAAGGGTCAGCTGCCGGTTGGAAATATAAAGGGAAGCTTCCCTGGCACAGTGGTGATTGTATCAGGCCTTGAAAGGTGGTTAGGATTGAGGCACATGTGGAATGGGGTGAAGGTAGGAATCCTGTACCTTGCAGTCAGTATGTTCAGTTGCCATTTGCTTAGGGAAGGGGTTGGAAACTTTTTTCCGTAAAGGGCTTGACAGTAACTATTTTAGGCTTTGTGAACTATACAGTCTCTTACATGGCTCTCCAAGTCAGTTATTCAACTCTGCTACAGTCATGCGAAAGCAACCATAGCAATATGTAATTGAATGAGCATGGCTATTTCCCAATAAATTTTTATTTATAAAAGGCAGTGCTCCAAATCTGGCCTGCAGGCTATAGTTTGCCAACCTCTGGTTGAGGGTGTTATAGAATTGAATATATAATGTGATATATAATCATGGTTTCACCAATGCTCAAATTAGTAGATTAAAGATTAGAAAAAAAAAGTATTAAGATGTTGACAGCAGTCATCTTATATTCCTGAGACTAAAAATAACGTTTTTTCTTCTGTTGACTTGTGATTTTTCTGGCTGTTTATCAGAAGCATGAATTAATTTTACAGTGAAAAAGAGAAAACCAACTTTATTTACAGAATTAAGGTATAGACAGCAGGCAGGATTCATAACACAGAGCTTGGCATGTAGGAGATCAGAGCATATCTCAGTTTTTCCACAAGCATTGCTTCTGGTGCAAAGGATACTATCCTTGGGATGCTAGCTTAGCTGTTACAGATAAACTTGCACCAAAACTGGGCTGTTTCTTCTGTTACCCTCTGTCATCAGCTGCACGGAGCCATTATGTTGTTCAAGAAACATTATAGCAAAAAGCCTGCCTAGATGGAAACTAAATTGATTTTCTGATTCCACCCTTAACCTTCTTTTATTGTGGTCTCTAAAGGGAGCTCAGGGTTTCTTTTAAAGTACTCTATGTGACATGCTGCCAAGTCAGATATAAGATGGAATAATTGGGGACTTAGCCTTCACCCCATATCACAGCAATGTCAATGAAATATGGTGAAACAACAACAGTTTGATTATAAGTGAGCTTAGGAAATAGATATAACGTTTTAAATTTTAAGGGGGAAGTTCTGCTAATGATGAAAGCTCTGGCTTCTTGAGTATCTTCTGCGTGCTTTTATTTTGTAGGTTCCTTGGCTTCAAGGGTCAAGTATCTTGATACTTCAAGATAGAAACAGCTACTTCCATTTTACAGGTAGGAAAAGTGAGGTTCAGAGATTTACAGCAGTTTGTTCGGGGTTATAAAATGAGTCTGGGGTAAAGTTAGAATGTGAACACAAATCTTTATAATTTCAAAGGCTACTCTTTCCACTTTGCTACCCTACTTCCTATTAGACCTGCTCCTTTGCTCGCACAAGAGGCGTATGTCCACGATTAAATTATAAAGTAGCCTTGAAATGCTAGGGCAGTTTTCTTAACTGTCTGCATAGGGAAGAGGGTATGGAAAACTACATAGTTACAGACAGTGAAATTTAATAGTGAGTGATGATTAAGCACATAGGGTTAGGGGCCAGGATCATACACACACGCACACACACACACACACACACACACACACATATGTACTTGTAGATGTGTGTACATATATATATACACACATATACACACATACATTACATTTCCTTATATATGCATATATATGTACCCACACATATAGTACCACATTTTGTTTATCCATTCATCCATCGATAGACACGTAGGTTGATTCTATATCTTGCCTATTGTGAATACTGCTAGAATGAACATGGGAGTGCAGATATCTCTTCCACATACAGATTTAACGTCCTTTGGATATAGATCCAATAGTGAGATTGCTGGATTGCATGGTAGCTCTGTTTTCAATTTTTTGAGAACTTCCATGCTGTTTCCAATAATCACTGTACTAATTCACTAATATACTAATATACTAATATACTAATAATGTCACAAATACCACATCCTCACCAACACTTCTGATCATAGTAATTCTAACAGGTGTGACGTGACAGCTTATTGTGGTTTTCAGTTACATTTCTCTGATAATTAGTGATTTTGAGCTTTTGTCCATAGACCTGTTGACCAATTGTATGTTTTCTCTTCAGAAATGTCTATTCAGATCTATTGTCCAAATTTTAAACAGGTTAGTTGTCTCCTCACTATTGAGTTGAGTTCCATATACATATATGGAATATATATATAGTTCCATATATACACACATATATATGTACATATACATACATATATATGTGTGTGTATGTGTGTGTGTGTATATATATATGTATATATATGATATAAGCCCATTATCAGATATACGGTTCCCAAATATTTTCTTCTACTTTATTTATAATTTGTTGCTTCACTCTATTGATTGTTTCCTTGACTGTGTGGAAACTTTTTAGCAGGTTGTAATGCGATTTGCCAATTTTTGCTTCTGTTGCCTGAGCTTTTAGTGTCTTATACAAAAAATTCTTGCCCTGACCAATATCATAAAGCATTTTTTGAGTTGATTTTTGTATATGGTGAGAAATAGGAGTCTAGTTTCAGGTTTCTTCAGCTTTGTTCTTTTTGCTCAAGATGGGTTTGGCTATTTGGGGTATTTTGTGGTTCCATATAAATTTTAGGATTTTTAAAAAATTTCTGTAAACATTGTCTTTGGCATTTTGGTAGAAGTTACATTGAATCTGTAGATTGTCTTGGGTATTTTGAACATTTTAACAATATTAATTAATCTAATCCATGAATGTGGCTTTCTGTTTTTTGTTTGTTCTCTTCAATTCCTTGCATCAATCTTTTAGAGTGTTTGGTGCATGACAGATCTTTTATCTCCTTGGTTAAATTTATTTATAAATAATTTTTTGTAGCTACTGTAAAAAGAATTGTTTTCTTGATTTTTTTTCTGTATAGTTTATCGTTACGGTTCAGAAACTCTACTGACTTTTGTATGTTGATTTTATATCTTGTACCTTTACTGAATTCATTTATTGAGTTCTAACAGTTTTTTGGTGGAGACTTTAGGGTTATTTACCTCTAAGATTATGTCCTCTGGAAACAAGGGCAATTAAACTCTTTCCTTTCCAATTTGGAAGAGGCCTTTTTTTTTTTTTTTCTTTTTCTTTTGCTCTGGCTAGGACTTCCAATACAGTACTAAATAGAAGTGGTCAAAGTGGGCATCTTTGTATAGTTCTTGATCTTAGAGAAAAAAATCTTTCAATTTTTTACTATTGAGTGTAACATTAGCTGATGCTATGTCATCCGTGGCCTTAACTGTGTTGAGGTACATTTCTCTGTACTTAATTAGCTGAGAATTTTTATCATAAAAGGATGTTGAATTTTTGTCAAATTATTTTTTTTCTACATTAATTGAGATAATCGTATGGCTGTTGTGCTTCATTCTGTTAATGTGGTATATCAATTTTATAGATTTGTGTATGTTGAGTCATCCTTTTATGTCTGGGATTAATTTCACTTGATCATGGTGAATGATTCTTTTAATGTGCTGTTAACTTCAGTTTGCTAGTATTTTGTTGAGGGTTTTTACATGTATTTTTGTTAGGAATATTGGCCTGTATTTTTATTTCCTTGTACTATCCTTGTCTGACTTTGTTATCAAGGTAGTATTGGCTTTAAAAATGAGTCTGGAAGTATTGCCATTTCTTTGATTTCTTTCAAAAGACATTTGATTGGGCTTAATTAAATCTAGACTGCAGCAAGATAAATAGATTCCTAGAAAAAAGTTATGGAATGCTTCCTATTTTTTTTTTTATTGTGGTCTAATGGCACTGCTAGTTTTCAGAGACATTGGAGTTATGGCTCTGTAAAAATTGAGAATGGCTTATGTTTATAGATTTTCCTATGTTGAACCAGCCTTGCATCCCCGGGATGAAGCTGACTTGATTGTGAGGGATAAGCTTTTTGATGTGTTGTTGGATTCGGTTTGCCAGTATTTTATTAAAGATTTTCACATCAATGTTCATCATGGATATTGGCCTGAAATTTTCTTTTTTATTTGTGTCTCTGCCAGGTTTTGGTATAAGGATGATGTTGGCCTTATAAAATGAGCTAGGGAGAATTCCTTCTTTTTCTATTGTTTGGAATAGTTTCAGAAGGATTGGTACCAGCTCCTCTTAGTACCTCTGGTAGAATTCAGCTGTGAATCTGTCTGGTCCTGGACTTTTTTTGGTTGGTAGGCTATTAATTGCTGCCTCAACTTCAGATCTTCTTTTTGGTCTATTCAGGGATTCAACTTCTTCCTGGTTTAGTCTTAAGAGTTTTCATAAGTGGGTGTTGAACAATGAGAACACATGGACACAGGGAGGGGAACATCACACACTGGGGCCTGTTGGTGGGTGGGGGAGCTAGGGGAGGAATAGCAGGGAGTGGGAGGGTTGGGGAGAGATAACATTAGGAGAAATACCTAATGTAGATAACGGGTGGATGGATGCAGCAAATCACTATGGCATGCGTATACTTATGTAACAATCCTGCATGATCTGCACATGTACCACATAACTTAAAGTATAATAAAAAAAAATGAGAATGGCTAAAGAACATTTTATAAGTTGAAAAAAGCTTGGGGTGAGTTTGGAATCAGGCTGTCTCATTTCAGATGCAAACTTTATCCATTAATATGTGTACTAGTCAGAGTTCTTCAGAGAAACAGAATTAATAGGATGCATATGGATATAAACATCTCTCTCTCATTTGAGGAATTGGTTCATGTGATTTTGGGGACTGGCAAGTCTGAATTCTGCAGGGCAGGCCAGAAGGCATAGGCCCAGAAAAAAGTTGCTAGTATAGCTCAAGTTTGAAGGCCGTTTGGAAACATGATTGCTTCTTCCTCAGGGAGTCTCAGTCTTTTTTTCTCTTGAAGCTTTCAACTGCTTCGGTGAGGCCCACCCACATTATGAAAGGTCATCTGCTTTACTCATAGTTTACAGATATAAATGTTAAAATCATCTAAAAAATATCTTCATATCAACGTCCATCCTGGTGTTTAAGCAAACATCCTGGCACCATACCTAGCCAAATTGACCCATAAAATTAACCACCACGCTATGTAAATATCCACAAGTAATTTAATTACCCAAATGTTGTTCATTGTCTGTTGAATGAAAATAATACTAACATTCGCAATATAAGGTTGCTGTAGGGCTTAAACAAGCTGATGCATACATTTTTCAGAGTGCTGAAACATGGAAAGCACTCAAGAGATTTGAGCTGTTATTATTGTAGTGAGATGATAATCTTCTCTTAAATTTGTATAGTTAATATCACTAAGAAATATGAAGCATTTTGTAGATTGCCTTAAAAATGTCCTCCACTTATTGTGAGAGAACACTGAAAATTACCATGTATTAAATCAGAAAGAAACAGAGCCCAGGGAGGTCAAGGGTGGTTTGATTTACTTTAGGTCAAACCACAAGTCAAGCAGAAATAGTTCAGGGTTTTCAGCCTCTGTAAGGTATTTCCCATTAGACTGTCATCATTCATCATGTTCCATTTACTTACAGATGGAGCTGTTTCCCCAGGGTATTTTCCAAGAAACTCACATGTAAATCCTGGTTGTGAAGTGGGGCTCTTTTCACTAAGATGTAAAATGTCAAAGCAGCTGGAATGTTCAGAAAGTCAAGCATTCTCAAAGTTGAGAGCAATTTTTGTTTTCATGCTTTGATTTAGAGGATACAAGCTAAATGACTTGTCATGATGAGGAAGAATGTTGTGGGAGTTTAGAGTGTGGGCTCTGAAGTGAGTACTTAGGTTCAGATCCTGGTTGTGTGACTTTCTAGCACCTATGTCATGTTACCATGATGTTGCTAAAGCAGTGGCTGGAATGCAGTAAGTATTAAATAGAATTTACTTATTATCATCATCTTCATCATTGCCATGAAAGCCACCACTATTCAGATGGTATATTTCATATAGAATGTCTTTTCAAGCCTGATTTTTACCCAAATTAGAACAGAATTGGTATTAGGAAGACTCTCTTGTTGGAAATAGCAAAATCCAGCCAAATCCAATTTAAAACTAGTTTAAGGCAAAGGGAGATTTCTTAGGGTTTCCTGTTGTTAGACACCTAAATACCTTTAGGATTCTCTCTTTTCCTCCTTAATCTCCATTTTTCTCTGTGGACAGGTTTTATTTTCTGAGCTTGACTTACCCCCTGAGTGATGGGCATGTTCTCTGGCTGCTTTGCTTTCATGTATTTATAGTTTTGTAACCAAATTGGAAAAGGCACTTTCATACTTGCCTCACTTTGAAAAATGCCAGGGAAACACTCTGATTGGCTGGGTCCTATACATGCACATTGGACCAGAGCAATGATTGGCCCCACCTGGGTTGTATGACAATTTTTGTAGAAGAATACAGGCACTATTTCCACTGAAGAATTATAGTATAAAACAGAGATTATCAAATGGAAAAGGGCCTTAGAAGTCATCTCTTCAGTGCTGTCTAAAACTCAGATTGACTAAAACTGTTCAATTTGGTTAAATGTCTATATTGTATAGTGACATAGTTCTTACCCCACTTTCTACTCCACCCTAGTTAATGTGCCTATTACCTCCATGTAAGGATGTCTGGTGGTTTTCTAGAAGGAGGTTGTTGAAGTGTTCAGTGTTTTTGGAGGCAGGGCTGCATATGTATAATTTAAAAAATACCTCTTTGGATTCCTGATTCACACCTTGATTGGGAACTGGGAAGAAGGTTGGGGTAGAAGTTGAGTACCTCCTCCCTCACTCTTCCCAGAATGAGAACCACTAAGGTAGATTCTCCTCATAGAATGAATTTAATGCAAACCAACTGGGAAAAGACAAATGAGGTTTAATTGAAAGGGTGAATTAATGCTTTGTACTCTAAAAATTGCTAAAATTTTATGCTTTGTACGCTAATTTAATTTGCAGCTCAAATGTATAATTAAAAATTAACATCAAGTATGGTATTTCCAGGTACTTTCTGAAGAATCAGCACCAACAAAGCTATAAGCCTTGACAAAGTTTATGAAAGTTGTTTGTAAAGCGTTTTTTTAAGTGATTGTAATGTGTATTTTCTTTAGTAGGTTAAGCATTCCCTTGGAGATCTTATTTAAACTTGGAATTTGCCTAGCAAAATAATTTTAAAGAAAGTAATGCTGAGTGAAGCCAAAGATCAAGCTGAAAAGAACTTGAGACTTTATCTAGCATTTTTAGAGGTGAGTGAGGAAGGAAGGTCAGGGACCTCATGTTTCAGTGTTTAAAATTGCACTTAATCCATGTTTTTAGTATGGTACTCTAACTTTATGTGTGCCTGATAACTCCAAGTCCAGAGTATTTAAATCAGTGTCTCCAAAGGATAAACCCCTGGGCTTCTACATGATTGGTCGAAGATTATCACCTTGCTGGTAGGATTCAAGAGTGACCTTTTAAAAATAAGGACATTTAGTAAATCTTGCCTTCTACACTATATGAATTCTCTTTTAGAGTTGAGTCTTTTCTACTTCTTGAGCATTTCTGAGGCTTTGTAATACGCATCTACTACTTCTAGGGTTTCTCCAGGGCCAGGTTAAATTTTAAATTCATTTGGGTTACAAGATAGTTATCACACATCAATTTACTTGCTATCTTCTGCAATTTCATATCTTTCCCGTTATCTTGCCTCTATAGATATTTGATTTCAAATTAACTTTATTGTCATTTTAGTGGTGATTAACTAGAAGTTGTTACCAGCTTTTCATTTAACAATATATTTTGAAAATATTTTCATGTAGTTTAATATTATGTTTTTAATATATAATAATATTATGTTTAATATTATGTTAAAATACTTTCTAGCGGCTACACAGAATTTTGTAATTAAGACAAACTATATGTGGGCACTATATTTTTCTATTCACTTAAATTGCTCTGATTTTTCATGATTATGAAAAACAATGTGATGAGTAACCTTGTGACTGTATCTTTGTGCATCTGATTTTGTCCTTGGGATAAAACATGACGCTTTAAAGACATGTGGCACATGTGGGAGGGAATAATTCATCTATGAGCTTTGATCCCTCAGGGGCAGTCAATCATTCTCCTCTGCCAATTGAAGAATCTGGATGAGAGTTGAGAACCATGGCTCTATAAGATCATCATAAAATCATTTTACAGTTGTTGGTACTTATATTTGAAAATAAACTATTTTAATGGGTGTGAGAATTCAAATATTTTTGGAAGATAAATAATGTTGTTAAAATTTAGAGCGGCAGTCTCAAAATCTTTTTATGCCAAACTCTAATGTACTTTAGAAAATTAAAGAGCCTTATTACTTAAGGAGGCAGAGGTGGTGGCCATGTTAATAAGGTAGATAAGATTAAGATACAGATGTCCTGTAACTTATTCACATTTTATTGGCATGAAATTAAGAAGATTTATTCATTCATTTATTTAGCATGTAAACAACATTTTTTATTGAGTATTTACTACGTGACATGTACTGTTCTAGGATAAGGATTTTCAAAATTGAATAACACAGGTCTGGTACACATTTGCATGAAGTGTGCTAACTAGTTAGCCAGAGAGAAATTGGGAAGTGGAAAGAATTCTAGCAGACACATCGGAATTTATTACTAATGGGTAAGATTTTAGCAGCATTATGTTATCTCGATGTGGCAATCATTTTCTCAAAGCTACTGTGAACCAGTGACTGTGCTGAGTGCTCCAAATCTTGGGTAACCCTCAAAAAATCACTTAAAAAAGACTATGAACTAGGTACTATTATAATTTATTCTTTTAAAAAAGAAAACAGGCTTAGAGCATTTAAGAAAATTTTCTGAGGCCTGTAAGTAGCAAGAGGCTTAGACAAGTTCGCTCTGATTGATTCCAAGACATGCCTGAACCACTGTCTTGCACTGCCCTCAGCCCCGACCCCAGGGTATAAGAAATCAGAAAGCATCCAAACATATGAAATCTAGTGGAATAGTTAGACATCACCCCTCACACACATTTATTATGCGGGCACCTGAAGCTGCTAGTTAATTGCAGTGATACGTTATGATGTAGACACAACATTTTAAATGAGACAAAAAGGGAAGAAGGCCAGCTTTTTGCTTTTTACTGAATTTCTACTCAGGTAAAGGCATGTTGCTAGTTCTTGAAATAATGTTAAAAGCTAAGAAGGATTATGACCATTTTTCAGATGAGGACATTGAGGCTTAGGGAGAAAATAAACAGAAAAGTTTTTCTTTTATTTTCTTTTTCTTTCCCCAAATTCTCACATAGTGGCAGAGGTAGGATTTAGCCCCAGATGTGTTTGGCTCCAAATTCATCCTGCTTCCAACATATTAGGATTGGTGATTCAGGAAACACCTGAAGATTCAAGGACCTTGGAAATAGCAGAAAAAAAAATCTGAAAGATTAGGTATGCTATATGATAGAGTTGCTATTCTTTATTTTGTCAGATAAGGGCAAATGGATGTGTTTCAACCCTTCATTATGCCTCCAGAAGCTTTTAAAATTCAGTCCCAGTTGTCATATTCATCAAGAAACTGCGAAAATAGGATTTAGCTCATTTTACTGTTAAGTACACAGCTGGCTCAATTGAGAGAATTTGTCAACGGGTCATTGTGACTTGAAAGTAGGGAGAGAAGACACTTTGAGAGAAGTTCTATTGCAGTACTTAGAAATTTCATTAATGCCTTGGATAGTGGAATGAGCGTGCTTATTAAATATCCCATTGACAGCAAGTTGGATGTGTTGGCTAATGCCTTAGAAACAGGATTGAAATTGAAAATGACCTTAACAATTGGAAGAAATGGGAAGATAGAAAAAGGGTAAAATTCAATAGCTAGACAAATTGATGGTGGAAAGAAACATCAATATGTTCCACTGTTTCATTAAATCTATCAAATGAAAGAATATCAGGGCTGCTGGCCTGTGGTGGTATTGCCATTGGTGATGATGACGATGATGATGATTATGATGAGGAAAAGTCACATCCCGAGTTTTCTAGGCGATAACAGTAGAAATCAATGGAGAAATAACTGATTTTCATGCCTGTGTGAATGACTAGGTGATCTAAAAAATTACAGGCTTGCCTTGAATGGCAACATGTGACTGAGTCACATTTAACCAAGTCCTTCCAGCTATGGTAAGTTAAATTCTCTATTTTGTCTTTTCTTGAGAGAGCTGTGTTTTTAAAACTCAGTAGTGGGCAATCTACTTTAAGACTGGACTTTATGGCAAACTTAAGTTTGGGGGTCCAAAGTTGTAAGCAAGTTTCTTTTCTATTGTTGGGTGGCATGCAATGTTAGTATGTGATAATCAAATAACAAATGATAACTCATACAGCACAAAGGAACGCAATGATGTGAATCAGGGCATTTATGACAAGCTGAGTAATAATCTCCATCCATGACTCTCTTTCCCCTATGCCATTTTCATCCACTGAGATGGCTAGTAGGTTCCTCTTTCTCGCTCACTTTCTCAAAAGTCTGGCAAGTTTCTAAATTCATAATTTCTAAATTTCATAATCAACCTACCCCCATTTATCAAAAGATTTACTTGCTTGGATACCAATATATTTCAGAATTCTAGATGGGATGTATGAAGGCTCATTCTTTTATAAAATTAGAGTGACGTATTAATGTAGCATGAAATGGGATCATCTTGTTCAGTTCTTGCCTTTTGAACTCTTGATGTATTTTGCTATTTTTCATTTGAGGTAGTACATGTTTTTCACTGTAACTCATTTTGGGGAGAACTTCAGGTTTGAAGACTAATGGGTACTTAGAGCAGCCTATGTGTGTTCCAAACACAGATGCCTTTGGGAAATTGCTTGTGGAAAAAAGGGTCATTGTACTTAAAGGCTTTAAAATAGCACAGTATGACAAGTTGAATGGGAACTTTAACCTCCTCAAAGTGTCAAGTTTCCTGTAAGGCATGAACTGAGGTCCTTTGATGACTTTCTGGTCGTCTAATGTCTAAAGGTACATCACTTCAGTTTCAGAGGTACACAAAACCCGTGTTTGTGCTTGAAAGCCGAGGGGTCCCTATGAGGAAAGCAAAAAGAAGGAACTGGAATTTTTTTGTGTTTAAAAACATAAGTGGTATGGTAATAAGAGCCAAACTGTGAGCACAGAAAATTTGCAATATTAGTATACCACATGCCCTTAACCTAGATTCACCAATTGTTACCATTTTCTATCTTTCCTTCTTCTCTTCCTCTTTTCCTTTCTTCCTTTTCATTCTACCTGTCTGTCTCCCTCTTTTTCTTCACATGCAACACGCACATATACTACACAATTACTTGTGTGTGTGCGAAACCACGTTAGAATAAGTTACAGACATCTCAACACTTTATCCATAAATGCTTCAGCAACAATATCATTATTAAAAAAAGACATTCTCTTGCATAACTATAATATAATCATACTCAGGAAATCTGCCAGTAATATAAAACTATTTCTAATACACAATCTGTATTAAAGTTTCTCAAATTATCTCAATATTATCTTTTATATTTTCCCTTTGACCCAATCCAATCAAGGATCATACATGGTATTTATTATTCATGCCTCTTTCGTTTCCTTTAATTAAAAGCACTTCCCTAGTGTGTTATTATCTTTCACGTTTATGACATTTTTGGAGAGACAAGGCTGGTTGCGGGCAGAATGTCTTTCTATTTGAGTGTGTCTAATTGCTTCCTTATGAGTTAATTGTGGTTGAACAATTTTGACTGTAGTACTCCATGGGTGACATTATCTCTTCTGCGACTGACATCAGAAGGCTCACAAGGTCCATTTTCCCTGTTTTTGGTGATATTAATTTTGGCACTTGATAAAGCGGCATCCATCAGATTTATTCCTTGCAAATATCCTTTTTTAGAGGGGCTCCGACTCTGAAGTCTGGGATACCTGATTTTGCGTCTTAGCTCCACCACTCACTAGTCACATAGAATTTGTCAAATTGTTCCATAACTCTTTTTAGTTCTTTATCTGTATAATGGGGCTACTCACACAGCCTTGCAGGGCTGTCATAAAGATTAGGCATTATGACACAGGTATGCACTGAACAAATGGCAGCTTTGTCATCTTGCTGGGAGAGCAGTGGGAATATTAGAGTCATGCAGATCTGAGTTCAAATTCTGGTTCTGGTCTCTTAATGCTGAGGCAAGTTGCTTGTTTCTCTCTCACTTTTTTTGACTTCAGTAAAAATTTAAAAAAATGCTTTAGATCATTTTTCTTTCATTTTTTATTGGGATTAAATAAATATAACATAAAAACATTTTAACCATTCTAAGCTGTACAATTCAGGGCATTCATAATGTTGTGCTACCATCATCACCATCACTAACGTCCCTCCAAAACTCTTTTCAACTTATAAAACCCATTAAACAACAACTCCCTATTCTTTCTTCCCTTCAGTTCCTGGCCACCACCATTCTACTTTCTGTCTCTATGATTTTGGCTACTCCAAGTATCTCCAAGTATAGAGTGGAATCATATAATATTTGTCTTTTTGTGACTTTCTTATTTCACTTAGCATAATGTCATCAAGGCTCACTCATACTGTAGCATATATCAGAATTTTGTTCCTTTTTAAGGCTGAATAATATTTCATTGTACACACATATTACATTTTGATTATCAGTTAATCTGTCGATGGACGCTTGAGTTGCCTCTGCATTTTAGCTGTTAATAATGCTGCTGTGAACATAACTCACTTAGATTTTTAAAGCCTTAGTTTCCTAATTAATATCAGGAAGATAATAATAGGATCTATTTCGAAGGTCAGAAAACTTCCTGTAAAGGACTAGAGAGTAAATGTGTTAGGCTTCTCAGGCCATATGGCCTGTGTTGCAACTCCTAAATTCTGCTGTTGTAGTTTGAAAGCAGATATAGATAATATGTAAAAAATTGAGTATGATTGTGTTCCAACTATATACTTTATCAATACTGGAAATGGAATTTCATATAATTTTCATGTGTCATGAAATCTTATTCTTTAATTTTTTTCTCCCAACCATTTAAAAGTATAAAAACCCTTATTAGTTCATGGGCTGTACAAAGACAGGTGCAGGCAGCAGGCTGGATTTGGTCAACAGGCTGTAGTTTGCCAACTCCTTATCTCCTTCATTGGGTCAGAATGCAATGCTATGTCTTATGAATAATGTTTAATGCCTGGCACTGGCATTAAAGAAATTATAAGAATTATTTGGTAAAATTTATTATTTTTATTGTCCTTAAAGCTTGTGGGTGTTTTTTGAAAATTGAAGTGTACAA
Source organism: Sapajus apella (assembly GCF_009761245.1). NCBI lineage: Eukaryota > Metazoa > Chordata > Mammalia > Primates > Cebidae > Sapajus > Sapajus apella. The sequence goes on from NW_022436954.1 coordinate 20,373,328, forward strand.
TATTTTGATTTTAGTATAAACTGAAAAACTGGCCAGCAATTCTTTGCATCTAATTCCATCAAGAGGTTGTCAATTTTTTTCACCCTTTGAATTTTGGCTTTCCTGGTGACTTCTCTTAACTAGTAAGATGTGACAGGAAAGATGTTGTACCATTTTCAACTCCAAATAAATGAGGCTTTGCAGCGCCCATTCTTGTGCAGAACATCTTTCTGTGATCATGTGTTTATTCTTGAGCTACCCAGATGGACAATGAGACACTATGTGGACATAGTGCCTGGATGTCCCGGTCATCCCACCTTTCCCAGTTGAGGTGCTCAGATGTTTGAGTGAGGCCAGCTGATAAACGGAGCAGAGAAGAGTTGTTGCAGTTTTGTCCAGCCCAAATTGCTAACCCAGATAATCATAAGAAATTAAATAATTATTGTTTAAACAACTATGTTTTGGGATGGTTCGTTATGCAACAAAAGCTGATTCGTACAAGATGCTAGAATGTATCATACAGGAAGGTACTGAAGTTTGCAATAAAGTCAGACTCCTGAGCTGAGTCTATTTGGTCTGCTTCGGGGAAGATGTCCTGAAAACCAGAATAGCAATAAGAGGAAGATGTGAAGTGGGGAAAAAAAGCCATAAGGACATTAGAAGTAAACAGATGTACTTGTTGAGGCTGAAGCAAGCAACAAAAATAGGCTCTATCACAGGTGTCTGTGAACTCTAAGGGCTAACTTTGTGGGCAACTAGTAAGAAAAATATGGGAGAGTAAAATGAATAGCTTTAAATTTGAGTCAGCCTTTGTCATATATTCCAAGCTGTCAAAGGTATTGATAATGTTGATAGCCATATTTGACTAGATTTTAAAATTATGAGTACCCTGTGCATGTGGGCCTTTTTCCCCATTACACTATAGTTTTTAAAAACAATACTGGGGACATACAGAGACTGCAGTGAGGAGATTATCGGATCATGAAAGCAGCAGCATCAGATGTGCAGAATGGGACCGAGTCAACCTTTGGAAGATAAGCAGCCATTGTGGCTTCCACTAGAGGAAACACAGTTAAAGATGGTCCAACATCAGTAACTTGTGTTTACAAGATATGGCTTCAGGCTGTAAGTTGGTAGGCTGTTGTGCCATTTCAAAGTTCTTGGCCTTTCCCCTTCAGCTGAAGTAAGGCCAACTCTACATGGCCATCTTGGTCTCAAATATGCCTGACACCAGCTTGTTTATTCCCATTGTTGAATCTCAGACATCTGTTTCCCTCTAGTTTAGTGCTGTATTAGTTAGATGTATCCAGGTCCACCCATTATTTTTACCTTGAGCTCTTTCCTTGTGAAATAGCAATGAAATACTGAGTTTGTCATCTTTTAGGATCAGAGGTAGGGTTGAATTATAGTCTCTACAGTACCAGTGAGTAGTAAGGAATAATTATTGCACACTTATTATCTACTGGGCACCCTTGTGTGTGTAATAAAGCATGGAACAGTGAACACAGACAAATTATCTGACTTTCAGGGATTTACAGTTGAGTTGTTATTCATTCATTTATTAAATATTAAATGACTTAGTAGTAGGTTTCAGTTTACTAACTGGAAGTTCAAAATAGGTGTGAGAGACTTGGAAAAGGGTGTAATACACTAAGTCTCACCAGAGACTGTTTTCATCATCAAGACAAGAAAGGAATTTTACAACCAAAGCCTTATTCAGAATCAGCCACATTGGCAAAACTGCAGAAATTGTTCTCAAAAGATTTCTTTTTTGTTATTTTTGCCCTCTCTCGTCCTCTACAAGTGCCCCTGAACACCTCTCCTCCTGCCCTGTCTGAAATGTAGAGAGATAGCCAGTCTAATTCTATCTACAGAGCCATTTTCCTGTGTTCCCCTCAGACTTTATGCAGCAATATAAATCTCAGATAATGTGTCCAGGTTAGCAGAGTTACTTAAAAGAGCAGATAGGCATTGAAGCACATTTATTAACATCATATATAACAGGGCTGTAACTGTACAGTAACTTTCTACGTAGTCAAAAGATGGGGAAAAGTACTGCTAAGGTTTATGGAGCTGGCGCTGGACTGGTGAGCTGAGTTATGTACCTAAATAGTTCCTGTGTATCATAAGCTGGAAACTAATAAACCATCTTTAAACTGTATACTGTCTCTCCATTAAAAGAAATGGATCTATTATTTTCTGTCTTTGGAATGGCATATTAATGACTGTTTCTACTGTAAAAACAAAACAAAAAACCACAACAAACTGAAACAAATCATCAACTTCCTGCCCTCTCTCAGCAAAAGCATTTTTGCCTACATGTGACATGAGACATGTCATTTAGGAAAGAGGAAATGCTTTTCTGACCGATCAGGAATGGGTGGGATGTCAGCATTGAGGAAGTTGTAGATCGTATATTGTCATTTCCATTCCACCACAGTAAGAGTCCTTGGCCCGTTATCTCAATGTGGCAGTTAAGCACTTATTACAACACAGTGTTGTATGATAATTACCTATTTACAAATCTGCCTCCCTCCCTGGACTGCGAACACTTTGAAGATATGCAGTGACATATTCATCTTTGTGCCTCCAATGACTCTGAGACCTTTACATGTTTTTTTTGTTTTGTTTTTTGTTTTTCTTACAGAATTTTATTGATTTCTTCAAAATAGTGGGTTAATTTACAGTGAATTACTTTGAATTTATTAATTTTCATTCATTACTTTTCTAATGCCATGTAAGAAGAGTGTCCACATTAGTTTATAAAAGTATGTGAATATTTCAGTGGTAGTGTATTTTTATCAACTTTTTTTTCCCATTTATTTTATTGCATTTTAGGTTTTGGGGTACATGTGAAGAACATGCAAGATTGTTGCATAGGTACACACATGGCAGTGTGATTTGCTGCCTTCCTCCCCATCACCTACATCTGGCATCTCTCCCCTTGCTATCTCTCCCCAGCTCCCCACCCCCCACCGTTCCTCCCCTATTTCCCCCCCAACTGACCCCAGTGTGTAGTGCTCCCCTCCCTGTGTCCATGTGTTCTCATTGTTCAACACCCACCTATGAGTGAGAACATGCGGTGTTTGATCTTCTGCTCTTCTGTCAGTTTGCTGAGAATGTTGGTTTCCAGGTTCATCCATGTCCCTACAAAGGACACAAACTCATCGTTTTTGATGGCTGCATGATATTCCATGGTGTATATGTGTCACATTTTCCCTGTCCAGTCTATCATTGATGGGCATTTGGGTTGGTTCCAGGTCTTTGTTATTGTAAAGAGTGCTGCAATGAACATTCGTGTGCACGTGTCCTTATATTAGAACGATTTATAATCCTTTGGATATATACCCAGTAATGGGATTGCTGGGTCAAATGGAATTTCTATTTCTAGGTCCTTGAGGAATCGCCACACTGTCTTCCACAATGGTTGAACTAATTTACACTCCCACCAACAGTGTCAAAGTGTTCCTATTTCTCCACATCCTCTCCAGCATCTGTTGTCTCCAGATTTTTAAATGATCGCCATTCTAACTGGCGTGAGATGGTATCTCAATGTTGTTTTGATTTGCATTTCTCTGATGACCAGTGATGATGAGCATTTTTTAAAAAAAGGTTTGTAACTTAACTTAGGTATGCTTTTTGTATTCTCTTTCTCACTCTGGTGATGACAAACTACTATGTCTGCCTAATGCACTGAAGAATCCTAATTCTACTGTGGAATATCTTACCTGTAGTTGGGGAAACATAAATATGTATTGACTCAAAGTAAAGGTATTTAATTTAAAATATATTTAATTTAATTTATTTCCCCAGGGCAATAGCTCTGCTTGTCTAGGTAGTTTTCACCCAGACACTCTTTACAAAGAGAAGGAGCAGAGCTCTTTTCTTTGAAGGCACCAAAAAAGTGGGGAGCTGATCTTTGTTTCTGTAACAGTAAATACTGCAAAAGGAGGATCCCATATCTGAAAATGCCCCAAAGTCCAAAACTTTATGAGTGCTGATGTGACATTCAAAGAAAATATTCATTGGAGAATTTCACATTTTGGATATGCAAATTCGATATGCTCAACTGGCAAATAGTCCAAAATCTGAAAAAAATCTGAAATCTGAAACACTTCTGGTCCCAAGCATTTCTGATGAGGGAAACTCAACCTGTAGTAATACAAGCATCCCTAATCAGATAGCTGACTTCTAAATACTACTAGTAGGTGACATTCACTGCCCCTGTGTGCTCTAAGCTCTCGGAAACGCAAACCTGTTCTCAAGTCCTCCCCTTTCTGCTGGTTACAGGTTTTTGAGAACTTGTTTCACACACTGCACTCAGTTGCCCCAGTGAGAACCATGTCATCAAATACTGATTTATGAAACAGCAAAACATACAACGTACTAAAACAGGGAGAATTTATTCATATCAAAGATAAATTCTTGGCAATGTAGAATTATTGACAAGAAATATACTAATATATCTAAAACATTCCTTTAATTACCGTCCATAGCATATTTACAATATTGCTTAATTTAACACTAAGATTACATATAATTGTCTTCAACTTATCAAATATCTTTTAATATACTTTACAGCATAATCCTAAAATAATGGCTGATATGGTTTGGCTGTGTCCCCACCCAGATTTCACTTCAAGTTGTAATAATCCCCACATGTCAAGGGCAGGGCCAGGTGGAGATAATTGAATCACAGGGGCGGTTCCCCTATACTGTTCTTGTAGTAGTGAATAAGTCTCATGAAATCTGAGGGTCTTATAAAGGGGAGTTTCCCTGCACACACTCTTTTGCCTGCCACCATAGAAAATGTATCTTTGCTTCTCCTTTGCCTTCTACCATGATTGTGAGACCTCCCCAGCTATGTGGAACTGTAAGTCCATTAAACCTCTCCCCTATAAATTACCCAGTTTCAGCTATATATTTACTAGCAGCATGAGAACAGACTAACACAAGTGCTATTATCCCAAATAGTGAAAAAGTAAAACCATAACTCAGAATCTACCCACTGATCAAGCTACATGGCCTGGGACCTCTGCATCACTCAGCAAATGCCGTTTTTACTTTTCTGCTAGAGCTTGTACACATTTCCAAGATAATCTATAATGTGTGATGTCCTGCCCCAAAAGTGATGAAAATGTGTCTAATGCTTCCGTTAAAATACACTAAAGCGAGTAACAGTTTTGGAAATGATTCTTAAAGTACTGGAAGAAAGATAGAGAGTGAGTATGCAAATGTAAGACAGAGCAACAGCCAGGGAGAGCATCTGTTTTCATCATCATCTTAGGGAGTTACTGAGAGAATGGGTTTTAAGGTTAGACTTTGCTAGAGAAAAAAAAAAAACATTTAGTAATTTTACTCAGAATGCTTTTGTGCTGAAATTCTTTTCACTTGACACTCTTTTGCCTTATGCCTTGTTTTTTTCCTTTTCCTTTTTTAGATCTGTGAGCAGGTGGCAAGCAGCTGATAGGTAGGCGTACTACTTTCCAGAAACATGGCAAAGGCACACAGTGAGGTTTTCATGTTCAAGAATTATGGTGGCATTCTCTATACTCATTACAGAAAGGAGGCTCCTGTGATACTGATTCATTAGAAGCCTTATTTGAAAATCCTCTTATAGGGAATGCTGAGGATTTTTGTTAATTTGTATTATTATAAAGTAGTTCATACTTTGAGGAGGAAGTTATGCTTTATAAGGTCTCAAGTCCTTTTTAGCTGGGACTTAGAGTTCAACTCAGCATTGGATGCTAGAGGACAGTTCAGCCTGCAAACAAGTATCTGGGTAGTTCCCACTTATGAACCACCAAATGTAGCCAGAGCTGATGCATTAGGAGGTTAGAAAAACCTCTTATTTTTTGGTTAGACAAGTCAAGAATCAAGAGAAACAGCAGATATGAGAGGAAGATATGAAAGGGAGAGATGCTGACCAGAGTTGGTTTAAGGAGCTTCCTCTGAAACCAGGGAAAGGATGGGTTCTTTGAGAAGGGAAGGGGTGAGAAATTATTCTTGCAATCCTGCAGTACCTCAGGGTGTTCATCAAGTGAGCACAGCTAGAGGGGACGGCATTATGGCTCCCACCCCCCTGGCTTTGACAATGACTTCTGTGTTGAAGTTTGAAGCAAGAGCACAGATATTACCCACTATCAAGGAACTAAGCTAGAATGGGCACGTAAGTACATAGCCAGTGGCTGCGGTCAGTTGAAGACCACAGGGTCTTCTCCACAGAGTCTGAACAATATAAGGACTTCCAGATTCTTATATAACACAAGAAAGGCGAAGGATTCTGTCATTCCTTCTTTCTCCCCCAATTGAAATAGAATGTTTTTCTAGTAAAGCAAATATAATTAATTTAAGAGAAATAAGGGCATAGATCAATTTTCCCTGTAGTATTTGTGAAGTAAGATTCATGTTTACTACAAATACCTTTGTGAAGTGTTCAATATAATGCCTAAGAGATGAGTAATCAACAGATTATTTTTGATTAATAAATAGGTCCTAGGGAACTCAATTCCTTTGTCAAATTAAGACAAAGATACTATTTTATAAAGTGGTTGTAAGAATTCAAAGATTAGAAATGCCTGTAAATGTGATTATTACAATGTTGACATATGCAAGATACTCAATAAACTGGAGCTACTCAACATATTTATGCATACAAATTTTATTATATTTTTAGTTTAGGGTTGATACATAAAAATCTGGAAGAAAATCTGACAAACAAACTGGACAAACTGTGTCCTGCAGCTCATTTTGTGTAATATAGTAATTGTCAATATAAAACTTCAATGAATGAGGTGATGCATAGTTTCTTCTTTCGTGGAATGATTCAGACGTGTGCTCTTTACCAGTTGTCTGTGTTTTCTCTTAGTTAGGGCTTTTTGTTTTATTTGTGGAGAAATAGGATATTGTCCCTTTGGTTTTTCCTAATGACCCTCATGAATATGCCCTAAGTATTATAATAATGCCTCCCCAAAACACTAAGTCATTTTATTTTTTAGTCCGAAGCTTGGGCCTCTGTTTTTGTGGGTGTGGTTGACCAAATTCGTATTTGGGTCCTGCCAAGGCAAGAAGCCAAAATGTTGGTCCTGTGTGTGTCTGCAAAGAATTACTGGACCTGGGGCATCCAGAAGAGATACTGGATACAGTATTAATTCTTTCAAAAACAATTCTTAGCCTGGCACGTGACACGCCAAGACTATCGATGCTGCTGGTTCCTTGTCCCTGTAACATGTTTTTGGTACGACAGGATGCTGGAGCTGTTTAGAATATGTGTGAGAGACTATGTAATTGTACGTGGCATAGTGAAGTGAAGCCCATTTTAAAGTAGAAATTTCAGTCAAGAATTTCATTGAAGATCAGTAGGGGAAATCCTGAAATCTGCTCAGATAACTCATCCAAATAGATAATAAGTCTTTAAACATGTTTTAAATAAACTTGGAATTTGTGAGCACATTTTGGAAAAAAGAGATTCAAGCAATACAGATAAATGAAAGTTATTTTTGAACAACATCAGGAAACTCAGTCTCCTTTCCCAAGACAGCTACTGTTATCATTTTTTATACACCTTTAGGATATTCTGCTCCTGTGTGTGTATGTTTGTATGTGTGTGTATGTGCCTGTAGAAATATATAATTTAATTTTGTGAAATTTCTCCCTACAAATATGTCATATTTTATCACTTTATTTTACAAATCATAATTTCACTTAATACATTTAAAATTTCCACACTCCACAGTATATGTATTCTATAGTTTAAGTACACTACCATACGTGTTCTATAGTTTAAGTACCTCGATTGGTGAATATTTATGAGCATTCAGAAGCAGCTCTGTGTAGCTCTTAAGAATAGAGCCAGCACAAGGCACAGTGGCTCATGTGCATAATCCCAGCACTTTGGGAGGCCGAGGCAGAAGAATCACTTGAGTGCAGGATTTCAAGATCAGTGTGGGCAATTTAGTGAGACCTTGTCTCTACAAAAATATTTAAAAAGTAGCTGAGCATGGTGTCACATGCCTGTAGTCCCAAGTACTTGATGATTTGAGCCTTGGAATTTGAGGCTGTAGTAAGTCATGATTGTGCTGTTCCACTCTAGCCTGGAAAACAGAGCAAGATCATATCTCAAAAATAAAATAAAATAAAGTAAAGTAAAATAAAATAAAATAGAAAAGAATAGAGCCAGCTCCATCACTTACTGGCTAAGTTACTTTGGGCAAATTACTTACCATGGCTCATTAGTTTCTTGATGTAAAAAATGAGTCATTTTTGTATTGAAGTTAATAAAGTGTTTAGAATTGTACAAGTCACCCAGGTTTTATACTAGTAATTGCTATTTTCAATGCTCCAATTACCGTCTTAGTGTGTATTTCCTTTTATAGATATTTGGTTTTCTTTGTTTCTTTTATTCCTCCCTCGTTCTCTCTGTTCTTCCCTTCCTCCCTCCTTTCTTTCATAGAAACCAGAAGTGGAAAAATTGGTATGTTTACTTAATTTTTAAATAAATATTACCAAAATGTACTCCAACAAATGCTGAGCCAAATTTGTAATTTCAACAGCAAAGTAAGAAGGTAAACCCTTCCTTATCTATGCTCTGGCAGTTGTTATTATGAACCTCTATAATTTTTGCCAATCTTTTTTGATTAAAAATGGTCCCCCGTTATAGTTTTAATTTCCATTTCCCTGAGAACTAATGGGATTCTTTGTCTTTTCAATATATTTATTTGCTATTTTCAGTTCTTCTTATTTGTAGAATTTGCACATCCTTTCCTCCTATGTTTGCCTTTTGCTTATTGATTTTCAAAGCTATTTGTATATTCTGGATGTTAATCCTTGGCTTGCTATAAATACTGTAAATATTTCCTCGTTTATCACTTATCATTTAATTCTGTTTATAATATTTTGTGTTTAGAGATTTTAAATGTTGAGAATCAAGTTTATTAATAATTCTTTTTCTGGCTTTCTGTTTCGTCTGCTGTTTAAAATAACTCATCCTACCTTATGGTTTTGTGAGTGGGCGAGTGTGTGTGTGTGTATATTTGTGTGTGTGTGTGTGTGTGTTTGTGTGTGTATACACACATATAAATATAAATAAAGAGCTGCATAAATACATGTATATGCATTTTCTATATTTAATTCTAATACTTTCATACATCGTTTCAGGGTTCACTAAACAGATTTTGCTATGGTGTGTTATGATACAACATGCTTGAAAAGGCAATGCAACCATGCAACTAGCTACTTATTATGCTCAAGTGTAATACAAGCTCTGAGTACCTACTTGTTTTTACTCCAGGCTGATGTCACAGGTCTATATTTAATGTTCTACTCCTTACAGGCATTTGAATTTGAAACTTTTTTTTAAGTTTAGCTATTAATCTGCCTCTAATGTATTTGTTTTCTGAGGTAAACTATATTCCCCAATATTATGTTATTGAATATACATATCTTTTAATATTTGGAAACTCAAGCTTAAGAATTTATCACTGTATCTACACTTTATCTTTTTGCTTTGGTGTCAGCACATATTGAAATAATTGAAATAGTTGATATTTCTCTTTAAAACTCTTCGTAGTTGCATAAATATGGAGTGATAGTAGATTAGTTATATTGGAACTACCTAGAGGAGAATATCTTCAAGACATAAAATGTTAAATTGAGACGTACTTCAGAAACAATTTTTGGAAAATTCAAACCCAGCAATTTCAGGTTTTACTCAGAAAATCAGACCTAGTCAGAGAGAAGATTAGATCTCTACTTTTCTGCTTTCCAATCCACTGTATTTCTTTCCATGCTGCTCATTTGGAGCTGGTTGATGTCCTTAAGTAGTAGTCTTGTAATTCCTGGCCACTTTAGAAACTTGTGTATTCCAGCTCTAGAGAAACAAGAAAATAGGAGAAAAGATACTATGGCAATATGAGACTGACTTATGGAAATATAAGAAAAGAGAGCAAAAGATATGTCTTCTTAAATGATTAAAACTTCTGTGATCTCTAAAGGAATCCTGTAGTCTAGATACTTTAATATTCCCAAATCCATTTGCTATGCATCTTTTAGAGGAACATAGTACAATGATTAAGAGGATAGAGCTTGGGTTGGAATTCTCACGGCTATGGATGATGCAATATCAAATAATTTGCATACCTTCTCTGCCTTGGTTTTCTCCTATCTAAATTGGGGACGATAATAATAATTATATCATTCATGAAGATTGAATAAGTTACTCTCTGTGAAACATTTACAATTCTGCCTATGTAATGCATGGTAAACCATGGTGTATCATTATCAACTATTTATCATTTTTGAATACTACTTGACCTATAGTGTATTAGCCCATTTCATGCCGCTAATAAAGACATATCCAAGAATGGGTAATTTATAAAGGAAAGAGATTTAATTGACTCACAGTTCAGTGTGACTAGGGAGGCTTCAGGAAACTTACAATCATGGTGGAAGGGGAAGCAAACACATCCTTCTTCACATGGTGGCAGGAAAAAGAAATGCAGAGCAAAGCTGGGTAAAGCCCCTTATAAAACCAATAGTTAATGGCCGTAGGGTCTTGAATTTAGTTCGTGTGTGTGTGTGTGTGTGTGTGTGTGTGATAGAGTCTCACTCTGTCACCCAGTCTGGAGTGCAATGGTGTGGTCTTGGCTCACTGCAATCTCCACCTCCTGAGTTCAAGCAATTCTGTCTCAGCGTCCTGAGTATCGGGACTACAGGCATGTGCCATCACATCCAGCTAATTTTTGTATTTTTAGTAGAGACAGGCTTTCATTGTGTTTGTCAGGCTGGTCTCAAACTCCTGACCTTGTGATCCACGCTCTTCGGCCTCCCAAAGTGCTGGGAATGCAGGCATGAGCCTCTGCAGCTGGCCCACTCAGTCATTTTTTAAATTAATTTTAATCATGTAGCATATCGGTTGCTAATTATTTTTTATTGTGAGTAGTATTTAATTTTATAAATATATAACAATTTGTTTATCCTCTTCTTGATGGCTATTTGGGCTGATGCCAGTTTTAACTCCTGTGAATAGAGTTGCTATTTTCATGTACAAGATATTTTGTGGATGTACTTTGAAGTGTAATTACTGGGGTAACAGGTAGCTGTGTTTTTGTAAAAATAAGCTGTGGAACTGTTTTCCAATATGGTTGTGTAACTATATACTTCCACCAACGTATGAGAGTTCCAGTTGCTCTAAATCCTTGTCAACATTTGGTATTGTCAGTCTTCCCAATTTTAGCTTTTCAGTGGGTGTAAGATGGTATGTATCTCATTATGGTTTAAATTTTAAGTTCCCTGATGACTCATAATGTTCAACATCGTTTCATGTATTATTAGTATTTGTGTAATTTTCATTTGTTAGTGATCATTCAAGTCTCTTTCTTTTTAAAAAAATTGGGTTCTCTGTCTCATTGTTATTGAGTTGTTAGAGTCACATATATTTTGCTTACAGGAGTTGCCCCCACCTACTTTCATGGCAGACGTTGGTAATTAGAGATATATCGCAGCATAACATGGATGGAGATATGTTGCAGCTAGTTAGGGAAGAAAAATAACTATGCTTTGAAAGAGTTGTAAGAATTAGCTTGTGTGTACTGACAGAAGCCAGGAGGATACCCTTAGTATTAGATACTTAGACATTTAGGATGTTTGACTAAAGAAGCCAGAGCGTGAGACTGGATACATTAAATTTATTGACTCAGGGCATGCTCTCAGGACACAGACTTCAACACTTGTACAAGGAACTCAAAAATGAATGGGTAAGCTCACTGCTAGGGTGGCAGTCTGGAACCTGAAAAATATAAATTGCTAATGACCAGTGAAGTGAAAATATCTGATTTGTCCTAGAAAAAGGAGAGGAAAAAATAAAGGGGCTGTCCTCAGCTGCAACTGATACATAATGTGAGATCAGAAGTAATATCAGAAAAGTATTATGGTCTGAGAAAGGGCCTGAAGATCCCCGTTCAAGACCATTAGGAGTGCATTAGTGTGAAGTGCCCAAGACTAAGTTCAATGGCAGCTTTCCTCTGAAGACGTAAGGGGATAAATGCATTCAATGAAGATTTTAGAGTTTCAGGAGGTGATAGACATCTCTTCCAGTGTAAAAGGATAATTGTTATTCTTTGTATTCCCTGCCACAAAGAGGCCTTTTTGAGTTATGAAGGTAATATATTCCACACCTATGAATGCAGCTCTAGCCCTTACAGTGCTGTGGGTAACATGGAGGATTTCGAGTTTTTTTTTTTTTTTGGAGATGGAGTCTTGTTCTTTCACTCAGGCTGGAGTGCAGTGGTGCAATCTCAACTCACTGCAACCTCTGCCTCCTGGGTTCAAGCAATTTTCTTGCCTCAGCTTCCCAAGTAGCTGGGACTACAGGTGTGTACCACCACATCCAGCTAATTGTTGTATTTTTATTAGAGACAGGGTTTGGCCATGTTGGGCAGGCTGGTCTCAAACTCCTGACCTTGGGTGATCCAACTGTCTCAACCTCCCAAAGTGCTTGGGATTACAGGCATGAACCACCGCGCCCTGCTGGTTTCAAGCTTTGAGTAGTTCCCAGAGCAAGAAAGAACTCCACCACAGGCCCAGGCTGCAGTGCAAGCAGCCATACTACTTGGGTCATTTGATCCAGCAGATCCCACGGTCTTGGAGGTATTAGTGGTAATAAAAGATGCAGTGTGTAATGTATGGCAAGACCCTGTGAGAGAGACCCAATGCAGGCCTCTGACAGAGTGTGGGAAATGTGATGTCATCCTCAACATAGAATGATATGCCTTTTGAAGAACAGCTTCCTGAGAGACAAATAACACTTGGCCTTGGGGCACTAAGTGTTCCATGTGTGGAATTAAGTTTGGTTCTGTTGGACATGCCAGGCCATAATTCCGAAAGACTTAGCCGCATTCACTCCTAAGACGGAAATGGTAAATCCAGTATTGAGGCTGAGCAGGCCCAAAAGCCATGCGTAATTTGTACTAACGCATGTACTCATGTACTAATAGGAAACTAATAATGTACCATTGTTTCCTCACACATGTGATTATATGGAGGGGTCTCATGATTCCAGTTGAAGAAAGAAAAAATACCTTGAGTTTGTTATGTGGATGGGATGGCTCAGTATTTGGGTACCAGCTGAAAACAGATGTTAATTGCATTATAGCCACATTCAGGGATAAGAATTTGATGAGAATCTGTGCACAGACCTGTGGGCCTCTTTTATTCAGCTTCATGCTTTCTGGATTTATTTCCTCACAAATTACAGATGTTGAATCTTACCCAAACTTCCTCATATCAATGAAAAGCCTGTGCTCCACTTTGATTTTACTCCTGTGTACTCTGATTCTGAAACTATCCCTAAAACGACAAGGAGAAATATGGTTTACTTCTTACGTTTCTTTTCTCTGAATGACTACAGTACTTGTCTGCCTGCTGTTCTGCTCCTGAAAGCAGTTGTCTCTATAGGTTTTTCAGTTTGATAGCTATTATGGTGGAAAGGCAAGTCCCCAAATGGTCACTCCATTATCTCAGGAATATAAGTTTCTCTCTCCTCTTTTTTAAGCTGAGTTAATATAGAGACACAGATGAAGAATTCAGAAACAGTTAATGGTAGTAGGATCTTGAATTTAGTTCCAATTCACAATGCGTTGTTATAGCCATACATCCAGGAGGGCAAATTATTATAACTTTAATTTGACATAATAATTCTGTGTGATTACAAACACTGTTTAGTCTTGTGGGGCAGGTCTGGATCCAGTGAAAAAGTATGACATAATTAGATTTTGACGTCTGCAGGGCCATAGGAGGGGAATATCATGGTCCACATGGTGTATACTCTGGACCCTTTTTTAAAACCAATGTTTTTAAGTAACCCGTAGAAAAGTGATTTGTTAGAGCTGAAAAGTCCTGACTTTAGCAAATGGTTTGGGATTCCCCCCTTGTGGGTTTCACCTCTAATTTTTTTTTTTTTTTTTTTTAGTTTTGAACAGACAAATGGACGCTTCCCAGATGGAGATGGTTTGAGTTGAGGAGGCAGAGCGTGGGCAGGTGTGGGTCCCTTTACTATTCCTGGCAGGTTTTTGCTTCTCTTTTGTATGCCACATCTCCCAAGTCCTCCTTCTTGGCATTTAATACTGGTTCTGAAGCAAGACAACATGGGAGTTCTTATGTTAGACTGTATGCCTGACAAATGCTTGTAATTTCCTGTGGATCTATTTTACTGAGGGCTTCTGTCCCTGAAAAAGAAAACTGAAGATCCAAACAGCTCAATTAGCAATTGTTTTGAGCATTCATTTTTGGACCAAAAGATGTTTGGCTAATTTTACAGTTGGCTTTAGCTGGAGTCATTACTGAATGTCTCCTGCATAAATTATGGCATATTCAAAATGTAAAAATTCTCATTTCGGCAGCAGCAACTCAAGTGGAAAACTGAAAATCCCCAAACAGAAAATTAGCAAATACTTGTTCTGTCATAGCTCAAGCATGTGGTGTTCTTTTCTACCCCTGAACAAAATTATCCTAGCCTCCTAACCAATGCATGAAACTATTTTACAACATCTCAGGGGAAAGACACTCGTTGCTACCAATGGGCAGATTATTTAATCATGAAAGACAAGCCTTTAACTAAGAGAGATAGAAATGTCTTCAGGAATAATCACTGGGGACGTCAGGGCTTAGAGAGCTCTTTGCGTAACTCAGCCTCATCCCTCATCCATATCAGGCATGTTGGAATGAGTATCACAGGGGGCGTAGGTAAATGCAGCTTTGTCGAGACCCAACCTAAAAAAGCAGCTTTCCCATCTCAGCATCATATTTTGTTGAGTAAGTTGATGTTACTAATGTTGAACTAAGGATATGAACCAGAAGGAACTTCTAAATATTAATCATTTTTGTCTTTTTCTTCTTTTCACTACTTGATTTTTTTGCATAGCAGATAATACTTAAGTATGATATTAACTCCTTTTGCCTTTTTTTTTTAAATAAATGAGAAAACAGCTTATAACACTCACCTCCCCTCACTACTGTTGTCCTGTGGGTAGAATTAATGCTTTATGCAGAGAGAAGGAAGTGAGTTAATGCTTGTCTTTGAATTTAAAAACTGATTTTTAAAGCCCAGGGCGGAGACAATAAATATTTGAAAGTCAAGTGTGTGTGTGTATATTGCTAGAACCTACTTTTTGATTTTGTTGATATTTCATTTTGTTTTTGTTTATTAAGCATCAAAAGCCAAAGTTTATGCCCTAAGTAGCAGATTGGGAGCTAATTGATAAGAAGGCTGCTTTATCCCTAGAAGGTAGGTAAGGGCTAGAACTGGGAGAAGGACATACAGAATAAATGTGACCACAGCTAAGCTTGAGGGAGTCCCCGTGTCCTCCCCACTGCAAGCATCTTTAGTTGTGGGGAAGGGATTGACAGAAATGTCAGCAAATTAGGGGAGAGAATTCATGACAGAGAGAACCTGCACTCAAGTTTTGGGAGAAGCCTAAGAAAATGAAAAAAGATCTAGAATTTGTCTACTCTCAGATATCAGGTGCAGCCATTTGTGGAAAGGGTAATGTGCTATGTGTATGAATGAGAGGGACTGGGGAAGCACCCTGAACCTTTCTCATGAACCAGGGTGGAATGAAGGAGCATCCGAATGTTTCCATGGGGCAGGGGCAAGAAAGCAGCCAAGAGAGGGCTAGCAGCCTTAAGGATCCTCAATGGGAAAGAATCAGAGTGATCACTAGCAGGGACCTGATAACTGAGGTCCTAGCAGGACTGTGAACATCAGCACCCACTGCAGCAGGAATGGCAGAAGACCACAGAGGTCAAAGGATGGCCACGGGCATGCTACTCACTCTACCACAGCTGGAAGCTCCACAAGCTCCTTCCCCAACCCAGCCCTTACAGGGCTAAAAACCCTTTACTTCCTCATCTCACACCTAATTTGACAGCATTTTCCCAGAATAGACTGAGCGAAGCTGGAAATCACTGGATAAAATTGCTATTTCTAGGTAGAAAAATAGATGTTTAAGACAGAAAGTAAGTTCAGTGTAAGAAAAAGACATACAAAACTGGATTTTTAATATTTACATTTGTGACCTTTGAAATTCACAATCATTAAAATTGGGTTTGCTATTCATATGAATATTCTTATTCATAGCCGAAGTTGCCACATCCCTCTAAAAGCCTTCCCCTGGTCACTCTTTGCCCCAGGTAGCAGTGAAATATCTTCCTCTCACTGAGGTCTTCCAAGATCAATTTATTCCCTTAATAGTGCTTAAGACTTGTCACCTTTTACTGGAGACACGTATTGTAAATAATCTATCATTTACATATTATACATCATTCTTAGAGAGGTTAAGTTATTGATAAATGAATCCCAAGTTATACCATCACATTTTCTCGGTTTCTAATACTCTAGTTTGGTTATTCTCTTTTAGCAGTTCTCAATTCTGGCATTATATTAGAATTGCCCTGGATTCTCTTAAGAAATACCAAATGCACTGGCCAATCTGGAATCAGGAGCCTAGAAATAAATTCTTTTCTCCCTCTCTGCCTCCTTTCCTTCCTTCTTCAATGCTCAATGTCCCTCTTTCTCTTTTTCTCTACTTTGCAGCCAGGGACCGAGAACAATCTTCTTAGACCATACTGCCACCGACTTTTCCCTCTTTGTTTCTGTGACTGACATGCAGGCTAAAGCCTACGCTGTCAGACTTTGTAGATAAGCTAGAAACTAAATAGTTTATAATCCGGAAAACAAGCCAGCAAATAATCCAATATTGGGTTCTATTAGATGGAGGAGCATCTGGGTAATTGATTTTCAACTCTTTTGTTCCCTTATTATTTGAGGTCACCAAAGGCAAAGGGAGAACAATGATTTTGCATAATGAATACAAATATTGGCTGAGGGAATAATTAGGCTGCAGTCTCATCATGATTGTCACCCTGGAGGCCTCAAGGAAAGGGCTTGCTATTTGTCGATATTGACCCTAGTAGATGCGCTGGAGGACTCTATTCCCCCAACATCCTTTCTGGTGGTTAATAATTAGTAAAACTAATCATAACAGCAATTACCATTGCTGGGATTTCTTTTTCCTGCTGCTTGCATTTTTAGTGAAAGGGTCAAGAACTATATTGCTGGAAAGGGACGTCAACAAAGCATATTGTTTAGCTCTGAATAGATAGAAAGTGAGTACTGGACTAGCTGGATCTCTCTTCCCATTGAACCTTTTGTACCAGTAATAGGTCCTGTTTTTAACTTCCAGAGTTGATATCCAGATGCATGTAGGGGCAGTGAGGGTGAGATTAGGTGCAGAGATGTTGAACTCTGAATCTTGGAAATAAACATAAAGCTTATTTGTTAGCACTTTGCTAACAGTCTCTTTTCTGGACCTTGGAGCCTGGGATTGCTTTTCTAGGAGTTGTGGGTCAGAATGTTGCTTGATTTTAGGTGGAACGCTGCCTGCCTTACATATTAACTGTGGACCTTTGAGCAAATCATTACCCACCTGTAAATCTCAGTTGCCTCAGTTGTTGAGTTGGGGTGATAAAAATGGCCCTCTTCCAGTTTTCACCAAGGTGACTGGCTGCCTGTGTCTTCACTGCCATTGGAGCAAAGTCTTATTCCCTGGGACTGGGTGAGAACCTAGCTGCTCCCAGGTGCATGGTGTCAATTTCATTTTAATGTAGGTCTCAGCTTGTGCTTCCATGTTTCATATTCTTTCATACAAAAGTAGAGTTGTTTGTTAAAACCACCTGTATTTTGTGAGAAAAGGATCTCAAACTCATTGGGGGTTGTGGTGTCATTTGTACCAACTTGCTTAACCTTTAAATAATGGCAAATATGACGGCTATTGTTGCTGCCACTGGCATCAAATATTTGTTGATATTTTATTGGGGTAAAGCTGGAGTTCCCAGGGTTTATAGTATATAATTATGAATGGATATTATGTATGTTACCAGTCTGATGCTGGATGTTATTTTTCCAACTATAAACACATGGCAAAATATAGCTTTACTTTAATGTAACTGAATAGTCACATTCTTTTTTTTCTATTTAATTTAATTTTTTCTATTTATTTTAATATAATAAAATTAATCATTTTTATTGTTTTTTACAAGGACATTCTTTTTTTTTTTTTTTTTTTTTTTAACTTTAAGTTCTGGGATACACGTGCAGAATGTGCAGGTTTGTTACATACGTATACAAGTGCCATGGTGGTTTGCTGCACCTATCAACCCGTCATCTAGGTATTTGTCCTAATGCTGCATTAGGTATTTGTCCTAATGCTGTCCCTTCCCTTGCCCCCACTCCCACTCTTCAACAGGCTCCCGTGTGATGTTCCTCTCCTTGTGTCCATGTGTTCTCATTATTCAGCTCCCACTTAAATGAGAACGTGCAGTGTTTGGTTTTCTGTTCCTGTGTTAGTTTGCTGAGATTGATGGTTTCCAACTTCATCCATGTCCCTGCAAAAGGAAATGAATGCATTCTTTTTTATAGCTGTGTAGTATTCCATAGGGTATATGTGCTACGTTTTCTTTATCCAGTCTATCATTGATGGACATTTGGGTTGGTTCCAAGTCTTTCCTATTGTAAGTAGTGTTGCAATAAACATACACGTGCATGTGTCTTTATAGTAGAATAATTTATAATCCTTTGGGTATATACCCAGTAATGGGATTGCTGGGTCAAAAGGTATTTCTGGTTCTAGATCCTTGAGGAATCACCACACTGTCTTCCACAATGGTTGAACTAATTTACATTCCCACCAACTGTGTAAAAGCGTTCCTATTTCTCCACATCCTCTCCAGCATCTATGATTTCCTGACTTTTTAATGATTGCTATTCTAACTGGCGTGAGATGGTATCTCATTGTGGTTTTGATTTACATCTCTCTGATGGCCAGTGATGATGAGCTTTTTTTCTTTTTTTAAAATATTTTATTGCATTTTAGGTTTGGGGGTACATGTGATGAACATGCAAGATTGTTGCATAAGTACATACATGGCAATATGGTTTGCTGCCTTCCTCCCCATCACCTATATCTGGCATTTCTCCCCATGTTATCCCTTCCCAACTCCCCACCCCCTGCTGTCCCTCCCGTAGGTCCCACCCACAGACTTCAGTGTGTGATGCTCCCCTCCCTGTGTCCATGTGTTCTCATTGTTCAACACCTGCCTATGAGTGAGAACATGTAGTGTTTGATTTTCTGTTCTTGTGTCAGTTTGCTGAGAATGATGGTTTCCAGATTCATTCATGTCCCTACAAGGGACACAAACTCATTGTTTTTTATGGCTGCATAGTATTCCATGGTATATATGTGCCACATTCTATTCTTTTTTGTCCTCAAGAAAATCCTTCGGAAGCAATTGTGTGCATAACAGCATGGCTTGAAAATGTACAAGGTAGAAGACAATACACTTAAATCCGTCAGCACATAGTGGGATGCTTAGTATGTGGTAGGTATAATGATGTTGATTAAGCACAAGCATTTATTCAATGTCAGCTCTGTGTGCATGGGACCATGTTAAGTGCTGAGAATACCTGGTTAAATATAGTCCCTAACCCAGTTTGTTCAGGGCCTAGCTTTCTTCATTATATAACTTTTCAGTTATATGCCTGCTGATGGGGAAAACCTCTTCATTGGTTACAGAAGAATCAGTTGGTAGGCAGCCTGGCCTGAGATTGACTTAGATTCTGTTAATCTTATCCACCCTCCTGTCACAGAGTACCCACACCTCATACTATTTGCTGTGCTTCTCAGCTATAACACAGTATGGCGTCACTTAAAACTTAGGCTCCAAAATTACCTCTTTTACCTTAAAATTTCCCGATATTTATTCCCATATTGACATCAATAGAAAAATAATACTATTGAGCAAATTAATTTTAAAGATGTTACTAAATATCAGAAGGGGGAGATTGCCCAACTTCTATATTCATTCCTGCCCTCATTATCTTATCCAATAATAATTTATTGATCCTCACAGATAGTAGTGACATAAGATGAGAAAGTCATAGTAATCCCTGGCTTCAAGGAATTTATATTTAAAGGCTTTGAAATTTTTTCTATTTTTGGGGGCTGTCTAAATAAGAGAACGACAAAATTAAATAAATGTTTCCTGTTTTATTGCTTTCTTCTCTCTTCAAGCTAACTCATCTCTGGATATTCCAAACATGATAATTTTATGAAAAAATGAAGTTATATATTTTTGTATGTATAACCTAACAAAATAACTTCAAATCTATAAAGGGTATAAAATTGGTATTATATATATTTAAATTTACTCAAAATATCCTTGTAAAAGACATCTTTCTTTTCCATTCCTTTTAAATCTCTAGAAATTTTTTAATCTTAATGTATGACCTACTCAGCTATACATGCAATTCAAAATTATCCATGTTAACTGAAAAGACAAAAAATTCAGGTACAAAGGGGAAGGTATATTTAAGTCCTCAGATGAGAGAATGATAGAAGTAGAAGAAAATTTGGAGGAACTGTTATGGTGAAGAGCATGGGATTTGAAGTCACACTCCAGGATCAAATCCTGCTCCATCACTAAATCGTTGTGTGATCTTAGGCAATTCACTTGACCTCTTTGAACTTCAAACTTTGAAATGAGATTATAGTACCTAACTCAGAGGACTGTAGTCAGTATTAAAGGTGAGAATATAAGACATTTAGTACAATGCTAAGCACGTGGGAAGTGTCTGATAAATGTTCACAGTCTCATTTCATGGATGAAGATACTGAGAATAAGAGAGGATATTTACTTGTCTGAGATCACACAGAAAGCTGATAACCCAAGTCCAATACTCCTTCCAGTTATACTGACACACATCAAGGTAATTTCACCACATTTTTAAATGAATTTTGTTATGTATATTTAAAGTACACAACATGATGTTATGAGATACATATAGATAGTAAAATAATTACATTTGAATGAATGAAATTAACAAATTATATTAATAATCTCACATAGTTATACATTTTTTTTGTGTGGCAAGAACAACTACAATGTACTCATTTACCACAAATCCTGGATATAGTATGCTATCATTAACTACAAATACACTATCATCAACTGTCCTCACATTGTACATTATATTGCTATATCTGTTCATCTATTTGTTCATCTGTTTTCATCTATCATATATTTACTACTTTGTATCCTTTGACCTATATCTCCCATTTTCTTCACTCATCCCATCCTGCCCCTGGTGCTATCATTTGAATATTTGTCTCCTCTGAAACATATGTTAAAACTTAATCCCCCATGTGTCAATATTTACAGGTGGGCCTTTAAGAAGTGGTTGGATCCGAGGGCTCTGCCCTCATAATCCATTCATTAATTAATGAACTAATGGGTTAATGGATTAATGGATTATCATGGGAGTGAGACTGGTGGCTTTATAAGAAGTGGAAGCGAGACCTGAGTTAGCACACTCAGCCCGCTTGCCATGTGATGCCTGGTGCCGAGACTTTGTAGAGTCCCCACCAGCAAAAAGCCTTTCACCATATGTGACTCCTTGACCTTGGACCTCTCAACCTCTATAATTGTAAGAAATAAATTCCTTTTCTTCATAAATTACTGAAGTTTCAGATATTCCGTAAAAATCAACAGAAAATGGACTAGACACTATGTAACCATGTTTTATTCTCTCTCTCTTGATAGAGACATACTAGACTGTTTTTTTAGATTCCACATGAAAGTGAGATCATGCAATGTTTTCTTTCTGTGTCTGGTTTATTTTACTTAGTATAATGTCATCCAGTTCATCTATGTTGGACAAATGTCAGGAAAGTCTCAGTTTTGAAAACTGAAGCACACTTTCTTTGTCAATTTTTCTATCAGTGTTTTCATATGTTGGCTATTGTGAACAATGCTGCAATGATCATGGGGCTGCGTTATCTTCAAGAGGTGGTGATTTCATTTCCTTTGGGTATATACCCAGAACAGGAATTACTGGGTCATATGGTACCTCTGTTTTTAATTTCTTTAGGAACCTCCATACCGTTTTCCATAATGGTTGCACAAATCTACATGCCCACTAACAGTGTACAAGGGTTCCCTTTTTTTGCACACCCTTGCCAACAGTTGTTTTCCCTTGTCTGTTTATTAACAGCCATTCTAACAGGTGTAAAGTGATATAGTATTGTGGTTTTGACATGCATTTATCTGATGATTAGTGATGTTGAGCATCTTTTCATATCCTTGCTGGCCAATTTTATATTATCTTTGGAGAAACATTTAATCAGGTATTTTCTTCATGTTTTTTTTTTTGAAGAACAGAAAACAGCTTTATTGCTTATACATGACCAAGAAAAGATTAACATGGCAAAAAAAAAAAAAAAAAAAAAAAAAAGGTGTATTTCTTGTTCGCATGGGAGGAAGGGAAGGTCAGGAACCAAATAGGGCAAATTTCCTGGAGATGGCCTGTTCTATTGGCCCATTTTCCTGAATCCATGCTTAAAATCAGTACTTTCAGAGCACAGAAACAATGCATGCTAAAAAATATATGGCCAAAGCTCCTAACAAAGATTTAACTTGCTCTAGGAACAAAATAACTGTTTTAGATTAAGAGGTAGTAATTATAGACTATTCCCCTCCCTTTAGGCCCCCACTAATCCCAAAAATAAAAATACATGTTATACATATTCTTCACGTAATAACTGGGTTATATGTTTTCTTGCTATTGAGTTGTATGAGTTCTTTATAAATTTGGAGTATTGGCCCCTTGTTGAATAGATGGTTTGCAAATATTTTTTTCCGCAACTGTAGGTTGTCTTTTCATTTTATCAGTTGTTTTACTTGCTGTACATAAGCTCTTTAGCTTTATGCAGTTCTATTTATTTATTTATTTGCTTTATGAACATGAACTTTTGGTGTGATATTTAAAAAAATCATTGCCAAGGTCAATGTCAAGGACTCGTTCCCCCTAGGTTTTCTTCTAGAAGTTTTATGGTTTGAGGTCTTACGTTTTGGGCTTTCATCCATTTTGAGTTGATTTTTGTGTTTGTTGTAAGGTAAGGGTCTAATTTCCTTATTTTGTATGTGGAAAGCCAGCTTTTCCAGCATTAATTTTTTTAAAGAGACTATTATTTGCCCATTCTGTCTTCTTGATGCCCTTGCCAAAAATTAATTGACCATATACATTTAGATTTATTTCTGGGCTCTCTATTCTGTCTCCTTGATCTATGTGTCTGTTTTTATTCCAGTAGCATGTCACTATATTTCTGAAGTTGAGCCCTGTTCTTGGGCTCCCAACCCTACATGAGGATTCCTGGAGCTTTTAGGCCTGCCCTGAACCTAGACAGAATTCCCTTCATACTTGTGCGTTTGGGTGTTCATGTGTGTGTATCAGTGCACCTGTGTCTGTGTTCACAGATACCCATGACTCTGGATCCATCTCCTCAGTTCTCCTAAAGTAGAGCAGGGATACTTTGTTTTGCATTTTTTTGATGGAATTAAAGCCCTCTGTTTAAGGAAAAGAACAAACAGGCAAAACAAATTTAGACTTGGCACTTTTGCTATCATTTGCATTTAGAAGCTGAATAAATATTCTCTGCATGGAACATACAGAAGGATGTTTCAGGATCTGAGAGACTTGTAGGAGTGCCACACAGTGGTAGGTTCTTCTCAAAGTTGACTGTGGAACAGAATCACTTGAAAGGCTTGTTAAATAACAGATTGCTCTGCCCTATCCCCAGAATTTCTGATCTGGCAGGTCTGTAGCTGGACCTAGAATTTGCATTTCTAATAAGTTATCTGTTGCTGCTGATGCTGCTTGGCTGGTGATCACACTCTCAGAACCACTGCTTAGATCTTTACCCAGGAGTGCTTCCCAGCCTGAAGAATGATGATTCTGGGCAAGGAAAGCCTGCAGATTTAGTGTTTTCAGAATGAGTTCAACTGTCCCAAAAGTTCCAACAGAGAGGGGAAATACTTTATAAATGGGGTCGTGTTCCTGGATAAATCATATGATGACTTACTCTCTGAGACAAGTGCCACACTTGTTGAAAATATAAGAGTTATTTATCAGCTATGGGAAACTCAAATTTCATTTCAAAGGGCAGATTTTCTTTAGACAGATGGAAAGAGCATGAACTTTAGCCTTCTGTGCTCAAATTATGGTCTACAATTTATTTGCTTCAAAGCCTTGAGCAAAACTAGTTAATTTCTATAAACTTATCTAAAAATGGAAATATTAATACTTATTCTTGAAAGCCTCTTGTAAAGGCCTGATATAATGCTTGGCTAAGAGTAGAAACTGAATAAAAAGTAAATATTTGTGTTATTAATAAAAAGTGGCTATTTTCCTGTCATTTGCCTTTAGAGTGTTACATGAGAGGATGAGTCCATAATTGTCTACAAGCTAAACTCCCAAATATTCTTTCTCTTCAGTCTATCATTACAATTAAAATTCATGCAATTCAATTTAAATATCTTTATTGATTTAATGCCAAGTTAAATAGGATTGGTGGTTCTATAGATCATTCAATTCAGTGTGCACATGTTGCAGGCCAACAGATGAAAAAGAGTTAATTATATGGAAAAATGTTTTGATTTTTCAAAGACATGAAAAGCAGTATTCACGTGACCAGTTGTTCACATTTCTGAAGGTCAGAAAAAATACAGTAAAACAAAAACCAACATATTCAGAGAATTAGAAAATCTGATGAAAGGGATTCATATGATTATATACAAAAATATTCCTTATAAATTATGAATAATTTATGGGATTTTCAAGAGCATTTTTACCTATGTAGATTTTATGTCTAACGTAGTGACTGTAGTGCCTAATGCCTATGTAAGAAACAACTCTCCCAACTTCACTGATTTTTAGCTTGCCATTTAAAATATGGTGTCATAAATTGATGGCAGTTGTTTCTAGATATTGTGCTGGGTAAATGCTCAGTTATTGATAAATGCCAGTTGTGTTAGGTAAATGGTCACATAATTTAAATGGTCAGTCCTGTCTTTGATTTTTAAGAGTTTATTATTCTTGAAGTAGTGTCAGGGTTAATGCCAATGAACAACATTGAATTTAATTTCTTATTGCTAATTAGGTAACTCCTTGTGGATGATTATAAGTTCGTTGGTTAATTGATCCTATTTGACGGGCAATGTGATTCTACTGTCAAAGAAGTTACCTGTGGACTGAAGTAGGTTGCCTCAATAGAGCATCAGGTAACAATAATGTTGCCCACCTAATTAACCTCTAGAGAGAGCTGCAGCCATCACTTCCAGTCTGCTCCCCACCATGATGCCCTGCCGTTCAAAGATGAGCAAGTTTCTAGTGTGTAAAGGAATAGAATGGCATTCTCAAGGACACATGATTGAACACAAGGCTCAAGAGAAAAGCTTTAAGTGGAGAAACAAAAGAGTTTTATCTAAAACGTGAATGTGGCTTCCTCTTCCCTGAATTTGCTGTAGGTGGGTAGTTTATTATTTTCTTTAGTAGGACAGGACAGGGAATGAGTCTCTTAGGCCTATTCTTTTCAGGTCATACCTGACATTATTCAGTTTCATTTTGTGTACTCCTTTACTCTCCGAATACTAAGATCCAGGAAGTCCAAACCAGCGTGTGACTCTGGAGGAGAGGCGGATGTTCGAAGGTGACTTGAATTATCTGGAATATACAATGTGTGACACAGCATGTGATAAGCTAAATAGAAGACCAGCTGGTGGTATGAGTCCAAGGTCCATCCAAAAATAATGAATATACATTTGGGAACATACCACTTGAGAAACTTTTGTGATTGCTGGTAGCATAATAGCAATTGTTTCCATAGTCCAATAATGTCCTTCTATCTGTATGTCCTCTCATCACGGCTAGGGTTCATTAATAAAAATATCACCTTACTGTTACATGATACATTTGCTAACACTAAAAAGTACTTAAAGGCTAGGAGTGGTAGCTTATACTTGTAATCCCAGTGCTTTGGGAGGCCGAGGCAGGAGGATTTCTTGAGCCCAGGAGTTCCACGCTGCAATGAGCTATGATTATGCAACTGCACTCCAGCCTGAGTGACAGAGTAAGACACTGTCACAAAATGCTTTAAAGTACATTTAAATGTGTCATAAAATATATGAATTTATGTATAATGCTTTTACTTGCATAGTAGAATTTCAGGCTAAACAAAGCACTATTGATATTTGTTACGATTCAGCCACTTTGGGTTCTGTTTTTCTTTGGGCTCTAGAGCAAAAAAAAGTCTTCCCAGTCATTGTAGCCTGTGTGTGTGTGTGTGTGTGTGTGTGTGTGTGTGTGTATTATGTGCTTCCATTGTTATTAGTGTTTTGGACAAAAATGGTCATGACATTGACTTCTAAGTCATAGGATTAGAAGTGATCTATTTTTCCTCTCTGTTTTTATATCTTCCTCTCAAAAAATGAATTTTCACAATTATTATTTATTACTTTAAAACAAAGCAAAAATAATTTAAGGACATTCAACATTTAATTCGTACAACAACACTATTATATAAGTGAGAGTGATATTAATCTGTCTTTCAGTTTCTAATAGAATTAAATAATTTGAACTTAGGATCTTATTTTGCCAAACCAGGACTCAGACCCAGATTTTCTGACTAATCCGCCATGCCAAACTGGCCTAATTGTGATTTTTTTTTTTTTTTTGAGACGGAGTTTCACTCTTGTTACCCAGGCTGGAGTGCAATGGCGCGATCTCGGCTCACCGCAACCTCTGCCTCCTGGGTTCAGGCAATTCTCCTGCCTCAGCCTCCTGAGCAGCTGGGACTACAGGCGTGTGCCACCATGCCCAGCTAAAGTTTTGTATTTTTAGTAAAGACGGGGTTTCACCATGTTGATCAGGATGGTCTCGATCTCTTGACCTCGTGATCCACCCGCCTCGGCCTCCCAAAGTGCTGGGATTACAGGCATTAGCCACCGCGCCTGGCTGTGATTTTTTTTAAAGCAACAGCTGGTCTCCTTAATATTCACTTTCCTTCAGGACCGCACAGTCCCAGGGCCATTCCATAATGTTTCCTTCCAACATCTCACCAAGATAAATCCACTGGGACTTTATGGATATCTTTTAGCCAAAGACTGGGGAGAAATGGCCTGAGAGAAGGGGGCACCATAGGGATTATGAAAGAACTAACCTTTTCTTGCCTATCTTTTTAAAAAGTTACAATTTCTTATCTTTTAAAGCTGGATTTCATTGGGTACATTCACAAGGACTGGGAAGACTTATTAGAATTCAGTCCCTATTGTCTTCAGAAAGACAATTTACATATGGCACCAGCTCAGACATGCTTCTTCTAATTCATTTGAAGGGCACTGAAGGAGAGCAACAGGGTTTAATATTCACCTACAGTCTCACTTGTTAACGTGACTTTATGGTCTCATTTTGGCCTGGCTACATTCCAGAGGATTTACCAGAGTTCTTACAGAGAGGCCACTGTTTGAGTGAGGTGAAGGTGAGCCCAAAGCCAAAAATTGGATTTCTACTGGCCAAAGGATGTAGCTGACCAGGCAGAAATGGCCAACATCTAGGCTAGGGATCACTGCTCCTGCCACCATGGCTGTGTCAGTCATTCTTAATTAATTTCTTGGCTGAGTTTGCATATAGTCTCCGAACTATTATCACATCACTCTAGGAAATTACAACCAATGGACCATACTTGTCATGCAACAAGTTAAAACCTATTTGCTACCCCTGGAAATAGAGTGAGCATGGAATAGGCAAGTGCTTAGCTAAGACAGTCTGTGTGTATGTATTTGCAATACCACCACTATGTTCTATTTTATCTTATCATTTCAAGTTTACCACATTTTTCTTTGATTGTGTTTCAGTTTCTCTGGATTCTCATTAAATTGTCTCATGAGGAAGTGAATACAACATGTTGTTCCAAGAATGATCTGATTAGAGCGGAGAAAGCAGGATGCTCACCTTAGAAGGTTCTGTATCTATTGAAGCAGTAATATTTATTAACTCCTAGAACACGTGTTACTGTTGATCTATGTTTAGCCTACCCTACAAAAGAGTATTTAGATTAAAAAATGTTTTTTGAACACACATGTAGGATATATTTATCCCTATTCAATTTTATTATAACATTTGATCCATTAGCTCAACATTTGGCAGCCATTTGATGGAGAATTCCTTTGCAAGACATTTTCTCTTCCTGCAAGCTTTTCTCACCTACAGATGTGATTAGCAATGTCCTGTGTCCTCATTTATGAAAAATCTATGATAGTTAGCATTTCTACATCTCTGTAGAAGAAGAGAGTATAAGAAGTGCTTCTCATTCTCTGGTTAATTTCCACCCATTCTTCAGTTCTCATATTCTTTTCCCCAGGAAGACTTTCTTGACTCCCAGCTCTGCTTATTCACCAGGATGTGTGACCTTGATAGTTCAGGTGACTCATTTTGATTTGAAAGGTCAAGCATTAGATACTATCCAAAGTTTCATACATAAATCATAGAACTACATTGGTCTTAAAAACAAAACAAAAAACAAAACCCAAAACCCTATCATAACTACCAGAAGTCTTTATTGTTTAAATCCAAAGCAGTTTAAATAATGACTGAAAGAGGTTTTTTTATATGAAAATTATTTGCCACTTACAGCAAATTCAACCCAAGTTTTTCTTTCTCACTCTCCTTCCCTTTGCCTTCATTGACTTTGGTGAATGCTAGAAGCATATATATATATATATATATATATATATATATATATATATATAATCATCTCAGCTGCTAAATCAAGATAGAAAAGATCAGTACTTTCCTTCCCAGGGGATGCATCAACCATCATTAAAGATGCAGACAGCAAAACAGCAATTTGAGCCTCAGAGAGCAGGTTGGAAAAGAATAATTTACAGTTGTGTTTCTGCTGCTGGCATTACTCTAAATCACACCAAGTCCCTTCATTTCTTAGGCATGCTTTCAGTCTTGAATCAGATCAAGCCTATCACGGTATATGTTGCCTCTTTTTCTGCAAATAACATTTTATTTTTCAGAAATCTAGGGCTAAGAAAAAAATGAAAGTTTCCTAATATGATGTAAATGGCTTATCTGCACTTGGACCATGGGCAGAGGAAAAGCAGGGAGGTTGAATGTGAAGGCAGGACTTATGACTTGGAGAGGGAGAACAAAAGTCTCTTTTCCTCCTTTTCATTTTCAGAAAGCCTCAATCAATATCCCACTTGTAACTGCACCAAGGGGCATAGGAGAAGAGAATCCAATAAAAATGCATTAAAACCGTTTAAGTTTGACAGAGTGCAAAGGCAGTTGTGTTCTTGACATTGAATTTATTATATCACAACAATGATTTCAAATTTCCTGGACAGAAGGGATCCTGGAGTAGAAGAGGTTTGTGTCAGTTTAGCATTGTCCTTTGTCTTCCCAGAATTTTATGTTTTTTTTTTTTTTTAAATGATAGCTTATGATTTGGCTGAAATTATCAATAATAATATTGCTTTGGAAGTTCTGTGAGCCTTCAATATAGATACATAGAATGTGGAAACGAACTAGACCACCATTATCCATTTTTAAAATGAAGATTTTGAGATTTAGATTGGAGAATACCAAGCCAGCTAAGGGCAGATCTGGGTCTAGCAAAGTTCTGCTGGGTCTTTGTCCCGAATTCAACCTCCGGGTAAATCTTTTTCCATCTGGCCATGTCCACATGAGGTCATCAGCTGTGTGTCATCACTGCCATGGATAGTCCACGATTCTAGGACAGGAGCCCCAGGAGGCAGGGTAGCCTGTCCTGAGCAGGACATAATATATCTCACAGGCTCACAGTCTCTGGATTCATGGATTTATTCTGAATTGAACATTTTTTTTTAGACAAAAGACCTCACGGTTTTAGAAAGTTAAAAAAGGAAAAAAACAAAACAGGCTTGGAAAGTAGAATAACACATGGAAACAATGAGTGAACATTTTGCTTTGATGATGTCAAGGGCACTTTTAAGTGCTTAGACAAAGTTCTTTTACTGTGAACACCAAGATACTTTTTATCTTTTGTCATTTATGCTAGTCCCATGTCTTTCCCCTTTTGGTCATGTGGATTGATTTTTAGTCTGTGATTCAGGGCAAGTATGAGTTAATGAGATCACCTGCCACCACTAAGATTAATAGATGCCTGTTTTCAAAAGAAGAAAGTACATTTTTCAGTAATCAATTCGTTTAGCTCATTTCTCTCTGCCCCCCACACCCCACTCATTCTTTGCAGGATTCTGTGATATACAATGTTGGTGTCCTTGTATATTAAGATACTGTTAGTTGGCCTGATTTGAGAATCCTGTCCATAACTTTGGCCTCAGTAGCGCTATCTACAAACAAACTAAGCTATCCTATTTTTCTTCCTTTTCTGTTTTGAATTTTGAGTGACCGTCCTTGGTCTATGGTTACTGATTAAGGAGAATGAACCAGAAACACAAGCCAGAAGAGACCCATAAACCAGAGGTCAAACAGGCTAGAAGAGATCCACTGCCATTTAATCTGAGAGCTGTGGTTTCTGAGATGAAGATTGAGGCAGATAAGAACTGACACACGGCTCTGTCAATTGCTCCCTTCATGGGCAGAGTGCCAGTGTGTAGACCAGTGAGCCTCCTCCTCTGTTGTCACAGTCTGCACGTTCCCTACTCTGCTCCCCTGTCGACTTTAGTGCTATGAAACAAAGGTTCCCTAACACCAGGGAACTGCATGAATCCCTCTGAAGCTAGAATCCAAAGAAAGGAAGAACTCAAACAGAGTCCTGCAGAACGCCTGGCAGTCGCCTCAGCGCCTCTGTGCTGTCCTTTTCTATCATTTGAAGTGAGAGTGCCAGTCTGTTGAAACAAGTACAGGGAGTCTCTGAGAAATCAGTTTCTGCCAAACTCCCTGGTTAGGGTTCCATGGTTTCCAGGGCAGAGTCTCAGCAGAGATTTCTAAAGACACAGTCGCATCCTCCACCAGGTTTTGAAAAATCGTGCCATATTCTTAATATTCCAACAACTGTTCCTACTTCTGTAACCCAAATCTGGTGAATAAATCTGTTATTAATGTAAATGGCAAAATAGAGAGCTCAGCCTTTCTGGCGTTGTTTTGGGACCTCCAGACTAGCAAGATACAGTACAGATCCCATTTCTGTCTAGAAAACCAAGCACTTTTTTTTTTTTGTATGTAAAGCTACTTTGTAAATTCTCCAGTGCCAATTTTCATGACAAGAAAGAATAATTTTTTTTTTGTAGGAAAATGAGTAAAGTTCTTGTGCAAAGTTATCTTTTAAATGTCAGGATTTAAAAAATATCAAAGATAAGAAAGTAGTTTAAGAGGAGAAACTTATGAAACTTACAAAGCTTGCAGAATGTTAAAATGGTTTTGTTACAAGTTATGATTTTGTTTTCCTAAGTCTTACTGTTGAGGGTCTGGCTTTTGACATAAGGGACTCCTGGGTTTGACAAATATAATGGGACATGTAATGTTTACTGAAATTCATTCTATCTGTACCTTTAGGGTACAAACAGCAGCAGATATTTTAGATTATATTAGGAAACAGATCCACTATTTCATTCCTTTTTTTTCTCCATCTCCACATAGGCATGGCTATACATGTAACACACAAGCACGCATGCCTATCCATTCCAAGCAAATGTTTGAAGG
Organism: Sapajus apella; assembly: GCF_009761245.1. Classification (NCBI taxonomy): domain Eukaryota; kingdom Metazoa; phylum Chordata; class Mammalia; order Primates; family Cebidae; genus Sapajus; species Sapajus apella. The sequence continues at coordinate 20,404,904 of NW_022436954.1, forward strand.
AAAACATGACCTTGAAAATGAATTAAAAGGAAAGTATGTACATTGCAAATGTGATTTTGAATCTAGACACAAACAAGACCAGGCAATAGACAGTGTTCAGAAGATGTTGTTGTCAGTTAATTTTCTTCTATGATTATTCATTTCATAACTGCAAAAAATCATCACGGTCATCTCAGAGTTGAACAAATATAATGAAATCTTTTCATAGAGAGCATATATGATCCACAGTAGCAGCTGTTGCTTACATTTAGCAATTATATGCGTATTATTTAGTATTTATTAAACACTAATAGTAGCAGGGTGCTATCACATGAATGTTTTTACCTAGTACTTTTTCATCGAAGTTGCTATTAAATGGGCAAGAAAAAGCAGGCAGACAGAGAAAAAAGAGAAATACTTTTGGGAGAATGCTAAAATAGTTTTGTAAGGTTCAATAATACCTGATTTAATACAGTTGATTCTGGTCATGCTGGAAATGTCTTGAGGATAATGTATCTTGATGGGGAGGATACATTTACAGGAAATAATGAGTCTTAAATCCGTATGATAAAGCAAAAACAGGCCTCAAAATCAGATACATCATGAATTCGAATGTATTGACTCATGATTTGGAGGGCTCCATAGGTACCAAATAATTTAAATTCTTGATATTATAGAAGTTTTGAGAAACTTTTCTTCACCACTTAGTTTGACATAGCATGTAGGGGGCTGTTTCTTAGATCCTGCTTCACTGCACAGGGCAATGCAAATTTTACTCCACTCGTAAATACTTTATGCCTAGGTCCAGCACAATATAGTAAGAGGAATTGATTTTGTACTATCAGACCCTCTAAACGTATCTCAGATTTCTCTCCTGTTCCCAACTCAGAATCACACATTTCTAATCTTGGGGGCTGGGGGCTGGGGACTGAGGAGGGGCATTGGTTAGCTAGTCTTTTCTCTTCTAAGATTTCATGGAAATTTATCTAGTCCTGATTTGCCACCTTCTCTAGCTCCTGATCTTCTAACTCCCAAAGATTCTCCTTGCCTAATAATTCCTCCATAGAATTCTGGCTTCTCTACCTCCTAGATGTGTAATCTTAATCAACTTCTCTAAAATCCTGCTGTCTCATGGGGGAAATTGCTAGAGTAACTCCTGCCTCATCAGGAAATTGTGAGTATGAATGAACATATCTGGAAGAGAGGAGATTTTCAATAAATGTTAATCTTTCCTTTTTACTCCCCATCCTCTGTCCTGAAATATGTCATTTGGGGACCAGAGGGTTTGTAAGAGAAAAGGACCTGCAGTACCTCCTCCGGCTGGTCAGTTCTAGGAATGTCTCTTCTCAGGATAGTCCCATAATTCAGCATTGTAGATATTCTTTGAAAATAAATACTAACTTATTCATTAAAGTTATTCATATCATGTATGCACAAAACAGTAGGATAGGTACTATAAAGAAAGATGACTTGTACCCTCAAGTAACTTAAAATATGGGCGAGAAAGGAAGACACATTAACAAAACTATAATATGAAAAATATAAGTGCAGTGTTCAGCAAAGTTTCAGGATTTAAAATCTACACTCAAGAATCAGTTGCATTTCTATATACTAACAATGAAAAGTCTGAAAAGGAAATTAAGAAAATTTGATTTATAATAAAGTTTTAAAAATATTTGGGAATTAATTTAACCAAGGAGAGAAAGGACTTATACACCAAAAGCAAAATAAATATTGCTGAAAGAAATTAAAGAAGACGGCCGGGCGCGGTGGCCCACGCCTGTAATCCCAGCACTTTGGGAGGCCGAGGCGGGTGGATCACGAGGTCAAGAGATCGAGACCATCCTGGTCAACATAGTGAAACCCCTCTCCAAAGAGATATATACCTTCATCCTCATCACATTACAATGACATATTTTTTACAGAAATAGAAAAATCCTAAAATTCATACAAAATCTCAAGAGACGCCTGAATAGCCAGAACAATCTTGAAAAAAAATAACAAATTTGGAGGAATCACAATTCCTGACTTCCAAACTTAGTACAAAGCTATAGTAATAAAAGTATTCTGGAATTGGTGCAAAGAGAGACATATAGACCAACTGAGCAGAATACAATACCCAGAAATAAACCCTCACATATGTGGTCAAATGATTTTCAGCAGGGTGCTAAGATCATTCAGTGGGGGAAAGGTCAGTCTTTTCAACAAAAAGCACTAAAAGAACTGGTTATCCACATGCAAAAGAATGAATTTGTACCCTTAGCTTATGCTGTATATAAAAATAAACTCAAAATGAATCAGATACCTAAATTTAAGCGCTAAAGCTATAAAACTCTTGGAGAAAAAACATGGAGGACAATCTTTATGACACTGGATTTGGCAATGATTTCTCGGATACGATGCTTAAAGTGCAGGCAACAAAATAAAAAAATAGATAAATTGGATCTCATCAAAATTAAACATTTTGTGCTTCCAAGGACATCATCAACAGGGTTAAAAGGTAATGCACAGAATGGAAGAAAATACTTGAAAATCATATGTCTGATAAGGGGTTAATATCCAGACTGTATAAAGAATCTTACAACTCAAGAACAACAAAAAACCTTGTTTAAAAGTGAGCAAAGGACTAGAGTAGAAATTTCTCCCAAAAAAGATATACAGGCAGGCAATAAGCATATGAAAGGATGCTCTATGTCACTATCATTAGGAAAACGCAAATAAAAACCATAATAAGATCTACTTCACACCCACTAGAATGGTTATTACAAAAAAAAATGAACAAACGAAAAACAGAAATTAAAAAGTGGTGGTGAGGACAAGGAAAAATTGTTAATACCTTTACTGCTAGTGGGAATCTGAAATGAGGTAGTCACTGCAGAAAACAGAATGGTGATTTCTCAAAAAATTATACACAAAATTGTCATGTTATACAGAAATGCCACTTCTAGGTATATACCCAAAAGTATGGGAAACAAGAAATCAAACAGATATTTTTATACTCATGTTCATGGAAGCATTATTTCCAATAATTGAAAAGTGGAAACATCCCCAGAGTCATTGAAGGATGAATGGATAAATTAAATATGCTGTATACATACAATGGAGTATTAGCTTCAAAAATGAATGAAAGCCTCATGTACTACAATATGGATGAACTTTAACAACGTTATGCCAAGTGAAATAAGATAGATACAAAGGACAAATATCATATGATTCAATTATATGAGGTACCTAGTGCAGTCAAATTCATAGAGACAGAAGAAACGGTAGATGGGAAGGGCTGGGAGTGGGATAAATGGGAAGGTATTGTTTAATGGGTACAGAGTTTCAGTTTGATATAGTGAAAAAGTTCTGGAAAGGGATGGTGGTAATGATTGTACAACCCTAGGAATGTGCTTAATGCTACTAAACTGTACACTTAAAAATGGTTAAAATGAGAAATTTTATGTTTTATGTATTTTATCATAATAAAAAGTATAGTATTAAAGAGATAAGCTAAGTCATGTGCAAACAAATGATATACTAATATTGACTAGGGGTGTCGGCAATACTTCTCAGAGGAGGCATTGCCTGAAAGGAATTTTGAAAGATTACAGGAGAAATGGATTTGAGCAGGTGACATTCCGAAAACATTTTTAAATAAATGATGAAAACACATAATGGAGGCCATATTTATTCTGCTGCTCAAATTGATTGCTGGGATGTGGTTTATGATATTAAAATATTTATGAATATATATTTAATTTCCATCCATCTCTTCCAAGAACCATAATACAAACTTTAATCAGCATTTTCCCTAACATTTGAAAGGCAATTATAAGACTATATTAACATTCATCTTACACGGGTTCTTTAGAAGGCTCAATTGGTTAGCATGGTTCTTAAATCATTAAGAAAGTGCACTGTGTGGTATCATAAACAGAGCTGGTCTTAATTCACCTTTTTTTTTTTTTTTTTATCAGTATAGCTGATACTGATCAGTTAATTGGAGTCTAGAGCTTTCAAAGCTGAGCGTGATTATGCAATAGCTTCTTTAATGTAAGGGGAGAAGAGGCCACATTCAACAAATGTTTACTGAACATCTAAGTACTAAGATATTGTGTTAGGCATTGGAGATTTTGTAGAAAACATACAGCACCACATGTTCACCATATAATTTGCATTCTATTGCAATAGAGGATTTAGTGGGAAGAAAGCTTGGTGAAAGGGGGCAGATGAGAGATGGTACTGCATGCAAGCCTAAAAAATTTAAACTTCAGGAAAGCATTGGGATCTTCCTTGTGGCTGTAATATAAAATATGAATTTTCAGGTAAGAGAAGTTTAGAGGAAGACAAGTTAGGACATGGTCAGGTTATACTAAATGAGAAGTAATGAAGACCTGGACTAAGGAAATGGTAGTGGATCACAGAAAGGAAGAGATTTCACAAATTGAATCAATCAGGAATATCAAAGGGATAGAGCGGGTGATTTAAAGATAAAAGGACTCTAATGATTTTAGACTGGATGCCTGGGAAGAATCAGGAGTCCAGTCTTTAGGTATAGCTTCCTCTTTGGAAGTCCAATGAGCTCCTGAAGGAAACCTCAATCATTTATAATAATGGGCAAAGAGAAAGCAACATGAAATCCTTTCTTAAAGTTAGGCAGAAGCTTCAATGAAGGTGCCTTCTAGAATTCTATTTATAGAGTTCTATCATTTAACTACGAACTACTTATTGTAGTAAAAGGTTATTTCTTTGACTCTTTCCACATGTTGTTACTTCTCTCATTATATTGCTAAACCTGTCTTGGGGGTTTAAATAAAAATTATATTTGATAAAAATAACTTGGTTTCATTCAAGGTATTTGATGACTAACTTGGCCAGTGTTGTGAGATCACATTCTTTGCAAGATGACAAATCAATCAGAGAATTGTGTCTGGCTCTTGTATGATAATTAGGTAATTTCTTTAATCCAACTCTGGGAAAATGTTTTAGATAAGCAAATAATGAATTCAGACCACCTCTTTATATCACATAGTGTGCTTGCTTAATGATTTAACAGCCATGCTAAATAATCGAGCCTTTTAAAAAAGTTATGTAAGATGAATGTTAATATGATTTCATAATTGCCTTTCAAATGTTAGGGAAAATGCTGATTAAAGTTTACATTATGGTTCCTGGTAGAGATGGATGAAATTAAGTATATATTTATAGATTCCTACAATCAACTTGAGCAGCAGAATAAATATGGCCTCCATTACTTTAAAGGTTTTCATTGTTTATTTTAAAATGTCCTTGGATTGTCCCCTGCTCAACTCCATTTCTCCTCTTCTTTTACAGTAAGTCTCTGTGGTTAGTGACTAATGATGATGCTACCAGCTCTGTGGGTAATGGGTAAATATGAATTACTGGGACTTGTTACTTCAGCTCTTCTGACTTAGTAAGAACAAGTTAGTTCTTAGTAAGAGCTTGTTACTTAAGTTTCTCTGACTGTCACTATTCAGTGTTTAGTGACTTAGTAAAAATTAGTACCAGAGAGGGAGTCAGTGGACTTAATTCTGTTGTTGGTTTTGCCTTTGTTTGCTCTTCAGCAAGTTATAAAATCTGCATGGGCCTCAGTTTTCCTACTTGCAAAATGAAAGAACAGATGATCTCTTTGACGGGGCACAAACTATGAATACAGTGACTACAAACAGATGTGGCATGGCTAAGAGTGAGATCTAGATTTTTAAAAACCTGTCAGGTAACTTTACACTGAGCATACTTGGCCTCAGAGTTCTGCTTTTAAGCTATTAGACTGCAGCCTTCCTGATTTGAGAAACTATATTTATTTTTTTGTCTTGTATTCCCAGTGTCTGTGTCATAATATACACTCTTCTGATTTTCATTCAACAATAATTTATTGGGCTTTCTTGTTTTTCCTCAATGGTAGAGCCAATATTTAAGAATACAAGCTCTGGAATAAGACTGATTACTTGATATGAATGCTGGCTTGTTACCTACTGGATGTGTGACATTTTACTGTTAACTTCTCTATGACTCAGTTTTCTCATCTGTGAGATGAAAGTAATAAAGCTCTTATTATGAAGTTATTTTGATGATTAAGGCATTATTTCTATAAAGCTTTTCATACAGTATCTGGCACAGAGTAGTTGCTTAATCTTTTTTTTTGGACATGATGGTGATGATAAGGAGGAAGAGGAAGAGGAAAAAAGAGGGGGAGATTTATTGGGGGTGAAGTAAATATTTATTAAATAAAACTCTTAAATATTTATCTCCATCTATACTAGTGTTATCTTGACTACTGATCCTCCTGAGGGTTATGATGACTTTGTCACTTGACACTCATCTATGTTCACGATTTCTTGATTTGGTACATGGGTAGGCAAATGACTTTCCTGGTTCAACTCTGATCTCTTTTGCCTCCCTTGGCTTTTATATTTGTTTGCATTTTTTAAAAGTCAGAATTGTACATGCCCATAGCTTAAAGAGGCAAATAGTTTTACTATTCCTGTTATTAAAAACAATAATCCTTTAAGTCATTCTTTCATTTCCTATTCCCCACAGGCAATCAATTTCAACTGTTTAAGCTGATCCTTTTAGCACTTTCATATCTTTAAATAACTTGTTTTATTGCAGTTTCTTGATTTTCTACTTTTAGGTATACTCTGTGGATTTAACTCTCTTTGACCATTGCCATATCACAGGTACATGCACATTTCTTATCTCTGCATCCTCCTCAATATGTACTATCAAAATTGTACTCTTCAGTGTTTATACTGAACCACCACTATTCAGTATTTACAACTGATATCATTTGGCTGTGTCCTCACCCAAATCTCACCTTGAGTTGTAGTAATCCCATGTGTCAAGGGTGGGGCCAGGTGGAGATAATTGAATCATGGGGGCAGTTTCTCTCATAATATTCTCATTGTAATGAATGAGTCTCATGAGATCTGTTGGTTATATAAACAGGAATCCCCTGCACAAGCTGTCTTGCCTGCTGCCATGTAAGATGTGAATTTGTTCCTCATTCACCTTCTATCATGATTGTGAAGCCTCCCCAGCCATGTGCAACTTTGAGTCAATTAAATCTCTATTTTTAAAAAATGAATTACCCAGCCTCAGGTATGTCTTATTAGAGGCATGAGAACAGATTAATACAACAATACTATGAATATGTAAATTAAATGTACAGTTGAGACATATACATGATTTATATCCTTTCCTACTTAACATTTTTCCCCTTGACTTAGTAATTGTCTTTTTTTGGTTACCTTCTTTCATCCAGTTGTTTTCTATGACTACGTAGTTAACTCATCCCATATACTTCTCCCGTTGAGAGAATCTCCTCTGAATATGTTCAAATACATGGATAATTAGTTTTAGTCTTATTTCTGGAAAGGTTTTTCCCCAAACCTTCAGAGCAATGTTCTCCCCAGATGTCATGTTGGGTTCTTCTTTCACCACTAATCTGTTATTCTTTTGTCCTCTTTTATTAATTCCACATATTTCTTTTGCGTGGTTTACTTTCTCAGGTTGGTGAAGTGTGGCCTCCAGTAATTTCCAGAGGAATAGAGCACAGAAAGTCCATTTTTGAAAATGTGCATGTCCAGAAACATCCTCATAATATCCACATTTAGTTGATAATATGGCTAGATATATAATGCTAAGTTGGAAGTTGTTTTTTTTTTTTCCTGGAGTTTGAAGAATTACTTCATTCTATCTTTCAGCTTCTAGTGTTTCTGTTGGGAAGTTCAATGTTATTCTAATTCTAGACTCTTCATAGGAAAGCTTTCTTCTCTTCTCTCTCAAAGATGTCAGGATGCCTTCTTTATTCCCAGTGTTCTGAAACTTGATGATGCTATATCTTGGAATGGGTATATTTTCATTTACTGTGTTGGTCACATGATAGCCCATTAACTCTGTATACTGATTGCCTCCAGTTCTGGAAAATTTTATTTGATAATCCATCTCTTTCTCTCTTCGCTTGTTTCTGGAACATCTATTATTCAGAAATTGAACCTATTGAATAGGCTCTCTAGTTTTTAACATTTTTTTCTATTTTCCATTTCTTTGCCTCCTTGCTTTCTTTTTTAATTTTCCAATTATTCCATTGATTGGTTTGTATTTCAGCTATGTTATTTTTATTTCAAAAGACTTTATTTTAAAATGTTCTTGCATTTTATCATTTTATACCACCCGTTTCTTGATTTATCAATGCAATATCTGCTCTCATAAGCTCGTGATTTAATGCTAGGATTTTGTTTACTAGTTTGTTTGGTCCCCACGTCCCTCATTTCTTAGTCTTCTTTAAAGTGCTTTTTTCCCCTCTTGTCTGTTTTGGGCTCTGTTGGCTATTTTAGACTCATGCCACTAAGTCAGTGATCATGCACTGTCTGCTTATATCGAAGAGTAGGACATTGCAGGGCACAGTGGCTCACACATGGAATTCCAGTACTTTGGGAGGCTGAGGTGGGAGGATCATTTGAGCCCAGAAGTTTGAGGTTATAGTGAACTATGACGGAGTCACTGCACTTACACCTGGGCAACAGAGAGACCCTGTCTCTTAAAAAAATTTTTTTTTAAGTAAAACATTGAGAAGTTAATTAGACAGCTCTCTCTATATAAATTAGGTTTGTCAAATCTGGATTTCAATATAGGGCTATTTGTCTGAGGTATTTTTTGGGTAACTTCCCATTTCCATATTTCTAGTTCTTATCTTTTGGGCTGGACATATTTCTCAGCAAAAGATATTCTAGTCTTCTGCTTAATGGGGATATGGCTGGCTTCCATCATTATAGAAGAGTTAGAGGCAGAAAAAAAATTGGGGGTCACAAAATTCACTATGAACGCTTTTACTCTTTCATACTCCCACTTCACTGTGGTAGTCCTGACTTTACCATACCTCAGGACTCTGAGACCGAGCACCAAGTCACTTAGTATTTTCAGAGACTAAACCTTAATTTTGTATTGAGATAAGAGAGGAAATCTTGGGGTATATAACGGATGTTTAAACATATTTTCAACCATATCTTCCTTTTGTTACCTCCATTTTTATCCCTATGTCCAAGGATACCTAGTGCTGCCAATTTCTGAGCCTTCGTGGAGGATTCTGTGGTACAAAATACGTTTCTTGTTTTCCTACTGTGGGCTAAATCCCCACTGTGCGCTAAATCAGTTTTCTATCACCCATTGACTTTTCAGCTTCTACATTATGTAATTGTATTGCTGTTATCTCTTCTTTCATTTTATGTGTTCTTGTAGGTTTATGCCTCTTAAATATCTTTTTATTGTTGTTTTAATGCAATTTCAGGAGTGAGCAGAGGTTATTGCTTGAGTTCAGTCAGTTGTTTTACCTGGAAAACCGTGTTATATATTCTTCCCTTACTGTTGCATTCAATCTGTGAGTCTCTTCAGGGTAGCCTCAACTTGCATAATTCTTGCCTAAGACATCAGAACCTTATAACCTTTTGCTAACCTGTCCTTTCAGCTTTGAACATTGTAGCATTATAATTTTCTTAACATCTTCTGTGTGCCTCAAACAAAACATGTACATAGAATCTGTCTTCATTTATCACATGCATTTACTCCAGAGTTTCCTCTAGCTGGTGAATGGCAGAGGGTCTACATGTCAAAACTGGCTAAAGGAAAACCCTCATTGGATCACGTTTTCTTTTCATCAGTTTTGCACAATGGAAAAGTCACTGTTCATCTGAGTGAATTCAGCTCTATCAATTTGGGCTCTTTCTGGGTTTAGAGAATATACAATTTATACCACTTTCAGTATTTATTGGTTCACAACATTAGAAGGTTTAGGGTAGCTCTGGTGTTAGTCTTGGTTGGGTTCAGAGCTCAGATGACATTGGATTGCATTTTATTTTCATCTTTTTTCTATTATGTTTATGTTATTATTAGAATCCACATAGTCATTTCACGAAAGCTTGGGATTATGCCCTTTTAGGTTTCAGTCCTGACCAAGGGAGGTTTCTTGGAAAGCATGCCTTGGAGGCTCCAGCCAGGGCACATAAACTAGTGCTGACTGGCCTCAGATTGGATTAAGTGCCTCCCATAACCTATCTCTAATGGTCTGAGCACCAGTCACCCTTGTTACCCTCTGGTAAGACACACTAACCTTTTGCTGCCCTGGAATGTAGCCCAGGGTCTCATGTGATATCATCCTTCTTGTCAGAGTTGATTGAGCCAGATGAGCATGGCTATTCCAAGATGAGCCAATGAGACAATTGTTCTCTCTTTAAATGTGGAATTAGAGCAAAGAGCAATTGAGAAAGTAGCTGTGGGAGGTGAACCAGTATGCATATAGAGACCCTTGGACTGAGAGAGCATTTTGTGTTGATCTGTGCCAGTGATCTAGCTAAGAATAATGAGTCTGCAGAGACGGAGATAAGTGAAGTAGATACACACCAAGGAGGAGGAACCAGAAGGCCACAGAGGGGTGGAGGAGAGAAAAGAGAAAGAAGGAAACTTTGGTATCTGACAGATTTTCAGATGGTGGTGTTTTTGTGTGTCTCAGACTTTCCTTCCCTTCTGTAACATACCTCTGTACCCCTACAGTAAATTTCTATTAAGTTTGGGTGTTGAAATGATGGATTCATAAGACAGAAATCCAGAAGAGTAAACAAATATAATGTTAAAAATAATTTAAAATATTTACTCTATATTTATAGTATATGTATAAAAATTATACTTAAAAAGTAAATATGTCTTAAACGTACTATGCCCTCAACACATTATTATTGTTATCTAGTGATAGTGATTATATTACTACATTTAACCATCCCAACAACCCTATGTGGTATTGCTGCTCTTACGCCTATTTTACAATTCAGAAACCAAAGTATGGGGAGGTTAATAAAGTTATTCCCTTTCAGAGAGTAACAAATCTGAGTGTTGAACTGAAGTAAGCATTCTTAGAGCTGAATGCTAGTGTCAATGTACTACTACCTTAAGAAAGATGATGAGAAATTGTATTTATAGTTACTTTGACATTTTTAGGATATGGAATGTTATCTCCCAAAGTACTTAATAAATCCTTTACAGTTAAAAAAAAAAAGAAAATGACGGTCTTATTCATTCATTGGTATTCACTATACCTTAGACACAGGCTCACTTGATCTTATTTGACTATCCTAATGTACACAGACTAGCAATACTGTCCCTCTATTGAGATAAAAAGGCTGAGTTTTAAAGTATTTAGATAATTTTCCCAAGCTGTCCAGCTTACATATCAGAGCTAGGAGTTCAACCCAAGTTACATTTTTTTCCTATCCTACTCTGAGCTACATTTAAGCTGCGTTGATATTTTTTTATTTTCTGGATGAGCATCTAAGTGGCATATCATTTATAACATTTTTAATCCTTATTAGCAGAAAATCCTGAGTGCTTCTCTGCTTGACAAAACTAAGAAAGTAGAAAATTAATGAGAGACCATAGAACATGAATTGACTGTCCAGGCTTTTGAGAAGCTGTTGTACTTGTTTCTGACAGAAGATTGGAAGCAAAGAGAAAGTTGGTGTCAGGAACAGAGGCACGAACATTCTGCAGGGCATCTTTCTTACCAAAATTAAAGTCCAGAGAGAATGAGGGTGGAGGAGTTATGTGAGTGAGCACACACGTTAGACAGGCCTGGGTTTTATACTGGTTTTACTATTAATTAGCTGCATGAACTTGAGCTTATTTCTTAACCAGGGTGAGCTTACTTTTTCTTCATAGAATGGAAGTAAAAAATGTGCTGAGCTCATATGGTTACTGTGATAATAGAAAAGCACTCAAGACGGTGCTTAGCACTTAGCAAGGGGTCAGTAATTGTTAGCTATTATTAATAATATAATTCAGATACAAACAGTAGGGATTTTGTTGAGTCTTAGAATTTCACATGTCTATATCTTTTCTAGAAATCAGATTCCAATCTCCAAACTGAAGAAGGGCTTCTTCCTCCCCTCTTCTTGTGCATGCCTGTATCATGTTTCTCTCTCCCTCAGCCTCTACCCTCACCTATACTACATGCATATCTTAGCTCCAGGTTCTCTGTTTTGACCTTTTCTTAATAAGATAATTTTACTCTTTGATATTATCCTTGGGTGCATGGTGAAATCTTCATCTGAAATGAAAGTTTGATTGCAACCATTATCAATATCTTAGACCCTAAATCACCTTTGAGCGATTACACATCCACAGGAATCCAATTGATGATATTGCAGCTTTGCTGAATTTATCATATGGCTGATACTGGGTAGGTATTTGTCTTATTGGTCATGGAAGTCAGGTGGGAGTGAGTGAGGAGAATATCAGGTTGAAGGATGCCTTTTGATTCCCATGCTCCAAGTCAAAATATATTTTTCCTGCGTAACTCAAGGGGATGTTTTTCTAGGCACCAGGTTAGCATTCTGTCTTGTAGTGGACATCATAGAAACATGGAATGTGAGAACTACGAAGAGGGATCTCTAAGATCCTTGTCCCTGGAATGCTAGTGTTCCTTGGATGTTCCCTAAAAGCAAGGACATGTGTCAGGGAGTGGGCTCGCAGTCTATTTATTCCTTATAGTTTCCACTTTTTTAATCTATTGGGATTCAGTAGAAAGACTTTAAGAATACAGCTAATTATTAAACAAAATGTTACAAAAACCCCTAGCTGCTCAACAGTTTTCAGAGAATTGAGGTCAGAAAGATAAAATTAGCTATTTTTAACTTACACAACAGATATGAATGGAGAATCTTCTGAATTCTAGGCATTGAGCTAGATTCTAGAGATACAGTGATATACTCAAAATAGAACAGATTTGTATTAAGGCACTGGCTTACAGAATTACTGATGACCTTGTCTATCCATTCTGTACAGCAGAATTTTTCTTGTTAATATAAATTGGGTTTATCTGGCCACCTTTCTTGTCAGCTTGCTTAGGAATATTCCTTGAGGTTTTATTTGATGAAGTTCTAATCAGAATTCCTTGTTTTTGTTTATTTCCATCTTATTCTCTAGTTTCTTAGGAAAAGCATTGGCAATAAGAGGTAGAGACAATAGTTGTAAGGGTTTTGGTTAGTGTGGGGAATGTGTATTTAAAATTTAGCAGGAAGATGTGACTCAGTGAAACCCAGGAGTAGCTATTCCCTTTTGGAGAAGGTATTAAGGTTACGGTTGACCTCACCCCAGGGGAGGATTCTCATGCTTGCCCAAACTATTCTTAACATTACTGTATTACAGAATTTACTGTTTTAGGTTAGCTTAAAAACAAATAGAAACACCTGTACAATTACTCCATGACCACAAATGTGATTTTTGCCTTGAACTGCTGCGTTCTGACAAAGCCCCCTGCCAGCTGTAGTTGAGGAGAAACTGCTTGTCCTACTTTCAATTTAAATCCTTTTCTTTTATCAGCCTGATCCTAAGAGTCCTTCTCTTTGTCCCTGTTTTGCATCTTACTATGGTTACTGACAATTCTCACTGGACTTGATCATTTCCTTTCCAATGGGGTAGTTAATTTGGTTGCAGGTGGTTCTTAGTTGCTGTGTAGTTATTCAAAGTTTGAATTTTAAAAGTATGAATTCTTTATTAGCTAGCCCCACTTCTTTTCCCATCCTATGTGATATTGGACCTCAAAGGGTATAGCCTTCTTCTAGTTCATTGAACCTTTTTGCTAAAGGTGCTTTGGAAGTTCTGGGACTATAAGGGCAAAAGGTGAGTAGAGATAAGTTAAAGAGGGAGGATTATATCACAACAGATCGTCTCGGCTTTTGGCCAGTGAAAAGAAACCTGGAGCCTGAGGACGAACAAAGTTTTTCTTCTTATTACTAAACACATAACATCATTCCATGATTACTTCTTGTGCCCTCTCTGGCACGTCATTTCTGTGAGAGCAGCTTGGGAACTTGCTTTACTATTACACACACACCGATGTATAGGCTACAGAAGAGATCTTAGTTTTTTTTTTTTTTTTTTTTTTTTTTTTTAAATAGAAATGAAGTCTAAATAGGTGTTGTTTCCTTCATAGTCTGAAAACTCTCTGTTCCCTACTGTTACAGCCCAGATAAGAAGACTCATCACACAATACATACTGTTTGAAGCTACACATTATTATCGTCTTGTCTATTTCAGATACATTTGACCTTCATTTATACAAAGGAAATGAGTTGGTTTCAAAGTCACAATGACAGCTGAACATTAAAACAATTTCAAGGCATTGTGATGTGGAGAGTCAAAAGGAGAGATATCGGAGGCAGAATTTGTGGGTGACTGACAATAGTGCTGAGGTCACAGGGACTGATTTTGCAAAGTAATTCTAGAGATATGGGAACTGCTTTGCTTAGAATCAGTCAGGTAAAAGTCCATGAAACATTAATAGTCCGGGTTCAGAAGGACAGGAGATTATTGCCCATACTCAACTTCTCTGTAAAAAAAAAAAAAAAAAAAAAAAAAGCTGTGTGTTTTCTCCATAATAATTATTTTACCATATTGACAAATATGTCGTTTCTGCTTGTATCCATTATATCAAAGATAAATTACTAAAGTCTGTTTAAAAGAAATAAAAAAGAGCTGAAATTTGATATTCTCTAATACATTGTATGGCTCTATCTGTATATCTATATCTATATTTGAATCCATATATTTCTTTATCTATATTTATCTCAAAGATAACGCACTAGCACAGACAGAATGAGATAATCCAGATGGATCGACTTAGCTGGGGCTTTCATTCTTGCTGGTTTAGTACCAAAAGTTACCTTTCACCACAAAATGTCTTGATCATTGAGTTGAACATCTTCCATCACTTGAGAAAATATTAGATTTTTAAATTTTAATGTGGGAGACAGTGTGTTAGAGTAAAATAGACCTGCATCTTTAGGGTGTGGCAGAGTAAAACAGACTTGCATCTTTAGGATTATTTATCCTGGGCTGAAACCCTAGATTATTCCCTTCATTGACTGTACGACCTTGGGAAAACTGCTTTCCTGAGCCTGATTTCTCATGTGTAAGATGGGAATATTACTGACATTGTAAGTTGATTGTAAACTTTAGAAGAAAATCAGGATGCTTCAGAAAATAACAAGGGAACTGACAGCACAGAGTAAACGGCCCCTAGGGAACTGTTGCACTGAGCCTGATGAGTACGTGAAGGACTCAGGTGTTGCTTTCTCTTATTTTATCCAAATTGGTTTTCTTATTCTTTGCCATTGCTGGCTTTCTCAGCCACCTGCCTACATCAGCAGTGCAGTCCTCTTTACTGTGGCTTTGCATTTTAAGAACATACTATATTTTCTTAGGTTGGGGGTTAATTTAAGACAAAGTAGTTTCAAGAGCTCAGCAAATAACAGGATACTGAAGAAGGCAATGTAGTTACAAAAGCAAACATTAAATGACAAGAAAACAGAACACTAGAAATTTTCAGCCTGAATCAAAGCTTAGGCAGGGCAATTGTGAAAATACACCAGCTGATAGCAGAATGCAAAGATGCTGGAGTTGCTCGCCAGAATATTTTAAGTACCTGTTTAAACGTTTAATTACATGGAAGACCAGACTGTCCTTTTTGTCAACATTTGAAAACTGAAAATTTGCTTTCTCCTTTCCTTTTGGAACAATACCTGCCCATTCTGTATAAAATTAATTCAATCATAATTAAAATGCTGTCTCACCTAGGATAAAGCAAGTGCTCTAATAAGCTTAGGATGGGGAAGTTACCAGGAATATGGCCTTTATTTGAGTGATGTGTTTTTATTCTTAGAAAGATGAATGGTTGCTGTGAACCTGTGACAGAAAATGAACAGTCAGAATGACTCTCTTAAGAGGCAGGTCAAGTAAGAGTCCAACTTCTTTCATTCACCAGCGCAAATATATCCACGCTTTGCTTGTGTATTTATCATCTTTCACATTGGACTTTGTTAATGATTTCACCTATATCCCCAGAATTTATTGGATAAGGGAAGGAGATTGTGTCACTATAAGAGTAGACCTCTCTTTTCCAAAATACCCATGTTTGCTGTACAGTAGTCTCCCTCTTATCTGCAGTTTCGCTTTCTGAGGTTTCAGTTACCTGCCGTCTATTGCAGTCAGAAAATATTAAATGGAAAATTCCAAAAAGAAACAATTCATGAGTTTTTAAGTTGAGTAGCAAAATGAAATCTTTCCCCATCCTGCTTTGTCCCACCCAGGACTTGAATGATCCCCTTGTCTAGCATCTCCATGCTGTAGATACTACCCAGTCATTAGTCACTGACGTGCAACCATTGACATTGTTATGATCAAGGATCCAGGATCACCTGAAGCAGATGTTCCCCTCCTGATGTGCCATCAGAAGGTCCGTAGCAGCCTAGTGCTATGTTGTGATGCTTGCATCCTTCACATCATTTCATCTCATCATGTAGGCATTTTACCATCTCATATTATCTCAAGAAGAAACATGAGTACAGTGAAGTACAGTCAGGTATTTTGAGAGAGAGAAGACCATATTCCCATAACCTTTATTAAAGCATATTGTCATAACTGTTCTATTTTATTATTGTTGTTGTTAAGCTCTTCCTATACCTAATTTATAAATTAAACTGTATCATAGGTATGTATGTGCAAGCCTACCTTGGAGATATTGCAGGCTCTCTTCCTAACCACTGCAATAAAATGAGTATTGCAATAAAATCACTCACAGATTTTTTTTTTTGGTTTCCCAGTGCATATAAAAGTTATATTTGTAATATACTTTATTAAGTGTGCAGTAACATGTTTTAAAAGGGCATACTTTAATTAAAAAGATTTTTTTGTTTTTGCTTTAAGTGATGTAACTTCTTTGTTTCTCTCTCTCTCTCTCTCTCTGTCTGTCTTTTCTATTATACTCTAAGTTCTGGCATACATGTGCAAAACATGCAGGTTTGTTACATAGGTATACATGTGCCATGGTGGTTTGCTGCACCCATCAACCCATCATCTACTTTAGGTATTTCTCCTGATGCTATCCCTCTCCTAGCCCCCTAGCCTCTGACAGGCCTCAGTGTGTAATGTTTCCCTCCCTGTGTCCATGTGTTCTCATTGTTCGACTACCACTTATGAGTGAGAACATGTGGTGTTTGGTTCTCTCTTGCTGTGTTAGTTTGCCGAGGATGATGGTTTCCAGCTTCATCCATGTCCCTGCAAAGGATATGAACTTATCCTTTTTTTGTGACTGCATAGTATTCCATGGTGTATATGTGCCACATTTCCTTTATCCAGTCTATCATTGATGGGCATTTGGGTTGGTTCCAAGTCTTTGCTATTGTGAACAGTGCTGCAATAAACATACGTGTGCATGTGCCTAATTAAAAAGACTTTTATGCTAAAAATGCTAACCATTATCTGAGCTTTCATAGAGTCCTGTTTTGGCTGCTGGCTTTGGCTTTCCTCCATCTTGATGGCTGCCGCCTGGCTAGGGTGGTGTTGGCTGAAGGATGATATGGCTGTGGAAATTTCTTAAAATAAGACAGCAATGAATTTTGCCACAGGAAACTTCCTTTCACAGAAGATTTCTCTGTAGCATATCGTGCTGTTTGATAGCATTTTATCCACAGTAGAACTTCTTTCAAAATTGGGGTCAATCCTTTCAAACCCTGCCACTGCTTTATGAACTAAGTTATGTAATGTTTTACATATTTTGTTGTCATTTCAACACTGTTCGCAGCATCTTCACCAGGAGTAAATTACCTCTCAAGAAAGCACTTTCTTTACTCATCTATCAGAAGCCACTCCTCATTCATTCCAATTTTGTCATGAGATTGCAGCAATTCAGTCATACCGTCAGGCTCCACTTCTAGTTCTCTTGTTATTTCTACCACATCTGCAATGACTTCCTTCACTGTAGTCTTGATCCCCTCAAAACAATCCGTGAGGGTTAGAATTAACATCTTCTAAGCTACTGTTAATATTTCTACTTTCTCCCACGAATCACAGATATTCTTAATGGCATCTAAAATGGTGAATCCTTTCCAGAAGGCTTCCAATTTACTTTGCTCAGATTTATCAGAGGAATAACTATTTATGGCAGGTGTGGGCTTAGGAAAAATATTTATTAAATAATAAGACAAAAGTTGAAATATTCTCTGATCTGTGGGTTGCAGAATAGATGCTGTGTTAACAGGCACGAGAACAACATTAATCTCGTTCATCTTCATCAGATCTCTTAGGTGACTAGGTGCATTGCCAGTGAGCAGTAATGTTTCAAAGTTGGGCTTAAAATATTCAATAAACTGTGCTGTAAGCAATGTGCTGCCATTCAGGCTTTGTTGCCCTATTTATAGATCACAGAGTGAATTTAGCATAATTCTTAAGGGCCTTAGGATTTTCAGAACGGCAAATGAGTGCTGGCTTCAACTTACAGTCACAAGCTGCATTGTCATCTAACAAAAGAGTCAGCCTGTCCTCTATTTGAAAGCAGGCATTGACTTCTCCTCTCTAGCTATGAAAGTCCTAGATGGCATCTTCTTCAAATAGAAGTGCTTCCCCTCCATCAAAAATCTGTTGTTTAAACAAAAAAAGAAAACCTCAGGCCAATATCCCTGTTGAACATCGATGTGGAAATCCTCAATAAGATATTGGCAAACCAAATCCAGCAGCACATCAAAAACCTTATCCATTACAATCATATAAGCTTCATCCTGGGATGCCAAGCAGGTTTAGCATAGACAAATCAGTAAACATAATTCATCACATAAACAGAACTAATGACAAAAACCACATGATTATCTCAATAGATGCAGAAAAGGCCTTTGATAAAATTCAACATCCTTTCATGTTAAAAACTCTCGATAAACTAGGTATTGATAGAACATATCCCAAAATACCAAGAGCTGTTTATGACAAACCTACAGCCAATATCATACTGAATAGGCAGAAGCTGGAAGTATTCCCTTTGAAAACCAGCACAAGACAAGGATGCCCTCTCTCACCACTCCTATTCAATAGAGTATTGGAAGTTCTGGCCAGGACAATCAGGCAAGAGAAAGAAATAAAGCGTGTTCAAATAGGAAGAGAGGAAGTCAAACTGTCTCTGCAGATGACATGATTGTATATTTAGAAAACCTCGTTGTCTCAGCCCAAAAGCTCCTTAAGCTGATAAGCAACTTCAGCAAAGTCTCAGGATGCAAAATCAATGTACAAAAATCGCAAGCATTCCTGTACACCAATAATATACAAGCAGAGAGAAAAATCATGAATGAACTTCCACTCACAATTGTTACAAAGAGAATAAAATACCTAGGCATGTAGAAATGGGAGTTGAACAATAAGAACACATGGAAACAGGGAGGGGAGCAACACACACCAGGGCCTGTTGTGGGGTGTGGTGAGGGAGAGTATCAGGAAGAGTAGCTAATGAATGCAGGACTTAACATCTAGGTGATGAGTTGATAGGTGCAGCAAACCACCATGGCACACGTTTACCTATGCAACAGACCCACACCTTCTGCACATGCATCCTGGAACTTAAAATTTGAACAACAACAACAAAAAATCTGTTGTTTAGTGTGACCACCTTCATTAATGATCTTAGCTGGAGCTTCTGGATAATTTGCGGCAGCTTCTATGTCAACACTTGCTGTTTCACCTGACACTTTGATGTTATGAAGACGACTTCTTTGCTTCAACTTCGTGAAACGACTTCTGCTAGCATCACACTTTTATTCTACACTTCCTCACCTCTTTCAGCCCTCATGGAACTGAAGAGAGTTAGGGTCTTGCTCTGGATTAGGATTTTGCTGAAGGGAATGTTGTGTCTTGTTTGATCTTCTATCAGATTACTAGAACTTTCTTCATCTCAGGAATAAGGCTGTTTCGCTTTCTTGTCATTCATGTATTCGCTGGAGTAGCACTTTTAATTTCCTTCAAGAACCTTTTATTTGCATTCACAGCTTGGTTACCATTTGACACAAGAAGTCTAGCCTTCAGCCTGTGTCAGCTTTCAACAATGCCTTCCTCACTAAGCTTCATCATTTTTAGTTTTTGAATTAAAGTGAGAGATGTATAACTTTTCCTTTGAGGCCATTGTGGGTTACTACTTGCCCTAATTTCAATATTTTGCATTTCTGGAATTAAGGGAGGCCTGAAGAGAAGGAGAGAGATAGGGAAAGAGCTGGTTGGTCAAGCAGTCAGAACATGCCCAGTATTTATCAATTCATTTCATGATCTTATATGTGAGTGGCTTATGGTGCCCCAAACCAATCGCAACATCAGAGATCACTGATCACAGAGTACCACAACAGATACAATAATGATGAAAAAATTAGAAATATTACAAGTGTTTCCAAAATGTGAGACAGAAATATGAAGTGAATATATGCTGTTGGAGAAATGGTGCCAATCGATTTGCTGGATGCAGGGTTACCACAAAACTTCAGTTTGTAAAAAGATGCAGTATCTGTGAAGTGCAATAGCATAAAAAACAATAAAACAAGGTATGACTTATTGAAAAATACATAGCATTCCTAGGGATTCGTACTATTGGCAGTTTCAGGCAACCACTGGGAGTTTTGGAACCTAGGTCCCATGCATAGGGGGGCGACTGTAGTTTCTTCAGTGAGAACCAAATAACTCTGCATCCAGCTTTGTGGCTGTCATTGTCTCTGTTACAGGAACAAATTAATTTTGTGCCACTGTCTATTTTCATTATAATCTTTGTCATTTGAACAGATTCATTATGGACCATTTTTGGTTCCTGTCAAAAACTGAAGATTGTATAATGAGGATTAGTGTGAAACTTTCATCAGGATTCAGCGAAAACATAATTCAATGATAATGACACATTGTAAGAGTGGACCAAATATCAGCCCTGGTGTACAGGGTTTGTGTGAATGGGCATGTGGGTGGATGCTTGAGGCGACAGGGGCAGAATCAGGGGAGAGAAGGGTAGACACATAGAGTATAGAGGGCACTTACACGTTTTCTTATAGGTAGAGCTTATCAATTATGTTCTAGTTTTTAGAATCAGGAATTTTATTCATAATTGCATTAATTTCTTTTCTTTCAGTGGTAGTATCATATGGGAAAAGGGATGAAGGCATATCTTGTTTGAAATACCAGCTTTGACCTAAGCACTTTGTGCCTCGGTTTTCTTATATAAAGAATAAGAATAATAATAAAACCTCCTTCACAGGCTCATTGTCAGCAACAAATGAGTTGTGAAAGTAAAGCATTTGAAAAAGTACCTGGTGACAGGAAATACATGTATACTGCTTTAAATCTTTGGTCTCTGATTTCTCTCATCTGTAAATTAGGGATAATAGCTGCTTTTTAGGGTTGCTGTGAAGAAGAGTGATAATGATTATAGAAGACCAGGTACTGGTTCGCAATGAGTTCAATAAGTGTACGTATTAGCTTCCTTCCAGATAGAATGTGGGTCTAGGAATCGTTAAAGGTGGGTGATATTTATGTACAGTTCCCATGCTTAGTTCATTGATTCTCTTCCGCCCTTCGCTAGCACAGATAACACCAAGGCCCTCCACTATTACGCTTCCTTGGCCATTTCTCAGTTTTCGGGTGGCTTCTATGCTTTTCTCTTTTAAATCTTTGTCACAAGCCCTTGGCAATCATCTGTGTTTCTCCTGTCTTCCTTGGGCTTCAGTTCTGCAAGCCTGACTGCAGACAAACTTCGTCCTCATAGGGCCTCTGTTTTGCTTCTCCAAGGATACTCTTTTCTTTTAAATGAATAACTAGTAATCCTTGGAAGGAAACAAGAAAAACACGTGTGGTAAAGTAACACGGATTTATGACTATGACATGGTACACAGAGTCCTGACTTCCAGTCAGTAGTTTCTAATTCCCTGTTTTCTTACTTGAAGGCCCATGTTGGCCTTCTGTTTTTTAGTTTTATTTCTGCTACTGGAGCTTAGACAACTAGGCCTCTGGATACTCAGGCCTGGAGCTGTAATCCAGACACCCAGATCATTGAATTTATGTTGTGTCAAGGGCTCCTTGTGCCCAGAAGATCATTTGTTTTTTGAGACTTGGGTGATACTCAATGATGGCTCGTCCTTAAGTTTCTTTCTCTACAAACAAGGCAAATGGTGCTCTCATTGTCACTTGCTGTCTTACCACTTGGGGAACTTCTTTTTATTTCTATTCTCTATCTACCTGGAGGCAAAGCATTTTCCAAGGTTCAACTAGGTTCCCCTAAATCATAATGCTGTCCCTCAATATTTTAGTCTTATCAATATCTGTGGTACTTGGTACCCATCTTTGTGCCTGCTCTGATCACACCTTTTACCAAATCCCAGGTAAATACTAGCTGTGAAATCCTACGGAATTTAGCACTTGTCCATAATAGTTCATTACATAATGATAGCAAATAGTGACACTGTGTAGTACTTTTATTTTTTTTCCCTAAATTCTCTTGTAATTTTGAGCTTATTTTATCTTTTTAGTAACCTTATCAAACAGATAGGGTGGTTATTTTTGTTTCCTTTGACAAAAAAAGAAACCAAGCCTTATGGAACATGTGTGTGTATTCATCTGGGCTGTGTGTATGTAAGTGACTTAGGTAAGATCCATAGCTAACCTGTGGTCAAGCTGAGACTAAAATGTAGAGCTTTTCCCATTCAAATCTGTACTTCGTTGGCAATATCATTTTACCTTTTTGTACCCTACTGTGCTTCTACTATTGTAATCTACAAATATTGTGTGTTCTAAGTACTCCCCTCTTCCCATGTACACACACTTGTAGGTGCAAAGTTCTTATCAGGGATCTTTATATTCCCATTATAATTAATGTAAGTACTACCGCGATTTATTGAAAAGTATGTTCAATATTAAACTGGTATTATCCATAATATGCATGCTTAATTATATATGGTAGGTAAATGTTAGATTTGTCATTATGCCCACAAAATATAAACTTCTCCGAAGTAGATGGGGCTTGTCAGAGCTGTAATAGCAGATCTTGTTATCTTCCTAGTTGATTAGAGACTGCAAATTAGGAAAAACTGGCCAGAGCATTCTTAGAGTATAGAAGCTACATCTGCAGAATTTTTTAAAAACAGAATACACTGAGATAAAACACTGAATTCTTTGCTGAGACACAGTATTTCCAGAACACAAAGAATTCAAAGGACCAGGATCACAGACAAACACCAAGAACACTGGCCTAATGGAAAACTTGACATTGCCTTCCTTTGTGAGAGCTCACCAGACTCTCCCTGAGGTTGTCACAACAGCAGTATTCAGTATATACCTGTGGGCAAATGCAAATTAAAATTCCCCCTGTTGAAAGCAGGGAAATAGACTCACTGGTCTTTTATAGAGTGAGTACTTTGGAAAATTTGTAATCTTAAATTCTTTTTCCTTCCTTTTGATGTGTATGGAAATCTTTTAAAAAGTTAAGTAAGCCTCTCCTCAGCTTTACAACCCAGGAATGTCTTTCTCAAGGCCCTGGGATCCATTTCTTTGAAATGTAATCTCCAAGGAAGACAGTACCCCTGTCTCCCAGCTTCTGTGGAAAGGTAGGAGCCTAACTTTAGTTGGTACCTCACTTCAAGTTTCAAAACTACATCTTGTTATAAACCTGTGAGACATGCATATTTCCTTTTGATGAAACCAACTAGCTAATGAAGATAGTCACCCTAAGCATCAAGTGAATGTAAGATAAACTGTGAGTGGCAGGTGGTACTGTCAAGTCTTCTTACTTGGGGACTAGTTATTACTTATCTCAAAAACAGGTATTTAATGGGTTATATCTACTTGACTATATAAGGGGTGAGATTTCCTTCTGTTTTTGCAATTTTTCAGCCATCTTTCAGCCATTTGCCTGTGATGTGAATCACATTCTAGTTTAAGCTTATTCAGTAAGAAATTGTTTTCCTTTTCCTGCTGGGTTGGAGGAAGTTTCACTTTTAAGTACATTTCCCAACAATGTGTATAACTTGAATGAGCAAAAATTTGTAAGAGATCACTTGAATGATGATGACAGAGAGTATTATTTTGTATTGCATGGCTCCAAGTATTAGTTTCTTAAGGGCTGTTTCCGTGTCTTCTGTCCATGTTTTTGTATGCTAAAAAGCATTGAAAATATGATGTGGGACCCCTGGTTAAATTTTTTTTGTGTGTGAGACCACCACAAAGCCCTGGATAAATATTTTATGTAAGTTGTTTTATCTACTATCGTGAACTTGCTACAAGTCTTACAGCATGAAACTTTGCTATAAAGATTTTGATTAATAATGAGCAGAACACAGAGAATTGAGCTAGTTGCTGTCATTGAAAGTGGATATTGGGAATTTACCACTTTATGTCCTCTTCCTCATGCTCATGAAACCTGGAAAATTTCAGCATTATAGTCAGACCTTTCCACTTCCATCTATCTTGATACAAAATTTGAAGACTCAATCTGGGTTCAATAATGTAGTCATACAATGATTTCTAAGGAAGGAGGGAAAACCAACCAACCAACTTTAGTTTTCTTTTTCCCAATATTGCCATTTTTATCTTTTCTCATGCATGAACATCACTTATTTCTCTGTGGATATTTTCCTGAGCAGAGACGTGCCTCTGATCTTTCTTGAACTCTTTAGCCCCTTCGAGGGCCCATTGACTCATCTTCCATCACTTATTGCCAAAAGGGATAGCAGGGAAAGCTGAGACTCTGTACCTTTTTGACTTGCTGACTAATTTATCTAGTAGATACCGGAAAAACATATCTGGGAAAAACTCCAACCACATCCAGACCTGAGAGTCAAGGCTAATGTCCCTCAGCTCTGGTATTGAGGACATAGGACTTGCAAAACCTAAATTGGGGAAGTGAGTCCCCTGGAGGATGGTGCCATAGGTCTGATAAGAGGGAGTAAAATAGTTGTTGGCAGTGGTTGCTCTGACTGACATAGAGGAAATAGTAAACTAGGGGCTTTGAAAATGTTTCATACTTCTACTCTCTAGCATTTTGTCCATGTCATGAAATGTAGCTTTAATTGGATTTCACATAACCGAGGAAAAAAATGAAATCAAGCGCAATAGAACATATGCAGGTCAACAAATTGCATTCAGGACAGGGGGGCTAATAGGAGACCAAACCCATGTGGAGAATTTGCAATGAGATGGCACTGGTGAAATCTGGGCACAATAATACCCTGATTAGTGAGCACAGCTGCTCAGCATCTAGAGTAGTCTGCGTCAGTCTCCATTTCAAACTTATTGTTGTCTTCCTTAAAGTCTGAGTGTGTCTCATCATTGAGTTCTTCATTCTCATTTAAAAGTAGCAAAAGGGCAAATCTAATATCTATACATTCTCCAATGATAAGCTCAGATTTGAGGGGTTTTTTTTGAAAGGCTTATGCAACATCTCTTCAATTCTCTGATTGTGCTGATTTTTCTTCTCCTTTCTGCCTATGCAGCTCTCTCGATGATATTGCAAACATTGAGATAAGATCATAACAGGACTTATTCTACACATATTTACTTCTCAGAATTATAGAGAAATCAGAAATACCAGGGAGTCAACTAGGATTAGCCTAGACAGTTGTGGCTGCAAATCCCAGTTACAAGCCTTAATATCTGCTTGAACTTGGGCAAGCTACTGAAGCTGCCTGCACCAGCGCCTCACACAGAATGCATGATTAATGGAGACAATACATTATGTCCTGGTCCTTAGAAGTCACTGCACACGTTAGGTGCATTGATTTCTGGAAAAGAAGGCATAGGTATAAAAGTAAAAAAAAATGTTGAGATGGGTTGGAATGTGTATGTTTTAACACTATGATCTCCCAGAGTGAAAATGCTCCCTGGGAATATATCAGAATATAAGAGAAAGGTGTATGTGTAGTTCTTTAAACATTTTTTAAAAATTCCTTTTTAAAAAATTGAAACGCTAGGGGAAAAATTCTGTATCATATTTTTTTTCCCCAAGGATAAAGAAAGCTTTATTGAGGTATACAGAAACTGCACATATTTAATGTATGCAATTTGATGAGTTTGGACATATATATGTATATACACCTATGAAACATCACAATAATTAATAAACATATCCATACCTTCAAAAGTTTCCTTGTGCCCTCTCCTCTTTTGTGGTAAGAACAGTTAATGTGAGATCTGTCCTTGCAGCAAAAATTTTAATTGTATAATACAGTTTAATTAACTATAGGCACTACGTTGTATAGCAGATCTCTGGAACTTGTTCTTTTATATATCTGAAGCTTTGTGGCCATTGAACAATAACTTCCTATTTCACTCTTTCCCAAACTACAGCATCATCTTAACTATTGGAGTATAACCAGATGATAATTAAAAAGGACAAAATGGGAAAGAAGGTAAAACTAATCAAAGAATACTAAAGATAAATAGGAAAGACAAAATCCAATGATAGAAGTAAATCAGAATATAGAGAAAATAATCATAAGTGGTCCAAGGTTTCCAGTTAATGCAGAGTTCGTTATGTTGAATTAAAACAAAAACAATTGGTGGCTTATAAGAGACAGACCACAAATATTAGTATTAATATGGGAAAAATTTGGAAATGAAAGGATGGAAAAAGGACACACCAAATATTAACCAAAAGAATGTATATGTTCTTAACGATACATTATATATTGTAAGTATATTCTAAATGTGGGTTTAAAAACTTATAAAGAATTATTGTAAACAATACATGGGTTAGGGGATACAACATAACGGACGTCAGAAAATACATAAAATTTGACTATTAAGTGAAAATAACACAAATAAAACAGACTATATCAATTCAGTAACTCTTCAGTGATTATATCGGAGAATAAGAAAGACTGAAAATTACAATGCTAAGTTTGCAACTTAAAGTTAGAAAAAAATAGTAAACTCAAAAAGTGTAGAAAGAAGTAACAAATACAATAGCAGATAATAGTGATGAAGAAACAATGCACAATAGAGAAACCCAAGGCCAAAACTAGGTTATTTGAAAGGTATAATAAAATAGACACATTTTTGGTAAGATTGATGGAGAACAAAAGGGAGAAGCTTCACATAAAAATATTAGAAACAAAAAGTCGGACATACTACATAGAGTAGCACTGATTGAAAAATAGCACAGTCTATTAAACACCTATAACAATTCATTTGAATGTAAAAAAATGAACAATTTTCTAGAAAGCTATATCTTACTGATACTTAAAAAGAATGAGAAAACTTGGAAATGTACACACATACATACACACACGGACATAATAAATTAAAAGAATGATTAAAAGCTTGTCTAAATAATAAAAAAGGCAAAATAATATTGCCCAGATGACTTTTTATAGGTGGAGTTATATAAAACATTTCAAAAAACATTTCAAAAACAGCTAATTTCAAGTTTATGCAAACTATTCTGGAGAACAGAAAAAGAGAGAAGGTTTTCTGATTAATTTTAGCCATCAAGTACAATCTTGGTATTTAAATCAGATAGGAGAAAAATATTAGAGATCAATCTCACTAATTAATCAGGATTGAACAGTCTTTTTAAAAAAGCAAGCTGAACATAGACATGTTTAAGACAAGTATGCAGTATGAACCATTTGGGTTTATTTCAAGAGTATATTAGAAAATTTGTTAATGTAATTTATCATAGTAATAGGTAACAGAGACAAAACATATTAGATGCAGACAGTGACCCCAAACCTCATAAAAAGCTAGCAATAGTAACAGGAACTTCCTAGTTTGAAGATATATAACAGAAACAGAGAGCAAATATGATGTTTATCTTTGCTTAGAATTAAGGGAAACTGTTAGATGTATTTCGTCTAAAGACTGGGATGAACCAATGTTGTGTCTATCAAAACTTCTTTTTTTGGGTATGTTACGCTCCACTCTGTAATAAGACACAAAAATGTAATAAAATGTACAAGTATTGACAAAAAGAAACAAAAACTTTATGATTTTTCAGATTCTCTTGTTGTTACATGTAAAAGCAAGAGAAGCTGCAGAAGAGGTAATAGGCTTAATAAGAGTCCAATGTAGTGACTGGATATAAAACCAATATGTAAAAATCTTTAATGCTTTTTATATTAGCCACACACAGCAAATATAATATAAAACTTATTTACAGCAACATCTAAGTAAAAATGTATTATATTTTGTGGAGAGGATTATAAATCTTTACTGAAAGCTAAAAGAAGTAAAGAGACTAATTGTAACAAAAAAGATTATTGTAATGGAAATTTCAAATAATAAATACCCTCATTTTCAAAAAATCAGTCAAAACATATCATTTTCATTCAAAGTCTCAATAGAATTTCATTTCTCATGGATCTTGACAAGCTGAATCTAAAGTTTATCTGGAAGAACAAGTGACCAAGAATGGCTGGGTAATTTTGAAAAAGAAAATCAAAATGGAGGATCCAACTTACCAGATATCAAGGACCATTATTTTTTTAATTTAAAAATGTATTAATACAGAGATAGAAAAATGGAACAGAATTGTACAGTAAGATGCTTGTACAAAGACACATATATATGGAAACTGGATATATTAAAGAGGTAATGGTGCAGATCAAAGGTGAAAGGAGGGATTACTAAAGAAATGGTTTGGGAGCAATTAGTCATCCTGATGAAAAAAAAGTGAAATTGGAATCACTTCTGAAACGTTTTCTAAGATCAATTCTATTTGGATTAAAATAGCGAATGCACGATGGGCTTAAGGTCTAGGTCGTGGGTTGATAGGTGCAGTAAACCACCATGGCACATGTTTACCTCTGTAAAAAACCTGTACACCCTGCACATGTACCCCAGAACTTTTAAAATTAAAATTTAAAAAAATATACGTAAAAAACAAAACTGCTTTTAAAAGACAGTATTGGATACTATCAGTATGACTTTGGTATAGAGAGGGTTTCTTTAGAAAATGAAAAGCAAAACTATAAATGAAAAGATAAATGTTTAAATCTCTTTGTATCCAAAGATACCATTAAGAGAGTTAGAAACTGTGTGTCACAGAATGAGAGAAGATTTTTGAAACAAATTAAGATATTAGGTTATTGTGCAGCATACTCAGAAACAAGAGGATAAATACAAACAATGCAATTTACAGCAAAGAATGTGATCGGGCAAATCACTGAATAGAAAACTGAAGAGACAAACCGGTATGAAAAATGCTTAGTAACAATAATATTCAGAAAAATGCAAATTATAACTACAATGAGGTATCATTTAGTACCTGTGAGACAGACAAAAGGAAAATTAACGATTTCAAGTATTCCAAGGAGGTGGAACTGTGGGCATTCTCATACACTGCTGAGAGAAGTGTGATTTCATACAATGAATTGGGAGAGCAATTGACAATAGCTGGTAAAGGCGTGCCTATCCTATGACCTATGAATTAAAGTGTTCATTGAAGCATAGCTTGTAATGGTGAAAACATCGGAGACAACATAAATGTCCATTAAAAGGAGAAAGGATAAATCAATTCTAGTATATTCATACAACAGAATCCTTTATAGTAGTTAAAATTAATGAACTAGAGATAAATGCATCCATATGAACAAATCACAAAAACATAAAGCTAAGTGAAGAAAGCAAATAGCAAAAAAAGAAAGAAAAAGAAATACTGTGTTAGTTCTGATCCTCTATAATTCAGGCACCAAGACAAAAGTAGATGTGCAAGAAATTTATTGAGGGAGGCGAGTGGGGAAATGCTTATGAAGGGAAAGGGAAGAGAATGGGAGGATATCTTGCAGAACATGATGCAGGGCTAATCTGTGCTGAAGCTGGATTGATAGTTCAGGAACCAAATTTGTTCATGAAAGGAGTCCTGTATGTTGTAGAATGGGCCTTCATTAGTAACCTTTTGTCCTTTTTATGGACTAGGAGCAGCCTGTGGGGAGCATAACATAAGGCAGGGGTGAAGCCAGAGAATAGCCCCTATGGCAGTCAGGCTATTATGCTCACTAGAGCCAGAGACCCCATGGCCGCCAGAAGGACCTATGGAGCTATGCCAACTACACAAAGCTGATTCCCACAATATGGTTCTAAGTATTGTTCATGGATGCAAACCTATACAGAGAAACAATGGAACATTTCTTAGAATAAAGGTGAAATTCAGAATAATGGTTGACAATGGGAGTTTGGGGAAGAGAAGAATGAAACCAGGCAAGGGTGCACTGGAGCTTTATTTCATAAATTTCTATTTTTAAAAAATCTAGATTATGATTTTTAATCATAATCAACATAATTTTGACTATGCTGATATTACATTAAAGTAATTGTTATCCTAATATATTCTAAGAAATAATTTTATAATAATTGTAATAATAATGACTTTAATAGTAAAATTAAATAATTTTTAAAAAGCAATGTAGTGGGTTTCAAAAAATGGCTTGGGAATCTCATTGTAATGAAAAAGTAGATGTCAAAGAGATCCATGTGCAATTTTTTTAGTATGACAACAATAATCTGTATGACAACTGGAAATGCCCCAAAGTACAGACAGGACTCTTCCTGTCTTATGAGGAAGGAAAAACAATACCAGGAGTTAGTTTTCTGTCATTGTTTTATTAGGATGATTCGGTTGCTGCTTTAGCATTTTCAGAGATAGCGAGGATAATGAGGGAAGAGCTAACACCGCATGTTCTCACTCATAGGCGGGTGTTGAACAATGAGAACGCATGGACACAGGGAGGGGAGCACTACACACTGGGGTCAGTTGGGGGGAAATAGGGGAGGGACGGTGGGGGGTGGGAAGCTGGGAAGAGATAGCAAGGGGAGAGATGCCAGATGTAGGTGATGGGGAGGAAGGCAGCAAATCACACTGCCACGTGTGTTCCTATGCAACAATTTTGCATGTTCTTCACATGTACCCCAAAACCTAAAATGCAATAAAATAAATAAATGGGAAAAAAAAAGAATAGAAAAAGAGAATTTAATTTGTAAATCCCACTGCTTAGGCATCTAAACTCCAGCCCATTATATCGTAGGTGATATAGGGTATTATATATTGCAGTGAAAATAATGGAGGAAATTCTTTACTATGTGCCAGGGACTGCTGTAAACACTTTATATTTTCTAACTCATTTATTCCTCCCAACTATCTTATGAGTTAAATCATATCCTCATTCTTATTTTATGTGTTTTCAGTTGTTAGTTGGAGTGTTCTGTAAATGCCAATTCAGCCAAGTTGTTGGTAGTGTTACTACATCTTTGAAAACAGAGTTTAAGAAAGTTGTCCGAGTTTGCACAGCTAGCAGACTCCCTACAATGGTTTCAAGGTCTTGTATGATCCTGTCCCCTGCCTACCTCAACTTTGTATCATGTCACCAGCCTCCTGTATAAACGCTCCAGTGACACAGGCCTTTTTCAGTTCCAGAAACGTGTCAAGCTCTTTCCTATCACGTGGTGTTCACACATGATAATTCCCTGATGTAGAATGGTATTTTTTCACTAATCACTTTGATAAAGTATTTGTTCAATGTCTTCTTATTGAGTTGTAAGAGTTTTTTGTATTTTATGCACCAGTCCTTTTCATTTTTGGAAAAATATATTTTGAAGAGCAAAATTTTTAACATCTGTAAACATACATTGTCTGTTGTGGGAGTTGTATCTAGAATTCATCAGAGAAGATATACAGGTGGCAAACAAGAACATGAAAAGATGGTAAGCATCATTAGTCATTACAGAAATGCAATCAAAAAGCATATTTAGATGCTAGCATACTCCTACTAGTATTGAAGCTATTTTGATGTATCCTTTTATTTGTGGGTTTAGAAATCTTCTCTTGTTTATAAAAATTGGAGTTTTCTAAATGTATTTTTGTTTCTGATTTTTAATTGTTCTGTATAGTGCAAGAACATGCTTGTATAATTTGAATTATTTCAAATTGACTTACACTTATTTTAGAATTCAGAATACAGTTGATCATGGTAAATGTTTGGTGTGCATTGAAAACTATGTGTTTTTAGTTGTTAGAATGTTCTGTAAATAACAATTAGGTCAAGTTGTTTGATAGTGTTATTCAAATCTTTTACATCTTTACTGATTTGCTGCCTACATATTGTATCAATTATTGAAAAGAATATTGAAATCTCCCACTATAATTATGGATTTGACTGTTTCTCCTTAGGGTCTTATCTGTTTTTGCATCGTGAATTTTGAAGCTCTGTTATAAAAGGCATGAAACGTTTGGGATTGCTGTCTTCTCAATGAGTTGGCCTCTTTAGTATTATGAAATGACATTCTATATTTGATTATATTCTTTGTTCTGAATCTGCTTTGTCTGAAAAAGGTATACCTCTCCAGCTTTCTTTTTATTGGTATTAGTATAGTTTATCTTTTTTCATCTTTTTTCTTCTAACATGTTTGTTCCTTGCAGAAAGCATATAGTTTGCCCTTCCTTTAAAAAAACTAATCTGACAATCTATTCTTTAATTAGGATGTTTAGACCACTTACATTTAATGTGATTATTGATATGGTTGAGCTTAAGTTACTGTATTACTTGTTTGCTTCTATTTCCCCATCTGTTCTTATATGAGAAAATTTGTTAATATTTACCAACATTTTTACTAATTTTAGTGCTCGTCATCCCTTCATGTTGACATAGGTTTTTGGTGACATTTTCTTTCAGCTTCAGGGCTTTTAAAAAATCAGATTTTTGTAGGACAGGTCTCCTGGTGATGGAATTTTTAGCTTTCATATCTATAAGTTATATTTATTTTTCATCATATATGAAACATTTTTGGGAGAATAGAATTATCAGTGTACAGTTTTTTTAATTTTAGTAATATAAAGGTATTGTTTTGCTAAGTATGGGCTATATTTTCCTGCTTCTTTGTTTGCCTGTTAATTTTTTGATTGGATGATAGGCATAGTGAATTTTACCTTGTTAGGTGCTGAATATTTTTGTATTCCTACAAGTATTCTTGAGTTTTGTTCTCAGGTGTAGTTAATTGACCATAAAATAGCTTGGTCCCTTGAAGACTTTCTGTTAAGTTTTGTGAGGCAGGACCAGAGCAGAGCAGCCTTTGTTCTAGAACTAATTTTGTTTCATTACTGAGCTAATACCCTTTTGAATACTCTTCTCTATGCCTGGTTGGTTACAATTTTCTTTTCTTTATGGCTCATCAGAACTAAAAGCATTTCTGGATCTGTGTGTCCTGTGGAGTTGGTAGCCTCTGCCTCTTTTAGGTGTTTCTTTTTCTTTGAGGCAGCATTTTTATTGTAATATTTCTCCTGTTATATACATATTTTTAACTTCGATTTTAAGTTCAGGGGCACAAGTGCAGGTTTGTTACATAGGTAAACTTGTGTTATGGGGGTTTGTTGTACAGATTATTTCATCACCCGGGTAGTAAGTCTACTATCCATTAGTTATTTTTCCTGATCCTCTCCCTCCTCTCTCTCTTCTTCCTCCAAAAAGCCCCAGAGTGTCTGTTCCCATCTTTATGTCCATGTGTTGTCATCATTTATCTCCCATTTATGAGAACATGTAGTATTTGTTTTTCTGTTCCTGTATTAGTTTGCTAAGAATAATGGCCTCCAGCTCCATCCATGTCCCTGCAAAGGACATGATCTAGTTCCTTTTCATGGCTTCATAGTATTCCATGGTGTATATGTACCACATTTTCTTTATTCAGTCTATCATTGAGCATTTAGGTTGATTTCATGTCTGCTATTGTGAACAGGGCTGCAATGAACACATGTGTGCATGTGTCTTTATAATAGAATGATTTATAATCCTTTGGGTGTGTACCCAGTAATGGAATTGCTAGGTTGAACTGTATTTCTGCTTTTAGGACTTTGAGGAATCATCATGTTGTTTTCCACCTGCAGTGTATAAGTGGCCTTTTTTCTCCACAATCTCACCAGCATCTGTTATTTTTTGACTTTTTGAAGATAGCCATTTTGACTGTTGTGTAATGGTAACTCACTGTGGCTTTGATTTGCATTTCTCTAATGATCGCTGATGTTGAGTTTTTTTTATATGATTGTTGGACATGTGTATGTGTTCTTTTGAAAAGTGTTTGTTCATGTACTTTACCCACTTTTTAATGGTGTTGTTTGCTTTTTTCTTCCTGTACATTTGTTTAATGTTCCTTGTAGATGCTGAATATTAGACCTTTGTCTTCCTGTACATTTGTTTAATGTTCCTTGTTTAAGTTCCTTGTAGATGCTGAATATTAGACCTTTGTCAGGTTTATAGTTTGCAAAAATTTCTTCCCATTCTGTAGGTTGTCTGTTTCCTTTGTTGATGGTTTCTTTTGGTGTGAAGAAGTTCTTTAGTTTAATTAGATCTCATTTGTGAATTTTTGCTTTTGTTACAGTTGCTTTTGGTGTCTTTTTAATAAAATCTTTGTCTGTGCTTATGTCCTGGATGGTATTGCCTAGATTATCTTTCGGGTTTTTATAGGTTTTGTGTTTTACATTTAAATCTTTAATTCATCTTTTGTTAATGTTTGTATATGGTATAAGAAAGTGGTCCAGTTTCGATCTTCTGCATATGGCTAGCCAGTTATTCCACCACCATTTATTGAGTAGAGAATTGTTTTCCCATTACTTGTTTTAACCAGGTTTGTCAAAGATCAGATGGTTGTAAGTGTGTGGTCTTATTTCTGGGTTATCTATTCTGTTCCATTGTTCTACATGTCTGTTTTTGTACCAGTACCATGCTGTTTTGGTTACTGTAGCCCTGTAGTATAGTTTGAAGTCAGGTAGCATGATGCCTCCAGCTTTGTTCTTTTTACCTAAAATTGTCTTGGCTATTCAAGCTCTTTTTTTTGGTTCCATGTAAATTTTAATATAGGTTTTTTTAATTCTGTGAAGAATGTCATTGGTAGTTTGATAGGAATAGCATTGACTCTGTACATTTCTTTGGGCAGTATGGTCATTTTAACAATATTGATTCTTCCTATTCATGAGCATGGAATGTTTTCCCAAGGTGTATTCCCATGTTTTTATTCTTTTTGTCACGATTGTGAATGGGAGTATATTCCTGATTTTGTTCTTGCTCTCAATCGTTAGCATATAGGAATGCTACTGATTTTTGCACAATGATTTCGTATCCTGAGATTTTGCTGAAGTTGTTTATCAGCTTCAGAAGGTTTTGTACTCAGATGATGGATTTTTTAGACATAGGATCATGTTGTTGGCAAACAGGGATAGCTTGACTTCTTCTCTTGCTATTTGGATGCCTTTATTTCTTTCTTTTGCCTGTTGCCCTGGCCAGGACTTCCAGTACTATGTTGAATAGAACTGGTGAGAGAGGGGATCCTTGTCTTGTGCCAGTTTTTAAGGGGAACGCTTCTAACTTTTGGCCATTCAGTACAATGTTGCCTGTGGATTTATCATATATGGTTCTTATTATTTTGATGTATGTTCATTCAATACCCAGTTTATTGAGAATCTTTAACATGAATTGATGTTGAATTTTATCAAAAGCTTTTTCTACATCTACTGAGATATGAATGTTTTTAGTTCTGCTTGGGTGTTTCTTTAGCTGGCCCTGAGTAGCTTCCTCATATGTGTGTGATGGTTAGTGCTCAGATCAAGACTTGAGTAAAGCCTTCTGCAAGTCTCTGAAGCTCTCTCCTCTCTGGTGCTCTGCTCCATGAACTCTAGCTTTTTTGGTCTCTTCAAGCTCCCAACTCTCTATCCTCATCTGAGTGGGATCACTGGGCTCTTACCTGGGTCTCCCCTTCCTGTGTTGAGGCCTGAAAACTCTCTCAAGGCAATAAGCTGGCCAGTCCCACCTTATTTATTTCCCTCTCTCAGGGATCGCTTTCTTGTGCTGTCTCAGGTTCAATGTCTAAAAAACATTTTTCTATTTTCCTTCAGAGTCCTCACATAATTTGAAGTTTATAGTCATTATGGGCTTCTCTGTTCAGTCTATCTCCTCTACCAAGTAGCAAGCCCAGAGTAGGAACTCATCTGTCAGATTCACTTTTGTAACCTTAGTATATAATACAGTGCTTGACATTTGGTATAATTCCAAGTATTTTTTAAACATCTAAATGCTTGTCATACAAAGACAATGTATCTTTGGGTATCATGTCTATGTCAGTGTATTCTTCTTTGTATTTATTTTGAAAGTATCTTGTTGGAATATTGCTGGAATAAAAGTAATATTAGAAGTACAGGTCAGTTAACTCAATGTATTTTTAGATACTTAGTTAACAAAGAGCAACATTTCTTAAGCAGGGATATGAAGTTTTCCAATATAAAGTATTGCAAGTTGTTTGCATTTCTACCTATCATCACAGTTGTGTGTGTGTGTGTGTGTGTGTGTGTGTGTGTGTGTGTAAAGCGTGGCTCATTTAAACTTACTTGATAGCATCAAACCCAGTACCCTGCTCTTTGTCACAGATATAACCACGGTTATGACTAATTTGTAGATACTCAGGTTTTATCTATAATTTTATATGTAAAATTTCATTTTATACTTTTCAAAACTGTGTTGCTACATATTTATGCCTCATAACTTGTATAATTTTTCTTTTATTAAAATGAAGTATTTCTCTGTGTACCTCTTAATACTTTTTTGCCTTAATTTTATGTTGACTCATATTCGTATTGCTAAAGGAATACTTTGGGGGGAGTTAATTACCTGTTTTGTTATTATTTATTTTTGCAATCCCTTAATTTTCAATCTTCCTCCACCTTTAGTTTTTTTAAAATCCATTTAATAGGTGATTTTAATACTTTTAATTTCATTGTGATTCCTGATATCTTTGGATTTGTTCTTCCCATCTAATTTTTTATTTTTAAAATTTCTCTATTGATAATCTGTTGCTATCTATTTAATTATTCCCAAACTTGGTGGTTTAGAACAAGAATATCCCCTTGATTGTCTCTCCTAGTTTCTACATATCAGGAATTCAGACTGGGCAGAGAAAAGCTTTTCTTTTCTTTGTTCTATAATGTTTTAGTTCTCAGCTGAAAGACCCAAAGGCTGAACGCTAGTATCATTCGAAAACTCATTCACTTATATATCTGGTAGC
Source organism: Sapajus apella (assembly GCF_009761245.1). NCBI lineage: Eukaryota > Metazoa > Chordata > Mammalia > Primates > Cebidae > Sapajus > Sapajus apella. Next base: position 20,441,750 of record NW_022436954.1, read on the forward strand.
TGATGCTAATGTTGGCTGAGGATCTAGCTGGGGCTGTTTGCCTCAATCATGATCTCCACATGGCTTCCCTGTGTAGCTTGAGATTCCTTGCAATATGGTGACTGGGTTCAAAGGACCAGCATACTAAGAGTGAAAACCAAGTAGAAATATTTTTGTTTTATAACCTGGGCTCAGAAGGTATGTACACGATATCCGCCAAATGCTGTTAGTTGAGGCATCTATATAGTTCTGTGCAGGTTCAGAGGCAGGGAACATAGACCTCATCCCTCAATGTCAACAACACAGTTTAAGAAGAACATATAGGACGTTTATATAAAAGTGTGATCACCTTTGGAAAATGTAATCTACCACATCTGGTTCATATTTTTACTTAAAAAAAACTGGTTAAATTGATACAGTTTGCTGTGTTCAATTTTCCTGTATTACTGGCTTCAAAGTTATTAATTTTGTAGCCTACCCATGATTACTTTTAAATTTTAACATACATTTATGTATATTACATCTATGTGTAAACTTACATTTTGGTAACAAAGTTTAGAGTTTATTTATATGTAGTTCTAGCAAATAAGACAAAAAGTAGCCTGCTTTTACTTCTCTCCACCTGTCTGCACCCTGCCAAAATTCATATTGCAAGTGGCTGAAATCTTAGCTGAGATTTGTTATTAAAATCAGTTTTTAAAACAACCAGTGTTTACCTTATTTTCTAATTTCCTTTTGCATCCTGAGAGGCAATAGAGTGAAATACTTAATCTCACCGAGGGATCAGAAAGTCTAAGTTGGCTAGAATTTTTGCTCTACCACTTAACAGTTGTGTGACTTTGGACAAATTACTTGTCTGAGCTTCAAGCATTTTGTCTTTAAAATAGGAGAAGGTATAAAATATTACCTTCCTCACAGGCAGAAAAAAAATAAATGAGATGGTATACACAAAGTAGTTAGCACAATGTCTGAAGTTACTTAGTGAACTTTCAATATTGTTTAAAATACTGTCAATGGTTTCTAAATATTTAAATATAAAAACTTGTATTTTATTTTATTATGGGTATCTTCTGCTAGAGAACCTTCTGATTCTTCCAATTATTTTTCTTTAATTACTCTTGTCTTTCTGTCTGAGTATTATATGAAAAATACATTAGGTACATGGCTTGGGTTTGTTGTGTAAGCATTGACATTTCTAAATATCAATTCATATTTTGAGTACTCATATGCAAGTTAAATGAGGATATTCTCCATACAAGTAGAAAGGAAGTTTTTTTTTTCAGCAAAAAAGTCATGAGGTTGAATCTGACATTGATAATTTGAACCCATAGCCGTCATGTATCCTTGCTACAAGATTAGGCTATCTGACCTATGTAACCAATGTGTTCTTGTTTTAACCTAAATGGAACATTGTATATAAGGATGAGGAACAGGCTGTGAATTAGTGATGTTTGATTCCTATCACTTGGTTAGGTCTCAGGAAAGTAATTAGTACCAAGATGTCTTATCTGTAGGTCTCTGTCTTGGTTGGCTGATGCCATGGAAATACTCAAGCCATGTAGGCACTTGATTGCTTAAACCCACAGATTAGCCATGGGGTATAAATGTAGTCTTAGTGGAGAATGTAAGAGAGGCAAAATAGTTGTGCCCCTCCAATCTATAACCTTGCGTCTTTAAAGGAAGAAATTACGACTGCCAAACGCATGCTAGGATTTTCAGAAATGTCTAGGAGCCATTATGTGTATATATAGTCATGTATCATATAATGTATTGCTGTCAACAATAGACCACATTGATGACAGTGGTTCCATAAAATTAGAATGGAGCTGAAAACTCTTATTGCCTAGGGAAAAGATGTGGGAGTAGAAGACAGCAATATTGATGATCCTGACCATGTGTAGATCTAGATGTGCATTTGCATCTTAGTTTTTAACAAAATTTAACAAAAATTCTAAAAAGTAAAAATAAATAATTTTAAATATAAAAAGTTGATAGAATAAGAATGTAAAGAACAAAAATATTTTTGTACAGCTGTACAATGTGTTCTTGCTTGAAACTGAATGTTATTACAAAGCAGTCAAAAAGTTTCAAAAGTTAAAATGTTTACAAAGTAAAAGTGTCACCCATAAGCTAAGGTTAATTTATTATTGAAGAAAGAACAAATATTTTTCAATAAGTTCAGTGTAGCCTAAGTGAATGGTGTTTATAATGTCTATAGTAACGTACACTGATGCCCTAGGCCTTCACATTCACTCACTGGCTCACCCAGAGCAACTTCTTTTCCTGCAAGCTTCGTTCATGTAAGTGCCCTATAAAGGTGCACAATTTTTAAATCTTTTATATGTATTTTCTTTTAAAAATATTTCTTTTCCTTTTTGGATGCAGAGTCTTGCAAGGTTGCCTGGACTGTTCTCTACTGGGCTCAAGCAAGCCTCCTTCCTCAGCCTCCCCAGTAGCAAGGACTACACACACGTACCACAATGCCAGAATTTAATATAGTTTTACTGTACCTTTTTCATGTTTAGATTTGTTTATATAAAGAAATACTTACATTGTGCTGTAATTGCCTGTGACATTTAGTACAGTAACATGCTATACAGGTTTGTGATCTAGGAGCAACAGGCTATACCATACAGCCTACGTACGTAATAGGCTGTATCATGAAGGGTTGTGTAAGTACATTCTGTGATGTTTGCACAGTAACAAAATTGCCTAATGGCCATTTATCAGAATGTATCCCCATCATTAAGCAATGCATTATTATTTTACACATTATTTTTCATGGTTGTATCTGTTCCCTGACAATATGATAAAAATAATAATATTTAAATCAAGATAGGAAATAAAAGAGAAAAAACCTGTAAGAGACCTGGCACAGCTCAACTAACGATGATATTGATCTCAACAAAGTCCTTGCTGGGGTTTTGGATCTCTCTGTGGAATGAATTTGTGTACTTATCTTGACATTTGCACAGGTTAGCATGGCATGGTACATCCGTTATGAATTTCATTCAACTTTGAGCAACGGACTTTAAAAATAATGATTTGAAATACTAGGAATTTTATTTTTCTAGCATAAAATAGGTTTGGTACTTGTTAGTGGTATGGTAGTTCCTCTATGTACTCAGAACACTGTCTCTTATCTGTCCCTTCAGTCATTTTTTCTCCATTTATTTATTTTATTGCATTTTAGGTTTTGGGGTACATGTGAAGAGCATGCAAGATTATTGCATAGTTACACACGTGGCAGTGTGATTTGCTGCCTTCCTCCCCATCACCTACATCTGGCATCTCTCCCCTTGCTATCTATCTGTCCCCAGCTCCCCACCCCCCACCGTCCCTCCCCTATTTCCCCCCAACTGACCCCAGTGTGTAGTGCTCCCCTCCCTGTGTCCATGTGTTCTCATTGTTCAACACCCGCCTATGAGTGAGAACATGCAGTGTTTGATCTTCTGCTCTTCTGTCAGTTTGCTGAGAATGATAGTTTCCAGATTCATCCATGTCCCTACAAAGGACCCAAACTCATTGTTTTTGATGTCTGCATAATATTCCATGGTGTATATGTGCCACATTTTCCCTATCCAGTCTATCGTCGATGGGCATTTGGGTTGGTTCCAGGTCTTTGCTATTGTAAACTGTGCTGCAATGAACATTCGTGTGCACATGTCCTTATAGTAGAACGATTTGTAATCCTTTGGATATATACCCAGTAATGGGATTGCTGGGTCAAATGGAATTTCTATTTCTAGTTCCTTGAGAAATCGCCATACTATCTTCCACAATGGTTGAATTAATTTACACTCCCACCAACAGTGCAAAAGTGTTCCTATTTCTCCACATCCTCTCCAGCATCTGTTGTCTCTAGGTTTTTTAATGGTCCCCATTCTAACTGGCGTGAGATGGTATCTCAATATAGTTTTGATTTGCATTTCTCTGATGACCAGTGATGATGAGCATTTTTTCATATGTTTGTTGGCCTCATGTATGTCTTCTTTTGTAAAATATCTGTCCATATCCTTTGCCCACTTTTGAATGGGCTTGTTTTTTTCTTGTAAATCTGTTTTAGTTCTTTGTAAATTCTGGATATCAGCCCTTTGTCAGATGGGTAAACTGCTAAAATTTTTTCCCATTCTGTTGGTTGCCGATTTGCTCTAATGACTGTTTCTTTTGCTGTGCAGAAGCTGTGGAGTTTGATTAGGTCCCATTTGTCTATTTTGGCTTTTGTTGTCAATGCTTTTGGTGTTTTGGTCATGAAGTCCTTGCCTACGCCTATGTCCTGAATGGTTTTGCCTAGATTTTCTTCTAGGGTTTTTATGGTGTTAGGTCTTATGTTTAAGTCTTTAATCCATCTGGAGTTAATTTTAGTGTAAGGTGTCAGGAAGGGGTCCAGTTTCTGCTTTCTGCACATGGCTAGCCAGCTTTCCCAACACCATTTATTGAACAGGGAATCCTTTCCCCATTGCTTGTTTTTGTCTGGTTTGTCAAAGATCAGATGGTTGTAGATATGTTGCGTTGCCTCGGAGACCTCTGTTCTGTTCCATTGGTCTATATCTCTGTTTTGGTACCAGTACCATGCTGTTTTGATTACTGTAGCCTTGTAGTATAGTTTGAAGTCCTGTAGTGTGATGCCCCCCGCTTTGTTCTTTTTGCTTAGAACTGACTTGGCTATGCAGGCTCTCTTTTGGTTCCATATGAAGTTTAAGGTGATTTTTTTCCAGTTCTGTGAAGGTCATTGGTAGCTTGATGGGGATAGCATTGAATCTGTAAATTACTTTGGGCAATATGGTCATTTTCACGATATTGATTCTTCCTAATCATGAACATGGAATATTTCTCCATCTGTTTGTGTCCTCTCTTATTTCATTGAGCAGTGGCTTGTAGTTCTCCTTGAAGAGGTCCTTTACGTTCCTTGTTAGTTGTATTCCTAGGTATTTCATTCTCTTTGTGGCAATTGTGAATGGAAGTTTGTTCTTGATTTGGCTCTCTTTAAGTCTGTTATTGGTGTATAGGAATGCATGTGATTTTTGCACATTGATTTTGTATCCTGAGACTTTGCTGAACTTGCTTATCAGTTTCAGGAGATTTTGGGCTGAGACGATGGTGTCTTCTAGATATACAATCATGTCGTCTGCAAATAGAGACAATTTGACTTCCTCCTTTCCTACTTAAATGCCCTTTATTTATTTTTCTTGCCTGACTGCTCTGGCTCAGTCTTTAGATAGATGATCTGAATTTCACATAAGAAAAAGGTGTTGGGCACTGGAAAAGGGCATTCACTAAGCCAGCTGGACATCTTTGAAGAGTTTAACTAAAAGTCTCCCCAACAACCTCTGCTTGCATTTTATTGGCCAGAATTAGAATTCTGTCACACGGCCAATGTTATCTACAGGAGAGTCTGAGAAATGTAGTTTCTTCTTCTTTTTTTTTCTCCCCCCTTTTAAAACTATCTAGACATATATGAATACTGACAACATTTGGGTTCAATTCATCAGGAAGAAGAGAGAATAGATTTGGTAGGTAACCAGCAATCTCTACCATATTTAGTCAATTATGAAAACAAAATGAAACAAAACAAAACTTCAATCATTCTATATTTCAGTTTTATGGTTAGTTTTGATTTCTTTCTTAGTGATTGTGATTATCTGACACAAAAAATATACAAACATAAATAATATTAAAATAGAACTTCTTTCTCTCCCTGAATTTTTTAAACTATCAATTAGTATCCAAGAACCTCAGCCCTTTTCTTTCTAAATCTTTCCTCTCACTGGCATCTCTACTGACCACTCAATCCCTCACCTAGCTGAGAACTCTTGGATAAAGTTGGGTAACAATTGCCAGAAGTTCAAGGTTAGAAGAATCAGAACTGTTGTAATGTACAGTGATGATTCAGTTATAGATAATAGCACATGTACCTGATGAAGATGAATGGAAAACTAAGGATTTGTGGGGTACATTAGTATGCTGCCTTGGTGGTGGCAATCATAGTATAGATATACCAGTGCAAAGTGGCATGACGATTTATCATTATATCTCTGGGAATAAATTTTGTAACTATTATATATGTGACCTTTGTTTCTGAGTAGCAAATCTTCAGACATGTTCTCATTTTGCAAAATAACTTATGGATGAAGTAAAATTGTCCCCTCTAGATAGTGGTACCAGTCCGAATGGTCATGGCAGGGACAGAAGTTTGCATTTGGGGAAATGAGAACTTCATTAGGAACTCTATTTGCATGTGGATTTGGAAGGGTTTATATGCACCCTGAGAAGCCTGCCTGGATCATCTGGATGAAAGAGTCATTGGTTCCTTGAAGCAATGGGAAAAGAGGTAGACACAACACAATGTACACACACAATACACACACACAGAAACAATAAGTAAGTCTCTTAGGACAAAATCTACTGCTTGTGATACATCTACTATGAAAAAATTTCTGGTACAAAGAACAAGAATAGTATAGTGGTTAAACATATGACCCCTTGATTAAGACAAAGTATGAAACCTGACTCCAAAACCTACTTGCCATGTCTCTGGGGGAAAATTATTTAACCTTTATATACCCCACCTTTCTCATCATTAAAATGGAAATAATATTAGGTACCTCATAGACATTTTGTGGGGCAAAAAAGGGCAAGAAAAAGAAATAAAGTATATTCAATTAGGAAAAGAGGAAGCCAAATTGTCTCTATTTGCAGATGACATGATTGTATATTTAGAAGACCCCATCGTCTCAGCCCAAAATCCCCTGAAACTGATATCAACTTCAGCAAAGTCTCAGGATACAAAATCAATGTGCAGAAATCACAAGCATTGCTATACACCAATAACAGACAAATAGAGAGCCAAATCAAAAGTGAACTCCCATTCACAATTCCTACAAAGAGAGTAAAATACCTAGGAATACAAGTAACAAAGGATGTAAAGGACCTCTTCAAGGAGAACTACAAACCACTGCTCAACAAAATAAGAGAGGCCACAAACAGATGGAAAAACATTCCATGCCCATGGTTGGGAAGAATCGACATCGTGAAAATGGCCATACTGCACAAAGTAATTTATAGGTTCAACACTATCCCCATCAAGCTACCAATGACCTTCTTCACAGAACTGGAAAAAACCACTTTGAACTTCATATGGAACCAAAAGGGAGCCCGCATAGCCAAAACAATCTTAAGCAAAAAGAACAAAGCTGGAGGCATCATGCTGCCTGACATCCAACTATACCACAAGACCACAGTAATCAAAACAGCATGGTACTTGTACCAAAGCAGAGACATAGACCAATGGAACAGAACAGAAACCTCAGAAGCAACACCACACATCTACAATCATCTGATCTTTGACAAACCTCACAAAAACAAACAATGGGGAAAAGAGCCCCTGTTTAATAAATGGTGTTGGGAAAACTGGCTAGCTATGTGCAGAAGTCAGAAACTGGACCCCTTCCTGACACCTTACACTAAAATTAATTCCAGATGGATTAAAGACTTAAACATAAGGCCTAACACCATAAAAACCCTAGAAGAAAACCTAGACAAAACCATTCAGGACACAGGCATAGGCAAGGACTTCATGACTAAAACACCAAAAGCATTGGCAACAAAAGCCAAAATAGACAAATGAGATTGAATTAAACTCTAGAACTTCTGTACAGCAAAGGAAACAATCATTAGAGTGAACCGGCAACCAACAGAATGAGAAAAAATTTTTGCAATCTACCCATATGACAAAGGGGTAATATCCAGAATCTACAAAGAACTAAAGTAGATTTACAAGAAAAAAATCCAGTCAGAAGTGAGTGAAGGATATGAACAGACACTTTACAAAAGGTCTATGAGGCTAACAAACATATGAAAAAATGCTCATCATCACTGGTCATTAGAGAAATACAAATCAAAACCACATTGAGATACCATCTCACATCAATTAGAATGGTGATCATTAAAAAATCAAGAGACAACAGATGCTGGAGAGGATGTGGAGAAATAGGAACACTTTTACACTGTTGATGAGAGTGCAAATTAGTTCAACCATTGTGGAAGACAGTGTGGCGATTCCTCAAGGACCTAGAAAGAGAAATTCTATTTGACCCAGCAATCCCATTACTGGGTATATACCCAAATAACTATAAATGATTCTATCATAGAGACATATGCACAGGTATGTTCATTGCAGCACTGTTTACAATAGCAAAGACCTGGAACCAACCCAAATTCCATCTAGGATAAAGAAAATGTGGCACATATACACCATGGAATACTATACAGCCATAAAAAATGATGAGTTTGTGTCCTTCATAGGGATATGGACGAATCTGGAAACCATCATTCTCAGCAAACTTACCCAAGAACAGAAAATAAAACACTGCATGTTCTCACTCATAGTTGGGTGTTGAACAATTAGAACACGTGGACACATAGGGAGGAGCATCACACACTGCAGTCAGTAGTGGGGGCCTAGGGGAGGGACAGCAGGGGGTAGGGAGGGATAACGTGTGGAATAATACCAGATACAGGTGATGAGGGGATGAAGGCAGCAAACCACCTTGCCATGTGTGTGCGTATGTAACAATCCTGCATGATCTGCACATGTACCCCAGAACCTAAAGTACAATTAAAAAAAAAAAAGTAAATCACCTATAATAGAGTTATGTATATCCTCGGTACTCAATAAATATTAGCAATAATTCATAACACTTGAAAGTCTAAGTGGTGATGTGGAGAGTGAGTGCAGAGTGGTTGAGGCATGTTCTCATACTTGTGATTATTTTTTGCTTACTTATTTCTCAGTATATTCTTAAAGAGAGCTGGTGGGTATACAAGTTGTTAGAGGAGATGGTCTAATACAATTGAAAATCTCTGAAGCTTAAGGCCTTCAGAGATCTGGATATGGGCTTTAGGAAGTCACCTTATCTTTTACAGCCTCAGTTTCCTTTTCTTCCTGACATGAATATTAATCCTCATCCTTCCTACCCCACGGGGCTTTCATAAGATGGAATGCTTTATAAATTATGAAGTGCTATAGCTGTCTCACATTCTTTTTGGGAGCAGCTGTGTATAAATTATAAATAAAAAGCAACTATGCAAATATATGGAATTATTACTGTTGTATATTCTGGATCTGCCACTCTAATATATGTATCCACTTAATGGTGTGTGTGTGTGTGTGTGTGTGTGTGTTTGCTGGTGAAGGTGGCACCTAGCTCCAAATAACTGTGTGTGTGTGTTTGCAGGAATGAAAAGCATGTATATTGAAAAAATCTAATGCTTTTTGACAAGTTGATTGTCTGCTGGAAGAAAAAGGAAAAGAAAACTCTTAAGTTGTCCTGAACACCAAATTATCTGACACTCAGATTCCACTAGAACATCCAAGCACAGCTACCTGAAAGCACAAAGCCATTTGTCAATCGTCTTGAGAGACAGTAACCACTATGAGTGCTTAGAAAAGCAGTTCTATGGACACTGAATGGTATTGAGAAAATATTTTTAGGTTTATGGGAATTATCATTTAAACTGAAATGCCCTTTGCAAGTAAACTGGGGGTAACCTTGTCATGGTGCTACAGCCTTGACTGTTTTGGGACTATATTTGAGTTGACTTCCCTTGTGTTTTGTGGTTAAGAGGTAGAGGCATTGACCTATATTATTTAGTTTGTGTTGATGAGAGATGGGATTGTTTCATTATTTTCTTAGTGAAGCCCATATTCTCAGACTCTACAAACCCTGCCTTGTATGATCCTTGCCTTCCAGGCTTATCTCTTCCTGATCTATGTTAGCATTTGGTACCCTAACCATTCTGAACTCGTCCTCTTGAAACTTGCTGTTTCTCTGCCTGAAATATTCATGCCTTTCAGCTTATCTCTTCATTCTCTTCCAGCAAGTCTCCTCTAGCTCCCTAAGATAGGTTCACTAGTTTTTCTTATGCAGACTCCCATAGTGGCCATTATGGGATAAGTGTCACAATTTAGGTCATAATTTCTTGTTTACCTTTTTGTCTCTTTTAGTAGTAAGCTATGAGCAACCTGAAGGCAGGGAATTGGGCAAACTGAATTGAGTTTTAACTGCACTGTGCTCTATAGGATATTTTTCAAGACTGACTCTTTAAGGTGTGTTTTCTTCACACCTTTATTTTTCAATAAAGATAAAAAAATAGATAAAACATTAAAGTAAATTGAAAAAAAACGTAAATGTGGAAGTACTTTTTTAAACAAAAGTGCAATGGAAAGAAGGCATTCACAATTTTTAATACATTTTTGATAAAAAAATTATGCATTGTTATTTCAGCCCAGGAAATACAAGAGGTTTGGAGGCCAGGAGTACTGTTGAAATAGAAGAGATTTTAGATTCTTTTTGTATTTATTTTTTATTTTTTAGACACAGGGTCTTGCTATGTTGCCCAGGCTAGAGTGCAGTGGCTATTCACAGGCACTATCCCACTACCGATTAGCACAGGAGTTTTGACCTGCTCCGTTTCTGACCTGGGCCGGTTGGTTCACCCTTTAGAGATCAGGAATGAAACCAACCACACGCTTCTGGATCTTGGCTTTAGTTAGCTGAACTCAGCATAGCTTCCATGGTAAATATGCTAATAAATGTAGCAGGCATTGAGTTACTCTGTTCAAAAAAAAAAAAAAAATTGTGGTGCCTGTTTTAGGAGAATCATTGTAATTAGGAACTTAGAAATAGCTTTGGTGCAGTAAGTATTGTGATAATGAAGTCCTGTCTGTGAAAACATTTTGTTGAAGTTTGAGTGGGTTCCCAAATAACATCCCTCTTTCTAGTCTGTATCAGCTGAGAATTAAAAGGGTAAGACAGTTGAGAGACTGCCTTAAAATATTGCCTTAAATATCACCTGTACCATTCACAGCACTGATAATGGAGAGTGTGGTTTATAACTATAGTCATGTGCTGCTTAACAACAGGGAAACACTCTGAGAAATGCATCGTTAGGTGGTTGCATCATTGTGTGAAATCAGAGAGTGTATTTATACAAACCTAGATGGTATAGCCTACTCTATACCTAGGCTGTATGGTACAGCCTATTGCCCCTAAGATACAAACCTGTACAGCATGTTACTGTACTGAATACTGTAGGCAATTTTAACACAATGGTAAATATTGGTATATTTAAACATAGAAACAGTACAGTATAAATATGGTATAATCTTACGGGCACACTGCTGTGTCTGCCATTGACTGAAAATGTTGTTACACAGTGCGTGGCTGAAAGGCAAATGAGCTTTTTAATAACGAACCACAGAATCACTCAGATGTCTGACCTAGTCACAGGTAGAGATGGACCCTGTGAAACTAGCAAAAACACTGACATTCTGCTTGGGATGGATGACACCTAATGTCACAGAGAAGAGGAAGATGATAGTATACGTTATGTCCAGATATTTTTCCCAACTCATTAATCAGAATAAGTGGTGTTACATCTTCTAGAGAAGACTGAGTCAGACATAGGTTGATGCCAGGAGGTCTTTCAATGGTCAAGTTTCCTCTTCACCTGGAAACAAACAAACTACCTAAAAGGGGCAGGAAAGTAGCATTGCCGACTTAACATGAATCTATCAGCCAATTTGTGATTCCTGGAGTGGATATCTGATTTTCACCATTTCGAGAGAATCCTTCATTCTGAGTGATTAGCTTACTGTGAGCTGCCTTGTGATTCCATCACCTATCACTTAGTCTCAAGGGTCTGTGAAAGGAAAGGAAAACCTTATGCAGTAGGAATAAAGAGGCTCTTGCTGCTACCCCTGAGCTCAGTTTTCCATAACAGAAAACTAAGCTCATAATTGCTAAAGCCATCCTATGATTGGTAATACTATGCATTGACTTTGAGCCATAAACTTTCCATACCACACAATAATCCAGAGATCACTGGCATCATTCTCATTTTTTTTTTCTAAACAGGAACCAAGGATCAGAGAAATAAAGCAACTTGCTGAAAATTATAAAGACAGTAAGTGGGATTCAAAGTCAGACTTGTCTAGGTCTACAGCTCATTCTGTTTCCTCTTTACTGTAAAAACGAAACAAAATAAAATTAGAAAAGGAGAACTGGGGTTCTTTTTTACATCTGTGCTTTGACCTTGGATGGTTATGAACAATGTGATTCCATTTAAAGCTAGGTAGGCTCACAGCTTTATTCTTGGGTCCCATTTTACCCCCTGGGAGTGTGTTGGTTTCTGCATCCCTCTGCTCTTGGATACTTTTGTTTATAGGTAGTGTAGATGGCTTACAGACGTTTAAACCTCTATATACTTCAGTAATGGCAGCTCTTCTCATTATCCATTGATTTAGAAAAATCTTTTCCAAGGAGTAGGATGTATATTACTTGCGAAAGGAGAAAATTAAGGTGGCACATGGACAACATTTTAACCAAAGTGGTTATTTTAATGTGTTAAAAGAAAATTAACTTCAACATCTATTCATAGATTTCACTTAATACAAGACCAAAGTACATATTTAAATATAAAAAGAAATCTATCAAAATATTACATAAATATTAGAAGTGTTATGCAGATATATAAAAAATTGGAAGAATGGATGTATCTGAAATTTGAGAAACACTACCCTAGAGTGATGAAGACAGTTTATTTTGTCTAATATAATTTTGGGAAACAGAGTCCTATTTCCTTCCCTTTTGTCCTATGTAGAAAGAGAATGGTACTTAGAAAAAGGTACCTACTTAGTGATGGTCAACACGCTTTTGCATGTTGACCAATTATTTAATTCTCCTTAGAAACTGTTTGATTCCAGGCATAAACAAAGGCAGTGAACATGGGTTTTAGGAGAGGGTTATGAGAAGCATGGCAGAAATAAAGTTGATGAGATTTCACAGCTGTTTTATTCCTCAGAATTTCTCATGGGAAGAGCATTGCCTTGATTTGCAAGAACACTTTGAAAAGTGATGTAGATGGGAAGACATCTTCACTCTCCAGCTTCCATCTCATCTTCAGTGCTATAAGTACCTGCTGGAATCAAAGCTGAGAAGGGATAGGGCAGTGATTTCTCTGCATGAGACACAGGGGGAAATTCTATTATTTTTCTCCGAAAAGAGTGGAGGGGATTGCAAGAAGGTAGAGAATGAGTTAAGTGTGGGGTAGTCAGGATTAGTAAGAACAAAAATATTTTGAGGTTCCTTCAAGTACCCTGTTAAAGTGGCATGCATTGTTATACAAATACCTCATAACCTCTCATTTATCTTTTGAAAGAAATATTGGGTATATTTTACTCTGTGTGTGTGTGTGTGTGTGTGTGTGTGTGTGTGTGTGTGTGTGTAAATCAGAGTAGTTGAGTTTGTCAGAGTCAAAATGTTTCAAGACGCAGGTAACCTCTTATGCTGCTGAAGCTCAGAGGCAGATGCGAAGAAAGAAGGTCCTATACATTTATGGAAAGATTAAGGATATTTGGGTTCTTTCTGGAAGTGGGATTATGGATCAGAGGTGACTCAATATAGCTTTCAAAGGATAGTGTGAACCCAGGTAATAACTGGATTATATTAAGAAGCATATATCAAGTACCTCAAAATGTGAGACCCTGTAATAAGAACTGTGAAGTGATATAGAACATTGAATTCCATAATAGCAATCAATTTTCCTTTGACTTGGGTATATCTGATGCCTCCCCTACTGATCCCTGGGAAATATGCTTGTCCCAGGTCTGAACTCAACAGTTTCATCTTTTTGGTTATAGTAGTTGACTCAAAGTGGTGATCCAGATCAGTTTAATAAGACTCAACCTTGGAACTTTTGCTGAAAAAGAGATACTAACTTCTATGTGTGTGTGTGTGTGTGTGTGTGTGTATGTATGTGTGTGTGTGTGTGTGTGTTTTAATGTCAAGCTTTTTTTTTTTTTTTGTATTAGAGCGACTTGAATCCCACATGGGAAGAGGGACTTCCCAAGAAGGATACCAAAAGAGGAAAGCAGAGCCTGAGAAAGAAGGCAATACAGACAGGAGAGAGACTTAATTTTTTTATATACTTAATTTTAACAAAAAGATTCAACTCCTGAATCCAGTCATGGCTGGAGGCGTAATTCCCAAGGAGTTTTCCGTTTATGAGCTAGTAAGTTCGTTTTATTGCTTAAGCCAGTTTGAGCTGGTCTCTGCCACTTTCTCCCAAAGGATTCTTGCCTAATATGTTCATGCACAAAGGCAGTGGATAGGCATGTAGGAGACAAATCTGAGAGAAGAGGTAGAGGGAGAGTTGCCATGATTTCATAAGCTGAAGTGGAGCTTTAAAAGGAAAAATGGAGTATGGCTTTAAGGTTGAGGTCCTGAGCGGTACGAGGTCCTGAGGTCCTGAACGATATGTCTTCTCAATGCCACATGTCTTCCTTGTTCCTCCAGATGCACCCTCTTCCCTTGTCCACCTCACTCCTGCCCCAGGAGCCTGGCCTGTGCCAGTTACAAAGACAAGCTCCTGTGTTTCCTGGCTGCTGGTAGGGTATGGCCAATGGGAAGAAATCAGAATACATACCTCTAGTTCTATTACTTTGAGGTTTTATTACTTTGAGGCCATGTGAGATTAGCTGTGTCTGTGTATGAAGGTTATTGTTCTTCCTAAGGTAGTCTGATCTTCGAGATTCTGCCTTTTGGGGTTCTTTAGTTTATCTCCTCCACTTTGCATCTTTTCAGGCTTAGGGTACTCACAGTTCAGGTTCCTGCACTATGCCTTGTTTCTGGGCTTCCTCTCACACCTTTGTCAGGAGTCCCTTGGTAAATTAACCTCATTGGAATTATCCTGAGTATTCTATTTATTTCTGCTTGGAATATCAAGCAAATACATCTACCCTTGAAATTAATTCATGAAAGGGCATGTTTATGTTAAAACAGATTCCTTATCTGTCTAGAGTACTTTACAGTTTTCAAATTTTCATTATTCTCCCAACAACCTCATGAAGTAGGCAGTCCAGGTAATGTTATCCCCACTTTATAAAAGAAATCAAGACTCTCATAAGAAAACTGATGTCCAAGTTTACACAATGAATAGGGGACCTTTGAACTTAGGCTTTCTGATTCCAGTTGCTCTGTGTTTATTCTAGTACAGCTTGATTTACTTGAAATAAATTAATTTGATTAAAGCTATTGTATTTTACTCTTTCTCTTTTGTCTTTAAACCAGTAGTTAGGTCTTACAGGAATAAGCATAAGCAGAGGTAGTTCTCCATTGGATAGATGCAATAGATAAGTGTAACACCTGGAGAGAGAAAGAGAAAAATTGTGTAAGTGGGCAGATAATGTATCTAGATTTTGCATATGAGGAGCCATCTTATGGTTTGCATAAATGGGGGGAAATAATTATATATACATTTGTACATCTTCAAACAAAAAACAGTTCATTTGATTTACATAATCAGGGTAGGCCAAAAACTCACTAGTTTAATAGCTGAGTCGTTTGTCTTAGCAAGTATCTTGTTATTGGCAATCAATAATGCAGCCGA
This sequence comes from Sapajus apella, assembly GCF_009761245.1. Lineage (NCBI taxonomy): Eukaryota > Metazoa > Chordata > Mammalia > Primates > Cebidae > Sapajus > Sapajus apella. Next base: position 20,457,179 of record NW_022436954.1, read on the forward strand.
GATGACGGATGGCCTTGTTGTCTTGTGGTGCCTCAGCTGGTCTAAATTATTTATTTGACATATTGCCTCCTGGCAGATGTAAGGAAAATGATGGCAATAGGTTTGCATTGCTTGGATATATACCTGAGAAGGGGAAATGGGTGTTCTTTTCCTGTCTGTGATCTTTGGCCACTTTATATAGGTAAGGATATGTTTTGCAGAATTGTCATATCATCAGCTACATATATGGAGATGAATGAGGCTGTGAGGTTTTAAAAGTTTTACTCCTGGTTGTCCTAAAATGAAATAAACTTTATTACTGTCAGGACCATGATTCATTGGCTGACATATGACTTCTTTCCCAGCCACAATGAATATATGTGGACCTGGGACCCAGGGCTCTTTATATCACTCTGTATTGTGACTTTTCTGTTAGGATGTCTGTCTTTCTCAATAGACAGGGAGGTCCTTGAGGACAGAAACCGTGTCTTATTTATCTTTGTAATCCCTGAGCCTGGCATGGATTCTGAAACACTATCACTTAGTAAGTATTTGCTGATGAATAAAAGACAAGAATAAATGAATCAAGCAAATAACCTGTACTTTTTGCCTTAGATTTAGAAGTTATTAAACTTATTTAATGAGATACTGCTCTGGAAAGAGGCATAGACTAGAAGTCACATCTTTTTAAAGAATCTCAGTTACAATAGTCAGTGTTTAAACACTTTAAGCTTCAGTTTTCATTATGCAAAATGATAAAAACAATGCTTTCTTCATAATGCTGTTAGGAATTCAAATGTAATAATGAACTTGAAAGACTTCATTATTACATTTGAATTCCTAATAACATTAGGAAACTCTAAATGACTAAGTAAACTCCAAATGACTACATAAATTAGAATTTATGTGGGACGGTGTTTTTACTGATAAACTGGCTTTATCTTCTCTAACCCCAAAAAGACCTTGATTTGTGGCATTTACCAACTTCAATGATATAAATACTCCTACAGTGGCTGATTTCAAGTTAACAATTGCTTAAAAATAAGTTTACAAAATTTCTGAATATTTAACAACTGGCTTGTATTAACTGGGTTGTAGGCATTACTGGGTGAGAAGTGATTTGGTTTCATTGAGTAAGATATGTGGTGCCCTTTAGTACCTGTTTGGCACATGGAGGATATTTCGAGAGTGAAAAGACAATAGAACACTTCTAGTAGGGATAAATGGAGACTTCCGATTTGTGCTAAATTGAAGAATATGGCACTGCTATAATGATTATCTTAGTGATGGAGAGGTTTCCTGAAATTGTTTCATTGAGAATGTTGGAACACCAATATTAAGTGACTTATTCAACAAATCAATAACCATCTTGGGTAGACAGATTGTTAACGGGTAGAAAAGCACTAAAATTGGAGAATATATTCATTTGGTAATTTGTGATCTGTGACTCAAGAAATAGATTTACAGGTATGGTTTGAATGATGCTGTCCCCTCCAAAATTCATGTTGAAACTTAGTCCCCATTATTGTGGTGTTCAGAGGTGGGCTTTTGTGAGAGGTGACTGAATCATGAGGGTTTTGCCCTCACGAAGGCATTAAGGCCTTTATAAAAAGAAATTGCAGCAGTGGTTCTCTCTTTTATGTTCTTCTGCCATGTGAGGACACAGAGTTCATCTCTTAAACATATTTTTTAATTTTGTGGGTATATAGTAGGTATATGTATTTATGGAATACATGACTATTTAGCTATAAGCATATAATGCATAATAGTCACATCAGGGTAAATGAGGCACCCATCACCTCAAGCATTTGTGTTTTGTGTTATAAACAATCCAAATATACTTTTAGTTATATTGAAATGTATAATTAAATTATTTTTGACTATAGTCACCCTGTCAGGCTTTCAAATACTGATCTTACTCATCCTTTCTATTTTTTGTATCCGTTAACCATCTCCAGTTTCTGCCTATCTCCCCACTACCCTTCCCAGCCTCTGGTAATCAACATTTTATTCTCTATTTCCATGAGTTCAATTGTTTTAATTTTTAGCTTCCACAAATAATTGAGAACATGCAAAGTTTATCTTTCTGTGCCTGACTTATTTAACTTAACATAACCTCCAATTGCATCAATGTTGTTGCAAATGACACTATCTCATTCTTTTTTTATGGCTGAATAGTACTCCATTGTGTATGTGACCGCATTTTCTGTATCCATTCATCTGTTGATGGACACTTAAGTTGCTTCCAAATCTTGGCTATTGTGAATGGTGCTACAATATACATAGGAATATAGATATCTCTTTGACATACTGATTTCCTTTCTTTTGGGTATATCCCTAGCAGTGGGATTACTGGATCCTATAGTAGCTCTATTTTTAGTTTCTAAAGGAGCCTCCAAACCTTACTCCATAGTGGCTGTACTAATTTACATTCTCACCCACAGTATGAGGGTTCCGCTTTCTCCACATACTCATCAACAATTGTTCTTGTCTGTCTTTTGTACATAAGCCATTTTAGCTTGGATGACATGATATTTTATTACAGTTTTGATTTGCATTTCTCTGATGATCAATGATGTTGAGCGCATTTTCATATGCCTGTTTTCTATTTGTGTCTTGAGAAATGTCTGTTCAGATTTTTTGGCCTTTTTGGATTGAATTATTAGATTTTTTTCTATAGAGTTGTTTGAGCTTCTCATATATCGGATTAATCCCTTTTCATATGGACAGATTGCAAATGTTTTCCTTCATTCTGTGGGTTGTCTCTTCACTCTGTTGATTGTTTCCTTTGCTGTGCAGAAGGCTTTTAACTTGATGTGAACCCATTTGTCCATTTTTTCTTTGGTTGCTTGTGTTTGTGGGTTATTACCCAAGAAACCTTTGTCCACTCTGATGTCCTAGAGATTTTACCCAATGTTTTCTTGTAGTAATGTCATAGGTTGAGGTCTTAGATTTAAGTTTTTAATCCATTTTGATTTGATTTTTGTATATGACAAGAGATAGGGAATCTAGTTTTATTCTTCTGTGGATATCCAGTTTCCCCAGCACCATTTGTTGAAGAGGCTGTCCTTTCTCCAATGTGTTTCTGGCACCTTTGTTAAAAATGAGTTCGCTGTAGTTGTATGGGTTTGTTTCTGGGTTCTCTATCCTGTTCTGCAGGACCGTATGTCTGTTTTTATACTAGAAACATGCTGATTTCATTACTATAGCTCTGTAGTATAATTTGCAGTTAGGTAATGTGATTCCTTCAGTTTTGCTCTTTTTGCTCAGGATAGCTTTGGCTACACAGATTCTTTTTTGTTGTTGTTGTTCCACATAAATTTTGGGATTCTTTTTCTATTTCTGTAATGGAAATCATTGGAATTTTGATAGATATTGGATTAAGTCTGTAGATTGCTTTGAGTAGTATGGACATTTTAAAAATATTGATTCTTCCAATCCATGAACATGAAATATCTTTCCGGTTTTTGTATCCTCTTCAATTTCTTTCAAGAATGTTTTACAGTTTTCATTGTTGAGAAATTTTATCTTTTTGGATAAGCTAATTCCTAGGTGTTTAATTGTGTTAGTAGCTATTATAAATGGTATTACTTTCTTGATTTCATTTTCAGATTGTTTCCTGTTGGCATATAGAAATGATACTGATTTTCTTTAGCTTTTATTTTAAGTATGGGGGTACGCATGCAGGTTTGTTGTATAGGCAAACTCATGTCATTGAGGTTTGCTGTACAGATTATTTTGTCACCCAGGTAGTAAGTCCAGTACTCAATAGTTATATTTTCTGCTCCTTTCCCTCCTCCCAACCTCCACCCTCAAGTAGACCCCAGTGACTGCCATTCCTTTCTTTGTGTCCATGCGTTCTCATCATTTAACTCCCACTTAATAAGTGAGAACATGCAGCATTTCATTTTCTGTTCCTGCATTAGTTTGCTAAAGATAATGGCCTCCAGTTACATCCATATTCCCACAAAGGATATTATATTATTATTTTTTATGGCTACATAGTATTCCATGGTGATATGCACCACATCATTTTTATCCATTCTGTCATTGTTAGGCATTTAAGTTGATTCCATGTCTTTGCTGTTGTGAATAGTGCTTCAGTGAACATTCATGTGCATGTGTATTTGTAGTAGAATGATTTATATTACTCTGGGTATATACCTAATCATGGGATTGCTGAGTAGAGGAATTGTCACACTGCTTTCCACAATGGTTGAACTAATTTACATTCCCAACAATAGTGGATAAGTGTTTCATTTTCTCTGCAACCTCATCAGCATTTGTTATTTTTTTTTGGCTTTTTAAATTATAGCCATTCTGACTAGTGCGAAATAATCTCATTGTGGTTTTGATTCGCATTTCTTTAATGATCAGTGATACTGAGTTTTTCATAAGCTTGTTTAACTTTTCTAAGGTTTTTCTCCTTTAGAAACCACCATGGCATGTGTATACCTATGTAATAAACCTGCATGTTCTGCACATGTACCCCAGAACTTAAAGTATAATAATAATAAAAAAGAAGTTACCTAAAAAAAAAAGTATCTATTTATGTCTTTTGACTGCTTTTTAATTGAGTTGTTTATTTCTTTTTGTAAATTTGTTTACGTTCCTTATAGATGCTAGATATTAGAACTTTGTCAGATGCGTGGATTACAAATATTTCTCCCCATTTTGTAGGTTGTGTGTTTACTCTGTTAACTGGTTCTTTTGCTGTGCAGAAGCTCTTAAGTTTAATTAGAGCCCACTTGTCAATTTTTGCTTTTGTTATTATTGCTTTTGGTGCCTTTGTCATAAAATCTTTGCTCATTCCTATGTCCAGAATGCTAGGTTGTCTTCCAGGGTTTTTACAGTTTTGGGTTTTACATTTAAGTCTTTAATCCATCTTCAATTGATGTTTGTATATGATATAAGGAAGGAGTCCAGTTTCAGTTTTCTGCATATGGCAGCACAGATAATATACACCTTAAACCATATACAAGAATTACCAGCACCATTTATTGAATAGGGAGTCTTTTTCCTATTGCTTGTTTTTGTCAGCCTTGTTGAAGATCAGATTGTTATAGGTGTGTGACCTTATTTCTGGGCTCTCTATTCTGTTCCATTGGTCTATGTGTCTGTATTTGCATCAGTATCATCCTGCTTTGGTTACTATATCCCTATAGAATAGTTTGAAGTTGGATAACATGATGTCTCCAGCTTTGTTCTTTTTGCTTAGGGTTTCCTGGCCTATTTGGACTATTTTTTCATTCCATATGAATTTTAACATTGTTTTTTCTAGTTCTGTGAGGAATGTCATTGGTAGTTTGATAGGAATAGCATTGAATCTGTAAATTGCTTTGGGTAGTATGGTCATTTTAATGATATTGATTCCTCCTAATCATGAGCATGAAATGTTTGTCATTTGTTTAGGTCATCACTGATTTCTATGAGCAGTGCTTCGTATTTCTCATTGTAGAGATCTTTCGCCTCCCTGATTAGCAATATTTCCAGGTGTTTTATGCTTTTTGTGGTAACTGTGAATGGGATTGTGTTCCTGATTTGGCTCTTGGCTTGGCTATTGTTGGTATATAGAAATGTTAGTGACTTTTGTATATTGATTTTGTATTCTGAAACTTTGCTGAAGTTGTTTATCAACTGAAGGAGCTTTTAGGCCCAGACAGTGGGGGTTTTCTAGGTATAGAATTATGTTATCTGAAGACAGGGATAGTTTGACTTCCTCTCTTTCTATTTGAATGCCCTTTATTTCTTTCTCTTGCCTGATTGGTTTGACCCAAACTTCCAATACTATGTTGAATAGGAGTGGCAACAGAGGACACCCTTGTCTTCCGCTGGCTTTCAAGGGGACTGCTTCTAGCTTTTCCCATTCAGTATGATGTTGGCTGTGGACTTTTCATAGATAGTTCTTATTATTTTGATGTATGTTCCTTTGATAGCTAGTTTACTGAGAGTTTATAGCATAAAGCAGAGTTGTCTATCAAAAGCCTTTTCTGCATCTATTGAGATAATCATGGTTTTTGTATTTAGTTCTATTTATGTGATGAATCACATTTATTGATTTGCGTATGTTGAACCAATCTTGCATCTGAGGGACGAAGCCTACTCGATGGTGGTGGATTAGCTTTTTTGATATGCTGCTAGATTTGGTTTGCAAGTATTTTGTTGAGCATTTTTGCATCGGTGTTCATCAAGTATATTTGCCTGAAGTTTTCTTTTTTTGTTTTAATCTCTGCCAGGTTTTGGCAGAAGGATGATCCTGGTCTCATAAAATAAGTTGGGGAGGAGCCCCTCCTCTTCAATTTTTTGGAATACGACATGCTACTGATTTTTGTATATTAATTTTAGATTCTGCAACTTTTCTGAATGTATCAGTTCTGATAGTTTTTTGGTGAAGTCTTTAGGCTTTTCCAAATATAACAGTATATCATCTGCAAAACAAGGATAATTTGACTTTTTCCTTTCTAATTTTGTTGCCCTTTATTTCTTTCTCTTGTCTGATTGCTCTATCTGGGATGGATTTATCTCTTTTGTTCCTCCACCTTCAGCCATGTGAGATGCCACAGAAAGAGGATGACATGAATGGAGCAGCCCTCACTAGAAACTGAACATGCTAGTATTTTGATCTTGGACTTCTCAGCCTCCAGGACTGTCAAAAATAAATTTCTGTTCTATAGACATTACCCAGTCTTAGGTATTTTGTTGTTGAAGCATTAACATAGGCACATTGGCTATTTTAGGAAAAGGGAGGGTTAATGGAGGGACATCGTGTATTTGAGACACCAGAATCTCGAATGGCTCTGCTGATCTCTTTTATCTTGATCTTCATGATCTCTCATGGCATCTCTCTTCTAGTTTTCTTTATTTTTCCCATACTTTTGATGGGTCAGTTATTTCTGATGAGTTTATCTTAACATAATTTATATTCGTCAGTACATATCAAAAGTTTATTGTGACCAAGTTAATGTGCAAGTCAGAAAGCGATTGTCAACTTTAGAGTGCTGTAGAATCATCCTGGAGAGTTAGTTAAAATCAGATTTTTTAAATGTACTTAGAGACACTATAATCCAACATCCTTGGGTGAAGCTCAGGAAAATAAGAAACATTGATTACTCTGATACAAATGATTAGAAGACATTTGGGGAAAAAAAACCCTACCAATTTATGTATTACCTTACCTTTCATGGTTGGACTTTATCTTTTAGGTTGATGTATCTCATCCTTGACTGCCCAGTGGAAGCACTTGGAAGCTTTATAGAAATACTGGTGCTTGACACATTAAAACATTCTCATTAATTGATCTGGAATACGGCCTGGCATCAGAATTTTTTAAAAGCTCCTCAAGTTACTCTAATGCACAGCCAAGTTTCAGAGCCTCTGTGCTATTGAAAGCCTCTAAAAGCTTTCAGGCAAGTGTGTTAGTCCTTTCTCATGCTGCTGATAAAGACATACCAGAGATTGGATAATTTATAAAGAAAAATAAGCATAATGGTCTCACAGTTCCACATGGCTGGGGTGGCCTCATAATCATGGCAGAAGGCAAAAGTCACACATTAAATGGTGGCAGACAAGGGATAATGAGAACCAAGTGAAAGAGGAAACCCCTTATAAAATCATCAGATCTTGTGAGACTTATTCATTACCTTGAGAACAGTGTGGGGAAAGACCCACCCTCATGATTCAATTACCTTCTGCCTGGTCCCTTCTAGAATGTGTGGGAATTTTGGGAACTTCAATTTGAGATTTGTGTGGGGACACAGCCAAACTAAATCAGCAAGTAAGCTATTGAAGAGGGAGATAGTCAATTACACATTCGAATTACTATGACAACTGAGTGAAAAAGGAACTCAGAGTGACAATACTGGTGCTCTCAATCAGGAGTAAAAGAGCAGGAGGTTGGTGCCAGAAAGTAGAAGCTTAATATTTCAAAGGTGGAGAGCACAGCTTTCAGGTGAATATAAAGACTAGAGTGTGGCCATGGGGTTGAATTAGAAAATAAATGAAGGTCACTAGAGTTAAGAAAGTCAATGAACGGAGAAGCTGGGAATAAAGGACAGGGATAAAGAGAAATAGAAGAAATGTCATACCATTTAAGAACCTCAAATTAAGGCTTTTCCTTTTCTTTTTTTTACACAAGAATGGAAGAGTAATTATTTGCAGGCAAGTTATCATGGAATAAAAAATATTCTGACCCCACTTGCTGACCCTGAGAAGAGAAGTAAGCGAGTGTGTGTATAAAACAGAAAGGAGGGGCCAGGCATGGTGGCTCATGCCTGTAATCCCAGCACTTTGGGAGCTCGAGGCAGGCAGATCACTTGAGGCCAGAAGTTCAAGACCAGCCTGGCCAACATAGTGAAATCTGTCTCTACTAAAATACAAAAATTAGCCGAGTGCGGTGGTGGGCACCTGTACTCCCAGCTACTTGGAATCTGAACTATGAGAATCACATGAAGCTGGGAGGTGGTGGCTGCAGTGAACCAAGATCATGCCACTGTACTCCAGCCTGAGTGACAGAGTGAGACTTCATCTCAAAACAAACAAACAAAAAACAAAAACAAAAACAAAAAAAAAAAAAAAGAAAAGAAAGAAAGAAAGGGAAAAAAGGAATAGAAAGAGAAAGTTTGCAGAGGTGCGTTATCTAGGAGAGAGAGGTATTAGTTAAGTCGGGAGGTAGAGAGTGGAGAGGATATTCCGGGGTAAGATACATTTTTTAGCAATTGAAAAAGCTTATGGGGTGCATTAGGAATGTCAGAATGAAAATTGATTGAGCTTGGGGTGGAGTGGAACTGGTAGTCATTAGGACTGCCCACAAACATTCCAGTTCCCTCTCCTCTGGGACACATGACATGACTGTGCCTTCATGTTCCTGGGATTTAAAGGGCCATGTGGCTTGCTCTGATCAATATGAAAGTGAGCAGAAGTGATGATACGTCAGTTCTGGATGGATGCTTTGTAAGTTAATGGAGTGGCCAGGTACAGTGGCTGATGCCTCTAGCTAGGAGGCCAGTTGTGGTGACTTACACCTGTAGCCACCACATTAGCATTTTGGGAGGTCAGGGCAGGTGAATCACTTGAATCCAAGAGTTAAAGACCAGTCTGAGAAACATGGTGAAGCCCCATCTTTACTCATAATATAAAACAATAACTGGGCATGGTGATGTGCACCTGTATTTCCAGCTACTCAGGAGGCTGAGGTGGTAGGATCATATGATCCCAAATGGTGGAGGGTTCAGTGAGCTGAGATCATGTTACTGTACCCAGCCTGGATAATGGAGTGAAACCCTGTCTCGAAAAAATAATTAATTAATTAATACAGGATTTGCCCTACTTATTTTCCTCTATTTTGGTAACTAGTAACATTTTAAGTAATGAAACCTGAGGTCCTAGACCAATGCCTTCTGCTGACTTTTAATAGGCACAAAATAGGAGCAGACACTAAATCTTTATTTTTCTTTAGGGCACAGAAATTTTGGGCTTACCTGTTACCTCAGCATCACTTAGCCTGTCCTGACTGATATAGAAATTAGTGTCCTGAAATGGTGCTGGCATAAAAAAATATTAAATACGTGACATTTTCTTAGAGACTGCATGGCAGGTAGTTAGAAACTGCCTCAAAGGCTGGAGAAGTAACAGTCCATGTTATTCTATTCTAACGTATTCAATAGAATTGTCACTTGGGTGGCTTGGGATCCAGACCATGTACTGATGAGTATGTAGGTCTAAGGCAAAAAATCAGAAAACCAAGTGTTGATATTTTGTGGATGCAAATGGCTATATTTAGGAGCAAAAGGCAGGCCTGAAAGCAGGCATGAAAGGAAATACAATTACAAAATAAAAAGTATTTCCAGGTTAGAAGAGTAAACTACTTCCCCTCTACAAATAGAGAGACACATGATTGAGAAAACGGGAACAAAAATGAACAATTAAAACTCAGTATTGGGGCAAGAATCTAATAAGACTATGGCAATCATACCCATGTAGATTGGGTTAACTTAAAGTAAAGGTCCAGTTAAACATATGCTGCCCAATCATGTGGGACAGTGTGGGACAGAGCACTCTGATGGATAATGTGAACAACTGTCCCTGGTTGCTGAGACTTGCCGTGCAAAAACTGGGCAAGTTTAAGGCAAATTGGGAAAGTTTGAGGCAAAGTTACTCATCCTACATGTAAACCCCATAATGAACATTTTGTCTGAATGAAAAAGCAATCTTTGTGATTTTAAGCTACTATTTTGTCATTGTTCATTACTGTAGCATAATCTAACCTATTTTGACTGATACAAAAGGAGAAGAATCACAGTATGAAGAGGAGAGTAGACATGAAGAGCTGACCAGCACACCCTATGCTGACTCCTTATGAAATATGAGGTGGGAAGGCTGATAGGATTAGGTTAGCTTTTGTTCTGAACAGTACTCTGGGTCAATTTGCTGCCAATTGGTTTGTTTTCCAAATCTCTTTTTTTTGTTTGTTTATTGTACTTTAGGTTCTGGGGTACATGTGCAGATCATGCAGGATTGTTGCATAGCTACACACATGGCAATGTGGTTTGCTGACTCTATCCCCCCATCACCTACATCTGACATTTCTCCCCATGTTATCCCTTCCCAACCTCCCCACTCCCCACTGTCCCTCCCTTGGGCCCCCCACAACAGACCCCAGTGTATGATGCTCCCCTCCCTGTATCCATGTGTTCTCATTGTTCAACACCCGCCTGTGAATGAGAACATGCAGTGTTTGATTTTCTGTTCTTGTGTCAGTTTGCTGAGAATGGTGGTTTCCAGATTCATCCATGTCCCTACAAAGGACACAAACTCATCATCTTTTATGGCTGCATAGTATTCCATGGCGTATATATGCCACATTTCCATGTCCGGTCTATCATCAATGGGCATTGCGTTGGTTCCAGGTCTTTGCTATTGTAAACAGTGCCTCTATAAACATACATGTGCATATGTCTTTATAACAAAATGATTTAAAATAGGGTTAGGATCCTTACAGTAGTTCAATTCCCCCTTCAAATTCATACTCAAAGATTTGAATGCACATCTATTGCATGGTGTGTGGTATTCTTTCCCTATGTTTTTTTTTTTTTTAAATTTGATCTAGGCATAGTAATAGTCTGGTAGAGATTTCTGGACAGTTTGAACTAATGGGGAAAGCATTCATTGTTGCCTTGCTTTCTTCCCTTGGGAGGATAACCTTAGGCTTAGAATTATAGTGATTGAATGTGAATGAGACTTGGGACTTTTTATTTACTTTTCCTGTTCAAATGAAATGAATATGCATTGTACTGGGAAGGTAGACAGGGCTATTACAAGTGCAGCTGAGAACAATTAGTTCTTATTTACCTAATGCCCTTTCTTAATGTGCAATTGTAAAACTTTTCACAGGATGTTTTAAATGTGATCAATTTTTCATTGCTGTTCCTAATAATTCAAAGAGCCTGACATTTGCAATCAAGGCAACTATGGTCGATACCCATTTTCTCTTAGTTAAATAGGAATTTAACTCAGTGACACAAGTGGTGGCTTTTGGAACTGACTCTGTATTTATTCTTTTGTGAGGGCTGTACCCAGATTTATGGGTTTGCAGGAGAAACTGTCAAGTATCACAGGGCCAGTTGAACTTATTGTATATATAAGGTCAGTCCCATCAGAACTCACAGCCTGGCCCTACTGCCTTCAAGAAGTATACACTTTGCAACTTGCTTCTCTGCATACTAAAATGAAAAAGACTTTCTTTCATAAAGTTGTGTTAGGATTAAATAAAATAATGCATTATTAATCAGGATATATCACTCTTTATTGGCTACAAGTGACAAAAATCCAACCAAAACTAATGAAAGCTAAGAGGGAATTTAGGGGCTTATGTAAAAACACATATATAATTTTATTGATTCTAGAGACAGCTGAATTCAGGCACTCAAGTGATGTTAAGATCCTTTCTCCGCTATTTGTATGGATGTGCGTTGGTCTCTTTCTCTCTTTTTCAGATCCAAATCCTAAATTAGGGGCAACAGGTTTAGGGTTTTGGAAAGAAAAGGGCATTTCAAGGTTCATTTTGGGGAGAATAAACATAGAAAAAATGGTAGCTTTAACTGGTTTTTCTACAGCTCTCCTGGGATTGCCTTTGTATTACTTCTTTAAGCATCTTTTCATCACCTTCTAAACCAGGGATCTGCAAACCCTGGCCAGCCAGCAGTCATATCTGGCCTGCTTCCCATTTTTGTATGTAAAGTTTTATTGGAATACAGTCAGACTTGCTAGTTGATGTAGTGTCTATGCTTTCATGTTACAATGGGATTGTTGATTAAATATGATAAAGACTATATAGCCTGAAAATCTAAAATGCTTATGATTGGCCATTTATAGAAAAAGTTTCTTGCTTTTTACAAAAGAAGATTTGAACTAATAGTCTTCAAAGAGTCGTCCTTAGCAAGTGCTATGCAAGAAAAGCAATTGGGAAAGCAGAAAAATATATTTTGGCTTGTATTATTTCTAATTTTCTTTCTAAAATATTTTGAGAATAATCTTTTATAATATTTACTGTACATCACGAGAGTATTTAGTGAATGCTTATAATATGTGCATGTGTCTGTGAAATACACGCACACACACACACACACACACACAGAAGAGAGAGAGAAAGAGAGAAGCTCAAAATTGTGTACCCCATTAGTCCATGTTAAAAAATTAGAGACTACCAGACTGAAAATTTTCACATTATATATTATGTTAGAACTTTGTGAAGGCATCACTGTAGAACTATATAACTTGCCTCCACTCTTTTTCCCAACTCATTTCTATGTACGCTTGTGTCTCTCACCTCTGTATGATGAGGATGGTGTGCTAAATTCAAATGTTCATGTAGAGATACATGTAAAATAATTTAAAATGTAGCAGAAGAAAGAGCAAAGGAAGAAGCCTGGGTCTGTGATTATTGAAGTAAGGCACATTGTAGAAACATCAAAAGCATAAGAAATCAGGTCTGCCTTATTTCTGAATTTTAAAAGAGAATGGTATTTCTATTCATCATTTACCTTGCCTGAGATTTGAACAAATACGTGATTTCTGGCAGCCATTATTGATTATTCAATATTTATAGAAAATGACACATGTTCTGCCAAATGTGATATTTAGGAAGTGAGATGAGTTCTATAAATCCAGAAGATTGGCGACTGTGCTACCAGGACAATTTGTAAAATATGTTAAAGCTGATTAATAAGAAATAGAAATGTCAATGAGTTTCTAAAATGAAACAATAAATGGGCTATGAGAACCCAGAGAGAACACCTTTGGCTCAATACTGTTAAGGCCTGCTGGAGGCAGAGGATGGAAGCCTGGATCAACTCTTAAATCTCGTGGAGAGAATTGGTTATGGAGTGTCTTAGTCCATTTTTTGTTGCTTATGATGGAATATCTGAAGCTGGGTAATTTATTTTTAAGAGATAATTTATTTCTTATAGTTTTTGAGGCTGAGAAGTCTCCTGTTTAGGGGCTGCATTTGGTGAGAGCCTCCTTGCTGGTGCGGACTCTCTGCAGAGTCCCAAAATGGCACTGGGTATCCCACGGTGAGAGAGGTTGATGCTGCTAATGTGCTAGCTCAGGTCTCTTCCTCTTCCCATCAGGCCACCAGGTCTCCTCTCATGATTATGCATAAATCCATCAATCCATGAATGGATTAATAAATTCCTGAGGGCAAAGTCCTCGTGATCCAGTTACCTCTTAAAAGCTCCACCTATCAATCCTGTCACATTTGGGATTAAGTAGCCATAGGAATGTTCTAGGGAACATTCAAACCATTGCTTCAAACAATGTAGGGAACATTCAAATCATAGAACGGGGCAAAGAAGACTTTCTTGGATGTGCAGTGGGGACATGAGTGGTTGGGGAGGTTTTTATTGGTGTTTTTTCCGTCCATCTGGCTTCCTTTTTTTTGTAGGTTTGCTGTTTGGATCTGTTGGATATTTCTCTCACTTAAAAAAATATATTTGTGTGTGAGAGAGAAAAACTATTGCTATGTGGTGAAGGTTATTTAAGATACATGAACCCATCTGCATAAGGAGTTAAGAGAAAGAATGGAGATCTTAAGTCTTTAAGATGAAAAGTTACTGGAGCCTCTTGGGGTGTACCAAAATAATACTGACCAAATATCTGGGACAGGGATTGGCCCCAAGTCTTCTATTATAAAATCATGACACAAGATGAATGCATGGGGACAAGTAGGCAAGTGAAGTGGCTCCTGACTAATCTATTGAAGGAGAAGTGGAAAGGGTAAGTCCATGTCTTTTCCATGGTCTTCCTTATCTTTCTTTGCCATTTTTTTTTTAATGGAGTCTCACTCACTCTGCTTACTGCAACCTCCGCCTCCAAGGTTCAAACAATCCTCCCACCTCAGCCTCCCAAGTAGCTGGGATTACAAGCGTGCGCCACCACACCCAGCTTATTTTTTCTGTCTTTTTAGTAGAGATGAGGTTTCACCATGTAGGTCAAGCTGCTCTCGAACTCCCGACTTCAAGTGATCGGTCCACCTCAGCCTCCCAAAGTGCTGGGACTACAGGCGTGAGCACCATTCCTGACCAAGGGAATAGATCTTAAATGTTCTTACCATACACACACTTTTATGATTCTATGTTTCTGGTCTCCCAAATCTAGCATAGCAACAATCCTTGAGCCAGGCATTTGAGGTTACTAATGGAAAGCAACTGTGTTTAGCTGTTCAGCTTCTAAGTGATGTGTGCTAAGCTGCTTCTTTTTTTTTTAAAGACAGCTATCGCCTTCTGTCACCCAGGCTGGAGTGCAGTGGCATGATCTTGGCTCACTGCAACCTCCACCTTTCAGGTTTAAGCAATTCTCCTGCCTCAGCCTCTCAAGCAGCTGGGATTATAGGTGCACAACACCACACCAAGCTATTTTTTTTTTTTTTTTTTAGAGACAGATTCACCATGTTGGCCAGGCTGGTCTCTAACTCCTGATCTCAAGTGATCCACCTGCATTGGTCTCCCAAAGTGCTGGGATTACAGGTGAGCCACTGCGCCAGGCCTCTTTCTTTACCTTTTAATGGCAAATGTACTCTTAAGACATGGATAGAGAAGACTGCTCAGGAGTCGGGATACTAGAAACTGGGCTAATTTTAGTGTGGATCGGACTTGCTCTGAGTATTACAAGGAAGAAAATTTTTTCCTCATACTATGAAGAACATCTGCATTCTCAGCAGAAGTGGATAAGTTGCAGGATCTAAGGTGGGAGATATGTCCTCAACTTCATTGCTTCAGATGAGACAGGCAGCTCAGAGCAACAGGCTGATGGCTCCTTCCCAAGCAATTTCCTATAGTCGTGGGTTGTGCTTGTCGCAAGGAGGTACCACTGAGCTGTGGCTCTGGAAGGCAGGCAAAATAAAACTTAATTGGTCTTTTTAACATGGGATAATCTGGGACACTAAAAGGAGTGGAATGCTGGTTTGGGAGAGATGACCTTTTTTTGCTTTTCTGGGTAGGCAGGGGCATGAGTTGAAGCCACAGTTGGCAGCCATTGTTTCCGAACCATTTGTGAAGTGAGAGCCTCCACCTACACTGGTACTAAGTCCTTGCTATGTGCCGCACAATGCTGTGCTAGCACTCAAGGACATGGAGGTGAATTACTCATGCTATGTGCAGGTGGTAGACTCACTCAAAATGCAAGGAGAACAAACGAGCTGAACCTGAGGCCTTGGGGCATGGTTAAGAAAATCTTCCTGGAATAGAAATGTTGGGACAGATTCAGAGCAGGAGCTGAGAGGGCTAGGGTTGTGTCTAGGCATAAAGTCCACTTGAGAGAAAGCGTGGCGGTATAAGAAAGTAGCTTGACCTGAGGAACTGCTGGAGAGGCAGGCTGAGTAGCAGAGTAGCAGCAAATTGGACTCCTCATGAAGTAGAGAAGATACAGACCATCAGATGAAAGACTTTGCCTGCAAAGCTAAGAAGTATGGATTTTTAGACAACATGCAGTGAGGAACCACTAAAAAGTTTTATAAAAGGAAAATATCATGACATTTTCATTTCAGAAAACTAAGTTTGTGATGAGTTATGATGTATGGAAGGAGGGTTGATCTAGAGGTAGGATAATCATTTGACAAGTGTAGATCAGGATTTCTCATTTAAAAATCACACCCTTCCTTAACACTTATCAAATGATCTAAGACTTGGTGAAATAATTTGCTTGCCTCTGCACAGTAATATATGGGCTAAAAGGAAAAACTCTGAACCCAGAGTTTCCAGGGCCACAACTTCCTTGTTATTTAACTAACTGGACCAGTTGATTAACTTTTGTGTGTCCCGATTTTCCTATCCACAAAATGGGGCAAATTTTAGTGCCTACACCATGGAATCATTGAGAGAACTGGGTGATTTAATCCATTTGAAGTTTTGAAACAGTTCTTGGAATACCGTAACTCATACAAGCATTTGATATAATTTTCGTTTGGCACTGTGAGACCTGGGAGGGATGCAAAAATGAGTAAAACATCGTCACTGCTCTCAGACTAATGTGAGCAAATAAAAATGATTCAGGGTGAAGAATAACACTGTAAAAGTATATAGGAGAGAAGGTAGTATAAGGCTTGTTAAGAGAACAATTTCCAGGATCAAAGAGTTGTGGGTTCAAATCCTGGCTCTGCTACTAGCAGTAGGTTAGAAACATGACAAATTTAGGGGGTCTTATTTAATTATGTGGAAGGTGAGCTAATGCTGTGGTGAAGGATACAAATGCTAGACGTTATTATTTTTACCTTGATCATCATCATCATCATGATCACAGGTATTACAGCAAAGAGAAATAGAACTTTCTGGAGAAGTTACCATCTGGTTTGGCCCACTTGCCTACTTGGGTGGTTTCTCCCAGCAGGATCTGCACCTCTGCCTGCATCTCTCTTCATATAGAGAAGACGATGAGGTCAGTGGCATGGAGTTTGTGCCAGAAGGGCCTCCCCAGGTTTCTTTCAACACTCTCCTCTGAGACAGGAGAGCACACGTTGCTTCCTGGGCCTGCAACACCATGTTTCTCCAAGTTCTGCATTATTTAAGCACTCACGGCAGAATTCAGTCCAAGAATTTCCCTGTTAATGACCTAATAGCTCTTTCTCCATGCCCTGCAACCCTCCTGTTGTCACAGAAAGGGAAGAAGTGGGTTATAAGCTCAGGATGGCACTTTTGAGGGAGCTGTTGGTGACTAATCCTCCTGGCCTTAACGTGGATCTCACTGTGGCAGGTCCTTTGCATCAAGATTCCCTGGCTTTGAGTTTTGAAATCTTTAAAGGTGGGTGTCATCTGATGTAGCTGTCATGAAGGCACATCTAGAAGGATAGTCCCAGTGTCTGGCTTCCAAAAAGGCCTAGAAGTACCAAGCAGGTTTTCAGCCTTCCCAGTATGGAACTGGAATAAACAGACATCACAGCATGAGAGGGACTCCATGTTGCTTTCCAATCTACAGATTGAGCTCTGCTTTGGCAGAGGTTCTTTTGAAACTGAAACACCATCCCAGGCTGCCAAAGGGACCAGGAGGTGCTCAGAGAAGCATCATCTGAGGGGCAAAGAAGTCCAGAGTGGACAGAGCTCTCTTCTTAGGTTTCTCTCCTTTCATTCCTCCTTCCCATCCTTCACCTGGGCACCTGAGACTCTTTTGATTCTGAGGAAGGAAGGAGAGAGTAAAGGCAAAAACTATAAACTCAGGGAAGAAAACAGTGAAACCATCTTTTTTTTTGTTAGTTTTCTATTTGCTCCTTTGTGTTTATTTATTTTTGTCACAGATTCCCTTGGAGGGACGCAACTCTCATATGGCCAGGAAACCCTTAGTTTTAGGGGTATGATTCGCTCTGAGTGAGTGAAGTCCCAGTTTTTACCTCTGCTATTGCACACCTGAGTCATTTACTCCTTGGTCCCACCTCTATCCTGTGGAGCTGTAGCCACCCTGATAGATAGCTGATGGAAATGAGACCTGATGCTAATACGTGTTCAGGGTAGAAGCTTAGCCGTATTTGGTGCAATTATGTGTACATTGTGTCTTATGACCCAGCAAGTCATGTTCTGGATACACATTCAAACATACTCTTATATGGACTGGTAAGGAAACATGCATGGGGATTATTTATTATAGCATTGTTTGTAAAGATTTGGAAGTAATACAAGTGGGTTGGTTGTTTATCACTGGAGAAATAAATAAGTGCAATGCAGTAGGTTCCATCAAGAAGCACTAAGCAGCATTCAGAAGCCATAAAACAGGCTTGCACAGCAACACAGGTGTATCTTTAAAATGCTGTACTATACTTAAAAAGTAAGACACAAACTAAGGTGCTACATTTTTACGCTATGTAAAAAATGCATGCTGAGAAAACTTTAATAAATGTTTTTTACAAGAACCCATACAAATAAAAGGGTAAACATCAACTATATTAGAATAGAGATTTGGGATAAATGAAAATGAATAATACAAGAAAGAAAACTTATGCAAACTAGCAATGATGGTACAGCAAGAAATGAAGAGTGATTAACCTGCATCGCTGATATGAAGTTAAAAAACCCTCACCTACGATGAGTTCATGTCCTTTACAGGGACATGGATGAACCTGGAAACCATCATTCTCAGCAAACTGACACAAGAACAGAAAATCAAACACCATATGTTCTCACTCATAGGCGGGTGTTGAACAATGAGAACACATGGACACAGGGAGGGGAGCACTACACACTGGGGTCTGTTGGGGGGAAATAGGGGAGGGACAGCGGGGGGTGGGGAGTTTGGGAGAGATAGCATGGGGAGAAATGCCAGATGTAGGTGAAGGGGAGGAAGGCAGCAAATCACACTGCCACGTCTGTACCTATGCAACAATCTTGCATGTTCTTCACATGTACCCCAAAACCTGAAATGCAAAAACAAAAAACAAACAAAAACTCTCACCTAAACCAATAAATCCTTCAGTAACTTCAAGTTTAATAAGTAAGAGAGAAGATGTTGTTCCTGCCTTTTGTTCACTTATCCCCAAACCTGGTTCTTTGGAGCACAAATTCACACTTGAACTTTTTGTTTGTTTGTTTGTTTGTTTTTGAAGATGGAGTCTCACTCTGCCACTCAGGTTGGAGTGCAGTGGTGCAATCTTGGCTCACTGCCATTCTCCTGCCTCAGCCTCCCGAGTAGTCTACAAGCACATACCGCCATGCCTGGCTAATTTTTTTTTTTAATCAAAACTCTCCTTCTGAAAACTCTGGGAACAACTAGAAGAGTTAGCTTATAACTTTTCTCAGTTCATTTTTTAGATTTTTTTCCCGGGATACATTCTAGATTTTTGTCGCTGCCAGTTTCCAAGCATTGGCAACTCTTCCCTCTCTTTATGTTTCTCAAGAAAAAGGGTCATTCTCCCTGCACCAGGTCATCCTGGGTTTTATCACAGGACCCTTCAGGATCCCTTATAATTTCCCACACTGCATCAGTCTTAGGAAGGCTTCTAGTCTCTAAGTTGCAGGAAAGCATGTTATTATTCATCTAATAATTTTAAAACTTGAATATAATTTTGTGTGAGTCCTTGGGTTAGAGGTATCGGGGGTGGGGAAAGCATAAGATAGTCTGTATTTGTCTTCTATTGCTGTAGTAACAAATTACCATAAACTCGATGGGTTAAAGCAATAAAAAATTTATTGTTTGATAGTTCTGGAGGTCAGAAGTCCAAAATAAGTTTCCCTGGGTTAAAATCAAGGGGTTTACAGGGCTGTGTTTCTTCTGGAGGTTCTAGGGGAGAATCTGTTTGCCTTTTCCAGCTTCTAGAGGTTGCCTGCATTCCTTGACTGATGGCCTCCTCCTCCATTTACAAAACTAGGAGCTTAGCATCTTCTCTTCTCTATGACTTCTTTTTTCATTAGTACATCTTCTCTCTCTAACTCCGATCATCTTGCCCCACTCTTATAATCACTCTTTTAGTTACATTGGGCTTACCTGGAGATTCCAGGATAATCTTCCAATCTCAAGATCCTTAACATAATCACACCTTCATGTTCCTTTTAATATATAAGGTAACATATTCATAGGTTCCAAGAATGAGGACATGGATGGGTAAAAGTAATTATTCAGCCTACTACAGAGTCCTTGCTCTTAAACAATCCATAACCTAGTGGGGAACACCAACAAGTTGACTAGCAATTAAATTGGAATATAGGCATTTGGGTTGGTTCCAAGTTTTTGTTATTGTGAACAGTGCTGCAATAATATATGTGTACATGTGTCTTTATAATAGAATGATCTATAATCCTTTGGGTAGATACCCAGTAATGGGATTGCTGGGTCAAATAGAATTTCTATTTTTAGGTCCTTGAGGAATTGTCACACTGACTTTCACAATGGTTGAATTAATTTACACTGCCACCAACAGTGTAAAAGCGTTCCTATTTCTCCACATCCTCTCCAGCATCTGTTGTCTCCTGATTTTTTAATGATTGCCATTCTAACTGGTGTGAGGTGGTATCTCAATGTGGTTTTGATTTGCATTTCTCTAATGACCAGTGATGAAGAGCTTTTATTCATACGTTTGTTGGCTACATGAATTTCTTCTTTTGAAATATGTCTGTTCATATCCTTTGCCCACTTGGAGGGGAACATCATGCTCTGGGGCCTGGGGAGTGAGGGACTAGGGGAGGAATAGCAGGTGGTTGGGGGATTGGGGAGGGATAGCATT